>NW_015090839.1:3379840-3583506 GCF_001431845.1 Calidris pugnax | reverse complement strand
TTTTTTTTTTTTTTTTTTTTTTTTTTTTTTTTCCAAACCAAGTGAATGGCAGTTGCTCCCTTAATAAGAGTTGTATTATTAATAATAATTTAATAATAATAGCAGAGAGAAGAATTTTGGGGCCAGCACTGACAGCTAAGTGATTTTAATGGAGAGGTTTTCTTTTCCTGTGCTTTAGTTGAGCTTTGAAAGCTATTAAGGTTAGCTCTTCATTGAAGCACTACAATGCCTTGTGTTTTCATGGCAGTGTAAATATCACTGTGTGTTTCCAGGCCTGTACAGAGGCTACTTGGGTGACAAAGCTGACAGGACAAATACAGCTAGACTCTGCTCTCTAATTCAGTAACGCAGACCCCTCCCTTTGAAATGAAGGTCCTTAGAAATGCGGTTAAGCAGAGATGGGGGTACTGAAATTTTGGGCACCGAGGAGCCAGGGTGTGAAGACACAGGAAGGTGAGGGTGAGATTTGGCAGTTTGAATGTATTGGTGTGTCTGGTTTAAACCTTTAATCAGAGCCTGTGCTAATCATGTTACACCTCTGGAGAGAATTCCCAGGGTTGTTTTTAGCCACTTGCGGACTCTGAGGCATCAGGATGGGGGAGAGACACTGGAGTGTGGCCCTGCAGGATCATAGGGAGCTGCTCAGTCCTGTCCTGTTGCCCTTGGCCAGGGCTTCAGTCAGGGCCTTGTGTGCCTGATGCTTGTTCTTCTGCTGCCTTCAGGCTCACCATGCCCTGTAGGTAGGGTGCCTTGGAAAGGAGGCAGCAGCTTCTCGTGGAGGAGAAGCTAGGTCTGGGATGGGCAGAGCAGAGCTGGTGTGCAAGGAAGAGTAACCCATGTCCCATTGAGAGCCTGCGCATTCTCTTGGTGCACCTGGAAGAGCGTCACCAACTTGAAATCCTCTGCTTCTGTCACATGTCACAAGTCATGATTTCCTTTCCTGGGTTCATGCAGAACTTAGCTCCTCCTGATCTGTAAACTTCAGCAAGCATTACAAAATGGCAGAGACGTAGCTCTGGGCATTCCTTCCACAGCACAGGGCTGCTGTACACACCAGGAGGAGTGCTACAGCATCATTCTTATTTTTTTTTCTTCTTTTCTAATTTAGTTTAATGCATACATCTTCCATGTTTCTTTCACTACCCAGAGGAACACACACAAACTCAAGATGCTTTGTCAGGAATTTTCATCCTAGGCTCTACCCTTTTTCATTGTCTGGCTGTGGAAATACCTCAGATGTTTCCCCATATTCTCTATCATAAATGCTGCAGACAACTAGGTGGACAGCAAGACTGCTGTTCCATTAAATTTGTTTGAAATTTCAAAAATGTTCCCACTTAGTATTATTGCAAAGGGAAGAATTCATATAATGTTTCATGAGAAGTGAGAGACAAGCAGACATCCTGCCCATAATGAAGTAGTGAGGCATTGACATGTGCTGCAGACCTCAAAACAGCAGACTGCATTGTAATGGTTCTTACATGGAGCACTGAAGTCTTGCATGATTTAGGGAAGGGATTGGTCCTCCATCCTCACTGTACTGGATGAGCATCCTAAGTATTGGAATTGAAATTTTTTGGTGAGATATCATGATTTAACAGGATTTGAAGGTTAATTAGTTCATGGCAGCCTTGTAACTGCCAGATCCTCGGCAGAGGGGGGAGGTGGAGATGATGGTCAAACCTACAAGGAGTAACTTTTGGCAACAGTCTGTATGAAACTCTATCTCAATTTTTATCTCTGGTCTAGGAAGGTATTAAATAACTAATTTTGCTGGGGCAGGGCTGTAAGAGCTCCACCCTAGAGCACAGCTACTGAGCTGTAACAGCATTATACTTGTAATACTCACCAAGAAGTTTTCTCTGATACAAGAACTTAGCCTACAAGATCCATCCTGGGTGCCTGTGCTGTGATCTGCTACATTCAAGTTCTTGTTCCAAAGTGTGAAAGTCCAAGAGCTTCCTCACAGAAAGCTGTAGAACCTGCCAAGTGGTGTTTTCATAGCTTGGCAAACTGAGAAATGACCCAGAGTAGGCTCCTGTAAAGTGAGGGATTGGGCAACGGTAGTCCTGGGTAGCTGATAATTCCTTTGCCTCCCTGAGCTGCTGTTTGGGCTCGTGGAGGGAAGTAGTGAGCTCATGATTTGCAGCGTGCTAAAGCCAAGCTACAGGGGATGAACTGAAACTGTTGTACAGTAATAGCAGCTCAGTGTGTGGGAGCTGTTTTGGCAGCTCTCAAACCTCCTAACTAGGTCCAAATAAGGCACGGAGAGAGGGAGGGAACAGGGCAAGCCTGTGTGATCTGTGGTGGTGCTCTCTAAGCCCAGCCGATACACGTTTCTGCCCGTTACAATGCCTTTTCACTGTCCTTGTCAGATACTGTGGTTAACGTCTACAATGCTATATGAAATTTTTAAGCAGGCCTCCGTCATACAGGCTTCCCAATGGAATGATTCTTATTTATACAAAGACTGTTTTATAAATTCCTGAGAACTGTTAAACAGCTGTTTAAGTTAAACGCAAATCCTACACTGGTGACTCCTGGGGTTATTTCACCTGCATAACAGTCCTGAATGTGGTGGTCTATGTTTAAGTGGCAGCATAATGTTTTGCTTTTGTTGTGCATGTTTTGTCACAAACCTTTTGGGGTTTAGTGGCTAATCTGTTTGGCTTCTCTAGATCTTTTGTCCTACCATCTTTAGGTTAAATTGCATTTATCTTTTGCTCAGTTCCAGAGAAGCCTTGAAGAAATAATTTTTGTTCATACTTAGAAAAGGCAGAGATTTGAGAAAGACAGCATGGGCAAGGGCTACAGCAGCAGAACTAAGTTCTGCCACTGCTAATCTGAGATGAATCATCATGCTTTAGCTTTCCTGCTTTGTAAAAAAAGTTAATGGTGCTGGTTTCTTTTGTAAAATGCCATGAGGCCTATGGATGCACAATAATGCAGACAATTGAGTATTGGCATTTGTTTCCATGGGCAGGTATATTTTTTGTGAAAACCACGTAGGCTGTAAATAAACATCAATAAACTGGCTGTGCAGAGTATCTGAGCTATTGCTCTTGCTGTTAATTCAGGTCTGCTTCATAGTCTAACAGCCCCTGCACTTTCCAGCTAGTTGTAGACTGGGTTTTCAAACAAGCAGCGGTGATAAAACAGAACTGCTCATTATTTGCATAGCTCCTGCCTGCTTTTTTTTCAGTCGCTTTGTTCACATGTCAGTCCTAGTTTGTAAAACATGAACAGAGTTTGGAGGGGGGAGAAAAAAAGTAATTACACTTCACATCTGCTGTTTCTCCTGACACAGAGCTGTACTCGCTCAGTTCCACGGAAGGTGGCTCACTTTATTCTATAGCTTTTAAAATCTATGTATGAGTTTCTTTTGTGGTTTCCTGATGGAAACCTTTTGTACTGGTAGAAGGTGCTGTTTGTGGTCTTCCTCTCATCTTCCTGAAGGCACTGGTTGTGCCCAGTCCGTCAGGCTGACTAGATGCTGGCACAGTAAATATTTCTGCAGATTTCCAACAAAGTGCCAAAGTGCTGGGCCCTGTGACTTGTTGAACTCTGTAGCCTCAACCTGCACTGATTGCAGCATTACAAGAGCAAATGCCACAGCATTAATTAGCAAAGCAAAATCTCAGCAACTTGCTGAGAAAAAAAATAAAGCTGTGTTTCTGTCAGGGCTTTAGTAGAAGTAGGGAATGGTTCAGGCTCTGCCATTGGCCTCTGGGATTATTGTAGGGAAACTACTTTCCCTTTCCAGGCTTCAGATATAATATTTCCTGTCTCTCAATGAGATTATTAATCACAATCTGTGATTATGTGCAAAAAAAAAAAAAGTTGAAGATTGGATAAGGCGTGCAATACGTTTGTGCTTACATTTGTTCAGTAGAAGTCCTCCATGGCTTTTTGTAAAAGCAGAAATGTAACGTCCAGTGCCCTTTATTTTCAGTAAAGCTTTCCTACCTCTTTAAATTGCCTTTTTTCAAGAGAATTTGGGATCTTTTCCCCTCCTGTCCTTCGGAGTTGACCAACTGACCCGCAGGACCTTGCTAAAATAGTGGGCAATGTTTCAGCCAAGGGGACAGAAGAGAAAGTGTGTGACTAAGCTATAAAGTAGAAAAGCAAAGTGTAAACCAAACATTTCCAGAGGTTAGCTTGGTTTTTGGACAAGGCTCTGAGGGTTGAGTCCATTACTGAGCAGATAAAATAGCATTATCTAAATCTTCTCATGGAATTTTATTATTTTTTGCTGGTTGTCCCAAGTGTGTCCATCCTATTACAGGAATTAGGACACATAGTCCTTGCCCACAGAGCTTCAAAGGTCTGAAGCCAGACTCCTCCTCAGAGGTGCTGAGCTCCCTTAGCTCCTGGTCTGTACTTCTGAAAGCACAGAAATGACGTTACTGAGAGTAAGCAGGAAACTCCTTTTCAGTATAAAACTGTGAACCCTGAATGAATTGAGGTCACTAACGGCCTCACTGGGTCATGCTTTACATTGAGGTTCTGCACGATGGCCAGATTAGTAGCATATCTTCTTTCTAAGAGGTACAGAAGTTACTGACTACTTTGAGATATATGTGGTTTAGCTCCTGAGAGAGACCAGAACCCCGGCCTCAGTCGTACGGAGAATCCATGCTCTTTCCTGTAATTTGAAAGGAAAAGGTGCAGTGTCTGGTGTGAGGTGCTGCAAGGCCATCTGAGACAAATGCAAGGTCTGTCTGTCCTGCAGGGGTGTGGATGGAGCATGAGTGTGAAGAGCAGGGAAGTACGAGTACCGTGGAGATAAAAACATGTGCCATTAAGATCACCAGTTATAATTTTTTGCCCCGATTCCATGTCTTTGTTCAATTCATTCCTAATGTCCTGAGGAACGGTGCTCCTAGAGCCTCCTGAAGGAAACTGCTCTTTGTTTTCACCAAATTAACTTCCCCCCCAACCCCATAAAACTGCAAACCCACAAATGAACCAAAGAGCAAGACAGAACGCAGAGCAGAACAATCCAGCAGCCTCTTCCAGCATGTCAGAACCTCACACCTAACTGCTGTTTAAGTTTAATATGGGTAAAGCAGTAGTACCAGCATAAATAGGAACATTTTCAGGAACTTGAGCTAACAGCATTTGAGATTTTAGAGAAATTTATTTTACAATGGAAAGATGTAAATATATTCACTGTTGACCCAATATATTTTTTGTTGAAAAAGCGACAAAAACAATTTTTCATAGAAAATCTGAATTCCTTCCTTCAAAAATAAATATATTTTTGGCTAGTAATGTAGATACTGCAGTGTAGAGCCGCAGCTATTTGGTGGCTTCCTATCTCAGTGCTCTCCGACTGGCAGCCAGACAGCTATCTCTCTGATGCCTGGTGGCCAGTAACTCCCAGTCTGCACTACCTCTCTAGCCTGGAGGAGAGACTGTGATGTATTGTGAAATAAATGCTTCGGGGGTCCGTCTTTAAAGACTGAGTTTTTAAGGATCTGATTTCCAACGATTTCTTCTGGCAGCAATTGGCAATACAAATATGTCAGTATTATAATTTTTGCCCAAAAGTAATTTTCTGAAGCTTAAAAATTCTATTTTCTGACAGGCTCTACGTGCACCATTAAGGTATTACCCTAATCCACATAACTTTAGCTGCTCTTATGTGTGCTCCAGCTCCATCTAGTAACTCTGCAAGATAATTCACCACTGAGTGAATGTGAAAATATGAAAATTACTTTTCAGGAATGCTTAGAAATATTAATCTGAAGAGATGGGGTTATTTAGGACTTGCTTAGTGTGGTCCATAGTACTATCTGGCACTACTTTGTGTGGGCATAGCTGACCGGCAGGCCAAGCTCTCGGGGACTTGATCCACCCAGGAAGACAGGAGCAGATGGTTTCTGCAAATTATGAAAGGGATACAAAAAACTTTAAAAAAAACCAAACAACAACAAAGAAACAAACAAAAACGAAACCAACCCTAAAAAACATTACATTCACTCACCTTTGACTAAATAAGGCACTGATGAATCAGTGCCTTTGAGTGGAGGTGTTCTTTTTCTGTGCTGAGCTCTGCTGGAATCAAGCTCATACAAATCTCTTGCCATCAGAGAGAAAACCATAATTGGGACTTCAGAATTTCTGATGGGAATTATGCTTAGAGAGAACTGTTTGAGCATTTCTACACACATATAAATGTTTTTAAGGGGAGGTGGAGTGATTAGTGGCAAAATTAGGAATAGGAATGGTATATCATTCTTTCTGCTCACCAGGTTCTGCAGCGATGAGAGCAGCTCTCCCCAGTCAACGCAAGTGGATAACATAGAATCTGGAGATCCCCATCTCCCATTCCTATGGGATTATGATATTTTTAAGGATGAGCTAGTCAGTTGGGAAATGATTGTGTAACTTCCATTCAGGTTTTCCTTCTTAGCAAGTAGGAAGTTGTAGGAAAAGCTGTGAATATACAGGCAGGGTGCTTGCAGAAAAAGGGAAAGAGATGTGGAGTGGGGAACAGTGGAGCTGAAATCAGGTGCTGCGAAGGTTAGTGGTGGTTCAGATCCCTCAGAGTTGGCAGACCCTCCCAGTGCAGCACAAAAGCTAAATATATTAACTTCTGTGCCACTTGTCGTTATCTTTCTGTGATCTCACTTTGCATAGTAATTAACAAAGAGAGCCTTCCCTTTAAGCCTGGAAGTAACAGAGAGCCAAAACAGGCGTGCTGCTGTGACCTGACATCCTCATTTGTCATATGGAGGAATATACAATAAATGTCAGTAGCAAAGGTAAAGTTCTTGAAAGAAAAATGTCGGTTTTTAATTTTGTCTGAAGACCATCAGATGTGGTACTTTTTAGACAGACTGGCTATCAAAATTAGTATATTAGTAAAGCTGCTACAATTAATAAAGTTGCTGACACCTAAAAGGAGCTGAAGATAGAAGTTCTCACTCCAAGTACTGCGTCTCCATTGACAATCATCTTTTCTGACTTAGTACTTCTGCACGTTTTAAGAGGGTTTATGTGTTTTTTCTAGAAACACGTTAAACACAGTTTAATAAGTCCATGCTGTGACTGAAGCAGTTTCTGTTATCTGATTAAATACCTGGTCTTATTTTGCGTACTACTGCATACTTATGTTGCATACTACAGGGGTTTGGTGTTACTCTTTGGCAGTGAGTTCCACAGGTTATTATTCATCAGGTAAAAATATCCTCGTTTTCTTGCTCCCACTACAAGAAGGTGTAACGGATATGTGCTATATAATGCTTCATTGTTTCTTGTGCCTCTACCTTATCCTTGATTTTGGATAAAACAAGGATTTTCTGTATGGAAGTAGTCTCTCTCCCTCTTTTTTCCCCCTTTCCCCCTGCTCCTAAGTATCCTTTCTGTTTCTGCTGGTGCCTTTTAAAATTGAGTGACTAGATACTGAACATAATCTGAATAAAATGGTTTTCTGTCAGTTAATGGGTTTATGGTAGGGATATGTGTGTGGTGTATTGGATGTTCATGGGACCCTTGTCCTGTGTGAAGGATTTTTAGCACTTCAGAGAGAAAGCTTTCATGCTCTTTTCTAGTGACAATGTGAATGGACAAGATCAATATTCATTTATTCAGCCAGCAGCATAAAAGATACAATATCACAGAGTTAAGTGTTTTATTATTGGAAGATCTGAGTATCCGGAAGAACTCCTGTGTTTGAGCAAAAAAGAAAACCAGGTTGCTGGGTCTCAGCTGGCACATATTAGAAAACCTGTCAGGCTTTTCCTCACAGCCTCACATCAGAGAAAATAGCACTGGGATGGAGGTCAGGACCACAGAGCATGGGCAGAACTGTGTGTAAGAAGCCTTCACCTGGCCTTATAAAGTGTGAGATGGATCAGAAATACCATCAATGGGTGACACGAGGAGAAGGGTGCTCTCTTGTATTATTTTTGTCTAAAGTCCCTGTTCTCTCCTGAGTGATTGTTGCCGTAGTGCTTCCACGATGAAGAGCCAGCCAAGCGGCTCAGTGAGGTCTGAACACCTGATGCACCAGAGGGGATGTAGTGTGTCTGCAGCAGAAAGGGGTGAGAACTCAGGAGAATGTGCATGTGTGCACACACACACACTGAGCTGCCGTTTCAGTTTGTTGCCAAGCAGGGCACATTTGGTGTGTTATGCATTCCTGAATTGTATATTTCTTCCTAGAAAATTTCCACAGTAGTTCTATCCTGCTTTTAGGGCCAAGCCTGCAGTGCACATTAAAATCAATTTATTTTGTGCCGTTTTGGGCTTTGACTCTTTGCACAGTCCAGTGCTCTGGGTTCTGCACATGTAGCGGCTTAACAGGCAGTAGGACTGATTCACACACAGAAACTATAGGAGTAGGTGCATCCCCACAAACACAGTGACTCAATTTATAATTTAATGTAGCTCCAAAATGTGATAACCACTTTAAATAATCAGTGTGTTTTATCTGCTAAATCACATTACAGGATCCCAGCAGATGCAGTATGAGACTGGCATACATAATTTATTGCAGGCTTGATACGTATTGTATGTAATCGTATTAATTATTTATAACTTGCCTCTACCTACAGATGTATGTGCAATGAAGTTCCACTGCAGTGAAAGACATGCAATATAGGAAACGTGATATTATTTGATTAATCCTGCCTGAGAAAGGACCAAGCTGCATCTAAGGATAGTCTTGCATTTAAGGTGCATTCTGGGGCATGGAAAGATTACCCTTTTTTCTGGCTGTGTTGAAAGTCTCTCTCCTTATGATTTTGGGCAAATCACTGTCTTTATATATTCCTTTTGCTTTGTGTGTGAATACTTTTACTGACCTTCACAGCCCATGGGTAGTGTAAATTGTATGAAACTAGATTAATGAATATTTTAAAGCACATACAATATTCCAGTTGGAAGGTGCTGTTGAAAGACAGACACTTTCAGAGAAAAAATGGGTTCATTTTTAGCTAACTCCTCATAATCTGTCACATGAGATTAGGTAGTTTATTCCTTTTCTACTCCCCAAAAGGTGGTATTTTTTTAGAAGAGTTTTCATGCTCCAAGTGCTCTTTTAGCTCTAGGGGAATATTTGAAACTATGGAACTTTCTCTTGCAATTGAAATGCCAGGAGAAATCAGCTTGCATAGATAGTGGAAAGAATAGGAAAGCACAAATGATTAATATCTGCATTTCTCTGTTAAGGTTTAATGGTCTTTATTTAAGGGTGGGGGGCAGGGTGCAATTTAGGTGGTAAAATAAGCAGTATCTTAAGACATACTGGGTGAAGATGATGCCAGCAGGAGGTTTTTTGTATTAGTGGTGAATTCAGCCATCAGGCAATTTCTTCCTTTTGTTAGAAAAACATAATTCTAATGCGTTTTGCATGAATATTTCAATCTGAAATGCAATTGTAATTGTGTTACAAAGGCACACGCATCAGGTACAGGCTTCTGGCAAACTCTGCAAACTCCAGCAGCACAGATTTCTGAGTTCTTAACAGGTGTGTAGGCTGGGTTAAGAGTTCTGGCAAAAGCTTCCAGTGGTGGTAATTAAAAGAGAATCTCAGTGGTCATAACAGATTTAGGAATGGGCAGCATGGACTGATGTTTATTGCCTATGGCAGCTGGGGAAAAGAAACTCCATGGTAGTCTTTTTTGGAGGAACAAGGTTCAGCATGTGATTATGTACCTGAGATGAAGATGGTTTGGATAAACACTGCCTGCCCATCCTTGAAACTCCCTTTCTCTTGTTGTGTTTGGAATATTTTCTTCTTGGGGATGTTATCACCCGGTTTTTCAAAATAAATGCCCCAATTAAAACTCAGCAGCAGCTGCTTTTGCTGAAATGTGGGAACCAGTAGCTGTCACTCACTCAGCTAACGGTGGGCAGAAAGTGCACAGACATGTTTCTCACAGCGTTTAGCTTGTTATAAACTGCTTAATTCAACTCTGCAATGTCTGGAGAGAATAACATAATTTAGGAAAGAGAGAAAGTATCTTCTGCCCTTCGACAAAAAAAATTATCCATAACCTGCACATAACTCCTGCCACACGCAGAAAAAGCCACCATAACTGCTGCTTCTCCCTCTTCCCATTTCCTTAAATAAGCATGTTATCAACAGTATGTGCTATAAAACTGATAAGTCTTAGCTGATGTTTGTGTTTCATTGTTGCTTCTGATGGGGTATCTTGTGTGCCATAATCCTTGTGCTGCTGATTATTAGAGAAATGCTCCTTTTTCATAAGCAGTGTCAGAGAATTCAAGCTTGTAGATATTATTTCTGCCCTCACAGTTGCCCTAGGTTTCCAAATGCTCACAGTGTGTGATATTGATGAAACCCACACAAATCTAAATGATGAAATATTTAACAGTTGCAATTTTCTTAATATACATGTTTCTCAGAATACTTGGAAAATATTGAGTCTCAACAAGAGAGGATAAGAACTGCTGTCAGGTCAGTCCCAGAAAGAGATCCTTGAAACAAGAGAGTCCAGAAAAATCAGATGCACAAATGCTGAGATTTATTTGGGATTATTTTGTTTCTATAGTACATATCGTGTTAATATCTGATTGCACTTTGCAGTCCAAATACTCAGTTATTAATTTTCCTGGATTTCTATAACCGTTTTGTCCTTATTCTCGCCGCTTTTGTTTTTAAAGAAGTTCTCTTGGACATCAGCTGCTGAAGCTTGTGGCAGTATTTGGGTAGCTATATGTAACTGAGGTACAGATGCCTTACTGGTCACTGAACTGTGGGAAGATCTGATACTGGAATTCTTGGCTTTTGGTCAGCAATTCAATATTCTTATATAAATTACCTGACTTTCTTTTGCCTCATTTCCCCTGCTTTGTTATCCCTTTGACCTCAGGCCAAACATTTCCAAGGTATCTGTTGATAGAAATCTCTTGTGTGAAATGAGAAAAGAGCAGAAGATACCTCCGAAGCAGATGTACTCAAAATTTGTTAATTTGACTGTGTTTTCCATGGCGCTTTTCCAGCTCTGCTTTTTGGATGACATTCATTCTTAGTGCCGGCGCTGCTGAACTCAGATATCAGGGCGCTTTCTGTGTTATGACACAGAGCAGCAGTTGGCACAGCTTCATTTCAAGACACATGTCCTTTCCAGGAATGCCCTGGCTGCCAACATGTGTGTTTGCTAAACACTTGGCACACAGGGCATGTTGTAATGTACCAGATTTACTAGTGGAGGCAGGAAAGCAGCCATATGTCACAACACAGACACTGATGTGCTGGCGCTATCAAATGAAGGTGTGGTGGAGTAGGCTCCCAGGTCTATGCAGCAGGAGCCCTAAGCAGCTCATAGTCAGCCTGGAGGAGGGTACCAGTGAAGCCTGGTGAACTGGGCAGCAGGAGTTGTCAGAGACCATGGGCAGCTTGAGGATGTTGGGCTTGGACAGAGGAAGCAGTATGTGCCGCCCCCTTCCAGTCTGTGTAAAGCAGAGTCATGTTAAGGATTGAGAGCGTTTTGCTGCTGCCTTTTGCCTTGGAGAAGCTACAGGACTGTAGGTATAGGCTGAATGACCTAGTGCAAGATGATGTTTAAACCACACAACGTAAATTTGGAAAAGTCTGAGAAGATTGAAGTGGAACTGATTCATAAAAATAACATGAATATCCTGCAAATTTACATGTGTTTTCTGAAGACTGAAAAAAATCAGTTCAGAATTTAAAGTCAGGTCCAACTTCTGGGGTTATGAATAAAATCTTGATAGTGATAAATAATTTTGAGTGCAACTCCTTGGAAATCTTGTTCTCTCCTGCAACACGGGCTGCTCGTTGGGACAGCTCGCACCCAGGCAGAGGCAGGCTGAGATGACCATGCTGGCTGCTGCAGTGGGTTTGCAGCTCGGTGCTGTGTGATGGCGTTGTTAAAGCACAGCTTTTGTGACAGACAGAGGTCACAGCGGTTCTGTCAGCTGAGCTTTCCTCTGGCCATTTCAGAGCTGGTTTCAGCAGAAAGTTGCTCTTTGCAGGGTTCATTCTGGGGGCCTCCCTTGTTCCCCGCGCAGCTGTGACTCTCTAGACAAGTGAGCCACAGTCCTGTATCGTTCATCTCATTAGTATTGCTGCCATTTTTCTGACCACTGCTAAAAACAACAGGAAAACCTGTCCTAGGTGTCTGCAGTGCTTTAAATGGTACGTGCACACTGCAAATGTGTGGAGTCATTGCTAAAAGATCACTGTGTTTGTGCTGAATACCTTATGAAGACTTATAATGGCTTCTTTATTTTTTTTTAAAGGAATACAACAGCAGCATTTACTGTAACTTGAGCAGAAACTCTGTTAAGTAAGGCCCTCTACTTAGGGCTCATGTGATGATAATGCTGGAGGATCTTGGAAAAAAGGTTGATTAGGAAGGATTCTCATGTATGAGGCTGGATATTTGAGATTTCCAAGCTGAATAAGGGCAAAGGAGTGGGGTTTGGTTCTTGCAGTTTTGGCTTTATACCCACTTCTGTGAGAGGTCTTGCCCTGGTGTCTGAAACATTGTTATTTGTGTTGCCCTTCAGAATTGCTCTCTGGAATGCTGCTTCTGAGACAGGAGGGTCACCTTATTCCTGATTATTGTAACTGGGCTGTGAAATCAAGAAAACCTATTTATCAGGCCATAACTTTCTGCTATTCGGCGTGTTGCTGTTGCTCTGTGTTTCTTTAAATTTTGGAGGCAGAAGATACTCATGTCAAGCTCTCGCCTGTTCCTTTTTAAGTTGGGCTGTTTTATTTGCCTTTCCACGACCGCTAACTGCTGGCCATCTATAATGTTCTGAACTCCCCCGTGCTGGCCATGGCAATCAGCTGCTCCGGCAGCGGGGCTGGGTGAGAGGAGGGTGTGGAGGCGTGCGAGGGCTGGATTGGCTGGGGGTGAGGTAATGCGCTGCAGTGCCAAGAGAGATGCAGGGACGAGGACGACGTATCCCATCTGCAAGCCTCACTCCTTTCTGCCTCCAGGAACGGCTGGGGCTATGCACATCTCTGGATAGTAGAGGTGGGCTTGCAGTTGCCAGGGTAGATCTGTAATAAAGATTCTTCTGGCTACTTATCTCAGAAATAGAGAAAATTTACGCCTTCCTCCTTAGCGTTGCATAATTTCTTAGCTTCGTTCTCATTTTTTAGAAGTTAGAGCAGCTGAGGAAAAAGGGTCACTTCGCTGGGAAGAACCACACAGGAGGGGAAAAAGTGGTTGGAGTACAGGTGGGGACGTGCATATTGCAGATGGGTTTAAAAAAGGGAATGATCGCTTGACTGCTATCATCAGCGGCGAATCTGCTTCAATGAAAAGGAGGATTTCAACAGGTTTGGTGTGTGGTGGTTTGTATTTGTTGGTGGCTTTTGGTTTGGGTTTTTTTTTTTGTCACCCAAATGTAGGTAGAAAGCAGTCTTGTGCTCCCACTGCTCTGTAAAGGAGCACTCTTCTACATAATTAGTGGCTGTGAGTCTGCTTTGTCAAGCAGAGCGTGCTCGCTGCGTCCCTTGGCTGCAGGGCTGCCATTTTCTTTTCTCTTCAGCTTCATAAGAGCAACCGGCTGGAGGGAAGAGGGTCCGATTGCCTGGGCTTGCTGAGGGGCTGAGACGGTGTGGGATGTGTGACACACAGCTAAGCAATTTTCATTCTATCCAAGAGAGGGCACATTAACAAGGTAATTATAGCACATTACTTCAGCAGGGACGCATCAATTTTAATCCCTGAAGCATCCTAGTGAAGTAGATAAGTGAGTACTATTAGGCCCATTTTACAAAAGGAGAGACTGAATTAAAAGCTGAAATGATTTGTCCGTGGCAAAAGGCTGTAATCTGCCTGAAGGGCAGGGACTAGAGGAGAAGGGTCTGATTCACAGACCCCAGCAGGGAACTATTCCCACTTGGTTTTGGAGACCCCTCCATTAGCTTCAAGCCACACCACCTGGAGCTGAGGGAAGGGGCAAACTGGATGCTTCATTCATTACATTTTGCCACTCCTTTTTTTTCTGCCAGCAAATTAATTGTAAAGTTGTTGATTTGAAATTGTCGATGCATCTCTTTTAATGGATAAGCCCTGGTTTATGAAAAGTTTGTAGAAGAGTCATCACAAATACACATAATTCATATTGCTGTTAGAGACCTGAGTATGTCATTGTATAGAAACAATTTAAAAGTAGAAAAATGGTTCTCGTCTTGTGGTGCAGACTTTAATAGTTTAATCGAAAAGACCACAATAGTTCAGAGTTGTGTTTTACTCAGAGTTGAAAGAGAGCCAATGTAAAAGACCAATTTTCATTGGTTAGCTGTTCAGTTTGAGTTGGTCTTAACTATTATTTCATTTTTAAACTTTATTTTTCCAGATATTTATTTTCTTAACTCTCAGCAGAATATTTGGTAAAGAAACCTTAAATGAGGAGACCCTTGCAACATACACATTCCCCTTTAGTTTCCTGCATCCTCAGGGCAAGGTGTTAACGCAGGATTTGTTTTGTGTTGAAAGTCAAACAATCTTGTATCACTGACCAGATGTCACACAGAGAAGCAAGACTGTGATTTCTCAGTCAACTGACAACATAACCTTATTAAAAACTGTGCTTGTAACTGGGCATCATATTTATTTACTTACTTATGGTTACATAGGAGGATTAGCCCTTGTTATCCCCGTGTTTGGCTCATAAAGGAACTAAACTTACTGTAGCTATGAGACATCAGTTGAGGATGTACCCTTCCATTTGCCAGACTAAGCACATGCTTCCCCCCAGTGGTCCTAAACTTGCTGCTGCATTTGACATTCTCTATAAAATTGTAACTTGTGTGAAACAAGTTGGGGGGCTCAGACCAGTTCCTGCGAGGCTCAAGCCTCTACCAAAATCTTTGCCTTGCCCAGTGCTTGGGTGCCAGTTGTTGCTAACACATTGAGTGGACACTGGCAGGCCTGTGGAGCTAGGATTCCTCTTTAACTCTCTGACATGCTGCTGTTTGGGCGAGTATTTGAGGGGTCAGAATCTGTTGCTGTTGTGACAACAGAGAAACTTCAGCCTCCAGAGCTGCCATTCAGACCCGTGACTCTTGCCCAAGGTGATCTGTAAAGGCTGCAGGGGTGTTCGCTGCAGCTACAGGAGCAGCATGAATAGTCAGCCTCGAAGAGGGGACTTGGCCCCACCATGAGGATGTATGCACAAGAGCAAAACAGAGCTTCCTGGGCAATTCCCCAAGCTCTGCTCTTAGATCATCCTTGCGCTGTGGCTAAAACAGCCCAGCCATCCAAGATCTTTTATGGGAGACCTGAGCAGATCAGCTGCTCCTCTGAGTTGCATTCCAGCGTCTGAAAACTCCTCTGTGAAAGGCACGTTCATGGCTCACTGCTTCTTCAACCCAGTGTGACCAAGGCTTTATCTCTGCTTTACCTCTATTTCACCTCTTACCACTTTCTCCTGTTTAAGCTGTGTGGAATCTCCCTTTGCTTTCTCAGAAGGTCACAATACCATCTTAGGACAGTGGTGACCTGCTCATTTTGGATACAAAATAAAATCAGAACTTAGGGTTGTCAAAAGAGAAAAATGAAATGCCAATGAAATCCAGCAGGTGATTATGACCCCTCTCCTTAAGATACCCAATGCCAGAGCCTCTGAGCCTGTAGAGAGTGTTTGCTTGGCACTCCAAGGTGGTGTAGGACTTCATCTGTGAAGCCTGACACCAAATCTGTGTCTGTAAGGTCATCAGGGGTTGCATCATGCTGAAAGTGAGAACTCCTTTATCATTAGTGCATTTGAATCTTTGTTTTTAGTTCAAGGAAATTTTTTCCTCTGTGTTCCCTTGATGAGTTGTTTGAAGGACTCCCGTTTTTCATAATTACCTTAGATAAGGGTCACTTACTCAAGCGATGCAGAGTCAAAAGTGGAATGGGAGGGGGATGCAGAAGACTCTGATTTTTCGATTTTGTTGTGACACTTGCTCTTATTTCTGGGCTTTAGACCCCGACAAGTGGGTGTGTGGTTCCTGTTTTATACTAAGCAAAACTAAATGGCGATATTGTTGCTTTGCAATGCTATGGGCAATTTCCCTTACAACGCTTTTAAATGGCTCAATATCAGAGTCTTAATTTTAAGAAAGAGATGGTAAAGGGACTTAACAGTGTTCATACATCAGGTTCATGGTAGATTTAAGATGAGACAAGACAGAAATCTTGTAAAAACTCAGATGTCTGAGATCTGAATTCAGGACTCAAGCCTTCAGAGCTCTGCTCTTAGTGTCAGGTTGGTCTGTCTTCAGCAGCTGTGTATCAGACTGCAATTTTCTTGCCCGGTTTTTCCTTGCGCATTTGAATTGGGCATGCCTACTTTTTGTTCCAATACATTAGAATCTCTGAGGACTCCAAGGGTAATGCCTTTTACAGTTTGCAAATATATTTGCTTTATTTACTGTAAATAAATAAGGGGTTTTATCTATTTTAATCCATGCCTGTTTTTTTTTCCTCTTCTGTGATAAGCATATAGAAGTCTCATCTTGTTGGAATTCACAAGAACTGAAATAATGGATTCTGAGAATATTTTATTTTCCCAGTCTTTGGATTTAGTTCAGCCCCTGCTGTGTTATTAATATAGCGCTTTTCACCAGCTATAAAAATCAAAACAAATGCATATGAAACCGTGTAAGATTCTGTTCCTCTTCACTCTCTAATGGAGATTGAAATACCTGCAGCAAAACAGAATCACACCTGAGAGCCTGAGTTTGAATTAAACCCCAGAGTCTCTGACTGCTTTAATCTCCTGGTTATGTAAAAATGCAGTTTAAATGGAGAGCAGTGTTTTTCCTTGTGTTGTGGTGACAGTTTTGGACCTGGTCTGAACCTGCAACTGCGGATAGTTGTGGGAGTGGATGAAGTTAATTGACAAGTCAGCTTGAAAACAAATGTTCTTTTAAGGTTTGGGGGAGTTAAAGGATACAAGGAGAGGGCTGAAATGGTTCAGCTGTCCCCAGACTGTAATGAAAATGGCTAATGCATATTAAAAGGTATTCTGAAGCCTGCTAGCTGGGATGGCTGCATCATTTTGCATTTTTCGGGGTAGCAGCTCGTGGCTTGCTGTGGATGGTACCGGTTGGCATCTAAAGATCTTATGTTGTGTCAGAGCATCACGGGGGGCTTGCAGCTTGCTGAGGACTGGGAGCTGTGGGGCTGGCCGGACAGGGGCCTTGCTGGCCAAGGTATGTTGCAGTGCCTTCAGAGAGGGAGCAGGGCAGGATGGGGCAGACCCCAGCCTAGTGTTCCAAAGTGACAGACTTGCTGTCCTTGTTAGAAATCCTTTTCTTACAAGATAGAGTGCCTTTGCTGAGTGTCCTGCATGTTTTCCTCTGTGGTAATGTCAGTGACATCTAAAACAGGCCACTGTATTCAAAAAGAGCCACTCTTGCAAAGATGACTATCTTTGTAATGATCAAATTGGATTCAGGAAAGAGGAGCTCCTTGTGTCCATAAGCTCTCATAGAAGTGAGCTGTTTGCAGGTCCCTATTGCAAACCTGTCCTGTCCAACCACAGCAGAAGAAATGCTTTGTGCTCCAGTCTCTGCAGCACCTCCTGGAGCATCCTCTGACCAGTTCTGCACAAGGGCTCACTCTTGATGTCTGCTTCAGTTCAGCAGCGCAGAGAGTGAGTGCTCATGAAAAGGCCCTTACGTTCTTACTGGTCAGGGTAGAAATGTGTTGCAAACTTGTAGCTAAATGTGCAGTTCTGGAATATATTGCAATACTTTCAGGGTTCCCTATTCCTCCACTTAGTTTCATCTTGCATTTTTATATAGACTGTATTCTAGTGGGGTTCTAAATTTAATCTTTGTTTTGTGCTGCCACTCAGAGGTTTGTATGAGGTCCCATTCAAGGTAACTAGGGTTGGGGGTCACAAGTAGAAGATTTCTGAAGAACACTAGAAACAGCCACGTTTTTTTCTGTGGAATACATTCCCTTGTACTGTTCTCTAATAGAAGAGGAAAGAAAAAGGATCTTGTAGCAGTCTGAGAGCTGGGGGCTGGGGATGGAGAATTGACTAATCTTGTCTCTTTATCACTCTACCTGTTAAACATAATTATTCTTGCACTTACGGGGCTTCTAAACAGTCACAATTAGGAATTATGCTAATAAAGTCTGTTGTGACATGAAAACTCACTTCATTGCTTATGCTTCCTCATGACTGTGTTTTAGTACTCTGCAAAACCTAATATCCCTTCCTTTTATGGAATTTCCATTATGGAATAGGAAAGGATAGGCTTTGATGTGGAGAGAAACAGACCTGCTGTTGCAAAAGTCATGTACACCACTCCCCCATCAGTAGCAGGAATCAGACTTATGAGTACCATCACCAGGAGCTTGATACTAGAGCTAAAGGGGCAGCTTGTGAGTGCCACTGAAGAATGGCATACAGGAGGGTGATAGTAGGGGGCTTTTTTTCTTAGCACTATACCGGTGTGCTATAGACAGGCAAATTAAGGAATGCCATTTTGCAAAGGTATGTGTTGAAAGTATGGCATTTCTCTTCCTTCTTCTATGGGATATTTGGGTATGTTTTATATCACTGTGAACAAATGAAGTCATCCTTTCATGCTTTCAGATGGAGTTTTCTGGAGATGAAGGACTTAACTGTTAAAGGCCTCAATATTCTTCCATGCAAAATGGGAAGTTCATGTTAACCAGGCAATTGAGCCTGGTTCTGCTGCCGGGTCAGTGCCGGGGAAGGTCTTCTGAGAGTCTTGGGGAGGCAGTAGGCAAACACAGGGTAAAAGAATATAGTAGTTTAAAGATACCAGTTGCCAAGGATACTGAATGTCTTGGATGTGACTGCCCTTTTAATGAATTCATACTTCTTAGTCAACCAGTATTGTCATTGAAATATGAGTGGCTTTGGTGACACATAGAGCATAGACTTGCTCCTCAGCTTTGTTGTCTTGTACTACATGCATGCAGATAAATAGAGCCAAAAATGACATACCTGTTATTTACTGAAGGGACTCAAGGCAGTAAGCTGTAGAAAGGAAGATGATGACTATTGTAGATTTTGGGAGGAGAGAGTGGGGAAAATAAAAATGCAAAGAAATCAAAAGGTAGATACAGCTCTTTTTCTTTCCCCCAAACTTAAGTGCTAGGTTTGTCTGCCAGAAAGCTTTCCACAAAACATCCCTATGCTGTTAGAAATCAATAAATTTGTTTAAAAACTGTTGCTGAATAAATATTATCTGTCTGTAGTATCTAGCAGTTAGGTTCCTTTTACAGCTTTGTTCCCTTGTTTTGTTTCTTAGACATGGAGTTATTGGGTGCGGGGACTGTGGTTAAAAGAATTCATTGCAAATTTCCTTGCTCTTCTGAATGTTTTCTTTAACTTGAATAGGCCAGTTTAGCAGGCCCTGGCACCAGTTTATTTGTACCATATAAACTTAGTCTAACCACAGGCAGCACAATTCTAAAAACTCCTTGAAATGACCACAAAGTTGCTTGTGAGAGCACTGCAGCATTAATTTCCCTCTTGCTTTCCCATTTGTCTTAAAGACTGCTCTGTCAATACTCTTGTCATAATCTTTTGCTGACCAGAGATTGTATTAAAACAAAATCTCGCCTTTAATCTTACGCCTTTAATTTTTTTCTTCCCTTCGGCTTCCCTGACTCATTGAACCCCAAACTAGTGTCATTGGCTCAACAGGCTAAAATATTCATTAGCATTCAGATTTTCAATCATCTAAATCAGCTGTTTGTTTCTACTACTGTTTGCAAAATCCCCTTGGACTGCAAAGACGACTTTGATCAGACACTCTGAACTTAGGCATCCCCCGGAGAAAAAACAAGATCCTGCAACTTGGATGGCAGTCTGGTGCTCAATGTGGTGCTTGAGATAGTTCTATATTCAAAAGCAAAAGGTTGTGAGAGTGGACTGAAGCTAAGAGAAGGATTAGCACATAAGCAATTCAGGCAAATTTTTTTTTAAACTTGGAGCAGTTAGAAATTTTGAAGAAAGCACTAGTCAGCAAGATAAGAGAAGGTGCATGAAGGGCTGTGCTGGACAACTACCATGGAGATGTGGAAGGGTAGCAGATGTCAACTGCAGAAAGGATCGACGACATTGTACCACTTATAAGTCACTTGAGGGATTTCTTTAGAATCTGCTTTTAAAACTTTTGTCAAGTTCCAGAAAACGTAAAAGTGGTGAAGTTACTTTACACCTGAAAACATCAGAGTGAGAGGGTCTGATGAGAAAATGTCAAGGTATGGATGCATCCTACTATGAGGTGAGGACTTGACTTGAGTGTTAATACAATACAGTCCTTTATTTTTACTGTCTCTTACCATGGAGCACGGGGGGACTAGGTAGGGCTGGATAAACAGTGACCAGTGACCTTTAAATGGCATCTAAAAAATAAATAAAATTAAGAAGGCTGCTCCATATTCAAGTTGGAATTGTCTGCACTAGCAGGTTACTGGAAGAGAACACAGAGTGTCATTGTAAGGGGCAGCACTTTTTGCAGTTATTAAAAAAACATTTTCCTATTTGAGTATTGTGACATTTATTTGTATGATGCTGGACAGCATGAACAAATCAGAAGTCAGACAAAGAAAAGCCTTGCAAAGCAAGGGGGGAGTGGAAAGGAGAGGAAAAAATAGAAAAGAGAAGAGGGGGGTGTCTAAGCTAAAAGAAAGCAGCAAATTAGTATTTTAAGTTAGGCAAGCTCAGTCTTGCTGTGTTTCTTGATGTTTCTTTCCTATTAATATATGTTACTTCAGTTTCACATGCACTTAGATTAAATGGCAAAGGAGATGGGACACTACGCTGCAAATCAGAGTGGGGCCTGGGCAGCTTTTACCTTCTGCTCGGAACATCTAAGCAAATCTTTGTTCTGTGGCAATCTGGGAGTCTGGGGGAAAGGGACAGGATGTGGGATGGTTTATATTTTGAGGAAAACGATACAAGGATGGACTAGACAGCTGTAAATCAGAATTTGTGGCCAATGCTGATAACAAAACCATCTGATGAGCAAGCCACTCCCTGAAAAGCTGAAAGCTCTCAGTCTGAAATAATCTTTGCATCATAGATTTACCTTCAAGGAGTAAATGTCCTCTGGTCATCTTCATCCTTGTTCATAAGCATCACACGCAGTTCTTTTTGGTATTGTGATGGTTGGTGCAGAGGTGGGGCTTCCTGTGAGCTCAGAGTGTGATGTTAGAATACTCTCCTCTAGTGCTAGGGAGTTTTGAGACCCTGGAAGTGCTTTTGGTACATGTCTCTTAAGGCTATGGTTTCCTTCCTAGGCGTCCCGTTATCCTTGTCAGCTTGAGTGGGATTATTTGTCTTCTTTTCCTGTTTATATGTTTAGGAGAATGAATCTCAGCAGACCCATGGATTGAGTATTCAGAAGCTTACAGAGAAGCTATGGCTCCGTTGTTCTGTGCTAGCATCCAACCTGCGTGATAATCAGAGCTGTGAAAATCAGCCTTTGATGGAGAGTTATGGTGGACAGAGTTAGGATAAGCCACCAAGACCTTTGTCATTGTATTTAAAGTGCGAAAATGATGAATAAAATTTTCCAGGTCTCAGCAGCTGTGTGGGCCAGCAGCTTGCCGCATAAGCCTTGGTCAGAGAGAGCGGCAAGCCCTGTCTCACTGTGCCTCAGGTTCCTGATTAGTATTTTAGGGATGTTAATGCTCCTCAGCAGGCTACGTGGTCTTTTGGAGGCTTAGTTCATCATTGCTTCCAATACCCTTAGCGATGCTGCTGCAGAGGCACCGGAGAGAAGGGGAGCGTTGCTGTCATTGCTGTGGTGTGGAGGGTGCAGGGAAAGGAGAAGGGCAGAGGGATGAAGGGACAATGGCTGGAACCTGTGAAAGTCAAAGCACTGCGCATCCGCCTGGCTGCTGGCCCCTCTGCATATTAACAGGGTGTTTGCAATGGCTGTCTTCGGCGCTTGCACGGCTGCGAGGGACCTGCCCTCACCCTTGCCTGCCTTTCTCCACTGTTTCTCTGTGTCCTTTGCTCCCACCGCTCTGCGGCGCTTACTGCCTCCCCCCTCCTGCACCCACCCCTCTGCTCACAGCCAGGTTCATCAAAAAACAAGCGGGTCTCCATGGTAACGGGGAGACAGCTGAAAAATGGCAGCTAAATGCAGCTGCCCCTCATTTAATATCGACTCTGGCACTGACAGAACAGATAATGGGCAATAACACACCATTATGCTGCGGGGAAATGAAATGCTTCAGCAGACGCCTGTCATGCTGCAGGGATTTATTTGTTACTGTACCAGCAGAGATTTCTCTCCCCTTCTGTCTATCACTTTCTGTCATCCCCTCTTCTTTTCCTCCTTCTTCTTTCCTTTTTCTGCCTGTTTCTGCACTTGTCCCTTTTTTGCTTTCTTCTCTTTCTGTCTTTTCCTTCCTTGTTTTTTCTCCGTTCCCCACCTCTTTTCTCTCTTACCTCTTCTGTCACGTTCTCTGACTCTTATGTTACACTGGATTTCTTATTCCTGGCGTTGGAGTGTGTCATGTCTGAAGCCTGAGAGCTCTGTGAAGCTCCAAGCTTTTTATTCCTTTCAGACTTTTCATTTTCTTTCTAGTTTAAACCTGCTTCTGTCTCTGTGCACGTCAATATGAGTCTAGTAAAGATGAAGTTTGCTTGATGAGCCTTCAGCCAACGTATTTCTGCGGGCTGTGTTTTAATTTGACAAGTACAACACAATGTAATGAAAGTTTTTGGAAATGTAGAGGAAAGCGCTAATGAAAGGGATGTTCTCCTGTTCCTTCTGGCATCAGAGTTTGTGTGCTTTATTTACAGCTGGCCACAGAGTGCCCAGAGGACGGGTAGTTTGTATCTGGGTTGTGGATCATTTTGGTTTCTAAATGGTTCCTAATGCTGTCTTTCACATCTTGATTATGCAGAGGTAGTTTGTGATTGCTGTGGAGTTAGTTTTTCTAAATGTCCTGCTTGTGCAAATCTGAAATGTCACAGAACCAGGGGCACTGATGATAGCACGTGGTCCTCTCTTGTAAGACCAATCTCCTGCAAACAGAGCTTTGAACTAAGCAATGAACTTGCAGGTACCTACCTTTTAGCTGGAATGAATTGAGGCCTGTGAAACTCATTGCTTTGACTCAAAGGCTGCTGTGATATCAGCAAAGGGCTGTCTGTGTGGATGCAGTTCCTACAGGCAAAAGCATGCTCTTCTCGGTACAGCCTGTTTCCTCCACATCTTGATGCAAACAAATATGAAATCCTGACAGACGTGGGTGTAGTTTCGTCTGCGTGAGTGACCTTTGCAGGTCATCAGTGTCCAGACATGCATTTGATGGATAGAATAGGGGAGCTCTAGCACCATCTTCTCCCACAAAACACACGCCATCTGTGCAGCATGCATTCCTAATGGGGTGATGTGGCAGAGCTCTGGCAGCTGCCCAGTCCCTACTTGCTGCAGTTAACACTGTAGCTATGTCCAGGATCACATCACTCCATCCCTGCCTGATGCTGGTGTCCTGGAAAACCTGCGTGATGTGGAACCTGCTTGAGGCCTTGCTTGCTCCTGGAGGGCTTTCTTGACCTAGGCATGCAAAGAATGAATTCAAACTGACATTTGAATACGGATGTCCTTTATAAACTCTCTTGCTAGTATGCCTCATCCCTTATCAAATGAAGTCATACCAGCAAAGTTGTATTTTCTGCCATATATATATAATGACATCTGTACTCACAGTTTTGTCATTGTTGATGCGGTGATTACAGGACATGTTGGATGTTTTTTTTTTTGTACACCCAACTGATATATCTGTACCATTAAATCTTAAGGTAAGAGTGGGCCTGAATTCTCTAAGTGATGTATTTATACACGTTGTACCATATGGACCTACAGCAGGGTCATTCTTCTTTTCCCTAAGTGTGATGGAGTCAGAAAATCTAGCTAAGCAGATTCTCAGAAAGCGAATTTTGCAAGGACTCGATTCAATACAGTTTGAAGCAGTACAGACCTTACAGACTGTCTTGTTAGTCTGGCATGGGGTTTCTCTAACTCAACCTTTGATAAAACACATTGATCCTGTCCTGCAATTCATCTACATTTTGGGTACTGGGATAATTTCTGATCTAAAATTCCAGGGCTTTGGAGTATGTTCCCATTGCTTGGATCTTAGCAATTTTCCAGAAGTGTTTACATCTCAGATTAAAATCTGTATAATGACTCTGAAGTCCTCCTAGCTAGCCAGCCCTTGCTGTGGTCAGTAACAGATGAGTTTGGGAGGAATCTTTAATGCAATAGCAGGTAAAATAATAAACATCAGAGGAAAGGAGGTAATGAGAAAGAAGCAAAGATTCTTTTGGCTTATGTCCTTGCATGCCATCGTATTTCTGCAAAGGAGACTATTTAACTAGACTATTTCCAGAAGGTCAGCATACATCCTACACATCTGATTTTCTTTTATTTACCACTTTGCTGCGTGTTCCTCAGAAGTCTTGTTAGAACTCACACATGAAACGGGCAACTTTGAGACATCACAGCTTGACGTGCAGTTGATTGGTAAAATACTGTTCATCCTCACTGCTACTTTGGTTATGTTCCAATAGACTTTGGGAATAGCTTTTGGGTGGCTATGGATTTCCCAGTATTTCACTGGTTTTCCCAGCGTCTTTAAAACTGATCCCTGTTGTAAGATATTTAAACAGCGGGGAACTGATTTCCGAGGAGCTTAGTGGATTTTCTGCTTTAGCTTTCAAAGGAAGCATGTTGGAGTCCAAAAATCCTTAATTGATGTTATTCCATCTACCTCTCTGAAGTTGTGAGATGTTTAGATATAAATCCTGTTCAGAGCTATCTCTCCACTATTGAAATGCCAGTGCCCTGACCCCCATTTCAACTCCATGCCCTGCCAGCTTCTTGAGCCATGGTGCTTATTAATGAAATAAGCAAACATGAAAGCGTCTGGGGGTTTCTTTTTCTTTTTTTTTCCTACCCCTCTCTCCCCTCCCCAAAACCTACAGTCATACAGTCATTATGTGCCATCATGAGAGAGGAAATGGCTTGTTAAAAAGAAAAGCCCTGATTTTTTTCTTTTTTTTTTTTTTTTTTTTTATGAAGAATACCATCAGGAGCAGGCTGGTGCCTAGCATGGGAGGGAAATTGATTTTTTAAAAAAAAAAGCCTCATTTTTTTTTTTTTTTTTTTTTTTTTTTTTAAATGAAGAATACCATCAGGAGCAGGCTATGATTAATACACATAATTGAAACAAATTGCAGCTAACTGCAGAAAAGCATCTCCCAGCTGTTGACAGAAGGAAATTGCTGACAGCCTTTTCCCATTGAATGAAGAAAAGAGAGAGAGAGAGAAAGGAACCTTGCCCAGCCCACGTAAATACACAGCCACTGCTTGCGCATGCATGTATGTTCCAAAGCACTCACCCAACCAACATGCATGTAGGTCATCACACATGTGTCTGTTTACACGTATGGATGTGTCACATGTGCAGGTGAGAACCCAACTTTTGCACATGTTTGTAATGACTGTATGTCTATACACGTATGGATGTGTCACATGTGCAGGTGGGAACCCAACTTTTGCACGTTTGTAATGACTGTATGTCTGTGTATGTAGGATCCTTGTATGTCCGTGGATCCCTGCTTATGAGAACTGCCCTGGAGGCAGCGTGTGCCCCACCAGAGAGGAGGCTCCAGCTGCATGTGCTTGCACACGTAAAGTGGCATGTTCACATATTCACAAGAGAGACACTGTCTTCTACAGGGAGACCTTCCTTTGGCTTTAGCTTTAGGACGATAAGGCAGGCTCATTTTTGGCTTTTAAAATGTCATCCATCACTACCCTATTCTTCTGTCCCTTTCACCTTTTGTTTTTAATGCTCTTTATCCCTCATTAACAGCCTAAGTAGAAAACACTTAGATGCAGGAGATGAGTCTGAAGCTAGGAGGGTCTCGTTGGTTGAAATGCCATGCAGACGGCTAGCAAGCGTACGTCAGAGCCTTCCCTGGTTCAAAAGTTGCTCTGGAGAGGAATTTCATACCTATAGTTCACTCAGTAGCTGGCTTCTGCTAAGACAATCAACGAGTGGGTTGCATTAATTGTTTTGTGGTACTAGTTTGTCATGTATGGATCACTTCTGACTGGCCCATCCAGTGATCTGCTCCCACGCAGCCATTTGGTTGTTCCAAAGCGGGCAACCCATTGCACTGAGTGGGCCACAGGAATGCTAACGAACAGAAGGCAAAGTTAGAGACCTCCAGCAGATGGTTAGTAAGATCTAGCAAATTGGTTGGCAAAATCTGTATTGAGGATGATGCTCTAATATTTACTGAACGTGCTTTCTTATGGTCATCCGCTGATTTCATAATCTGAGCTTCTATTGGCCACTTCATAAGGGCGTTTTGACTTATTTAGAATCAAGCAGGAACATCAAGTGTGAGTTATTCCACGTATCTGCCTTTAAAGCTGATTACTGCGGTGTGATGCCAGATGGTAAAAAAACCAAATAGTTCTTCCTATTGTGGTTCTGCCCATTGAAATAAAGCCATGAAGTCTGTAACCACACGCATATTATAAGTGTTATAAAAATAACTTGCTTGAACTGGTCCCTAATCTGTTATTCCCCCTCCCTTTGTGCCGCTTTTCACTGTAAACACATCAATATGAAGCAGTAAGCAAACAAACATCCCTTTATCAGAGGTGTACGTCGATCCCCATGGAAGCTTAACAGCTCAGGCAGGCAGATGCAGCAGTAGGGAAATAACTGATAAACTCAGATGTTACAGGTTATGGATTGTGTTTATGAGTTAGTTAGGGCAAAAGAGGGCTGGAGCCGTTGACATGTGAAGTACAGTCTGGGAAAGGGTGCGTTCATCGTTAGCACCCAGGGAGCATGGAAGAGTCCCAGGACATTTTAGTGAAAAACCCGGATGCTGGAAGAATTTAAAATAATACCAAGTGGATGGTGCTGGAAGGGCTTACTCAGGCTATTGCCATAATAACAAATGACTCCAAGGCAAACTAGACTATGGATTTACCTGTTCCAAAACTACCATGTGTGTACGTTTGTAATTCTAAGGGCAAGTAAGCTAACCAAGAATATTCACATGGAGGGGTGAGCTGGCTTGCGTTTACTGAAGGGTAAGGTGATGCGTGTGGGCAGCTACCATGAAGGAGCTGATGTGGTGTGTTCTACACACTTGCCTGTTGCACAGAAACAAAAATGTCCACCCTCTCAGTCAGGGTCACTGCTTGATGTGCAGAAGCCAAGTCTCCCATTGCTGTGATTTCTTTCTGCCCCTTTAAACTCGCCTTGTAGCTAAGAAAGATCATCTGCCCAACTGCACTTTAGTCCTCAGTGGTTATGCAATGCTGATGCAGAGCTATATGCACAAGATACAGTCTGCTCTAGAAAGAGCTCTGTTTATGTATTGTTTGTAGCAGTTTCTCTCTTTTATAGAGGTGAAAAAGCAGGCAGGGGTGGAGTCTGGAGGCTTGTGTGCCTGCAGGGCTGCAACGCCTTGAAGGATAAGCAGGGCTGGTCACGCTGCCCGTGTCCTTCATCACAGCTTGTTCTGAGTGGTGCTTGCATGACTATCAGAAATTGTAGTTGGTTGACGATGACAATTCCCATCAAGGATAATTTTTGTCTTTTTGGGGCTGAGAGCCTCAGTTCTGCCAAATAAAGCAATTGCAGCATGTACTTATGAACCACGCTAGAATCACCTGGGACTAAAGTTACTTTATGGAGTTGCTACAGTTTTATAAGAGCTTGAAAATGAGTTCTCAACTCACCCCCATTGAGAAACAATCTTAGGGGCCAACAAGCATTTTCTACCAGATGCTGTGAAATTTTACGGTCACCAATAATATTTGTCTGCTGATACCTCTGCAACTTGAGAATTATTTTTTTTTAAGCTAGCATTCCTTGTAGAGGCCATTCAAGGAGACATTGCTGATGAGGGGGGCACCAACTCTGTCTTATGGTTTATGCATCACAGTAGGGTCAATACAAGCAGATCACAAAGGTTTGAAATATAGCTAGTCATCTGTAGGACAAAGAACCAGGAAAGTGATGCTCCAGAAATGCTTGTGGACAGCAGCAGGAAAAACTGTGATCATCTGTGGGCCACAGATGGGATAGCTTCAAGTTGTAAGTTGTGAGGTAATGGCACAAAAGCTTTCAGTATTGGTCTGTACTATTTACAGTGAGTTCTCTTGCTCCTTTGTCCTCTCTGAGTAGTCAAGTTATGCAGTTTCCTTTTGTTTGTGGGATTGAAATATAGTTACAAGCAAGAAAAAGTTGTGTAAAATTGGCAAAAATATATTTAATGGAGTATCATTATTTTTTGAGTCCAATTGCCTGAGTTATGGATAAAACTGTATGTATATATATATGGATCAGTTATATAAATTAATATAATTATATGTAACTTATCCCCTCTTAGTTTTCTTGGCTCTGCAGAATCAACAGAGTTCTGAGACAATAAGTTATACCTTGTTCTGATGTTTGTATTAACAGAATAGCTTTTAAAATTACAATGTCAAGGCCAAATTCTCCCAATAGCCCTCCTTCAGCAACTCCATAAGAGATCATGGCATTATGAAGGTATGTGTAGAACTTGGTCTGCCAAAATTCTGTTGCTAGAGACAGATCTCAGCTTCTTTGTGACTCCACAAAGTAGTAGCAAACCTAGCAGTTACAGGGGAAAAAGCCCACTTATTTTTATTGGAACTGAGCACTTTTGACCAGATAACTGTCAAGAGACAATTAACCTGGAGGCTCTGGAGGTTTCTTTGGAAAAGTCCATTTTCAGGAATGTCTTGTATTTTAAAGCTAGAGACCCTTTCCACATAGCAGGGTCCTTAATGACCTTTCACCTTGGCTGTGAACAAGGATACACAAGGGTTTGCCCTGTGGACCTCAACCAAACTGCCCTCCCTCCTTCCTAAAACCTCTGACCAGCTTTCAGTTCCAAAACTGCAAGGGCCCAGTGGCGGTGGGTTAATGGAGTTGTTTAAGCATGAGGATCAGCTTGAAGAGGGGACAACATTTCAGTAAAACAGGGGTTGCAAAATATTTATAAAATATATGAATCTCCCCGGAGTTTAGATTGGAATACATCTTTGCTCTTTAAAACAAAACAAACTCCCAAACCCCAGAAATCAAGATCCTCCAGGGTGAAGTCATCTCCAGGAAAATAACAGCAGCACCTTTCTGAACTGAAAGAAGAACACACATTTTTTCAGCAGTGCTTGTAACACAAGGGCTGTGTCACATTTCCTGCAGGGAGATTTGAAAAGTTGTTTTTACAGCAGCTGGGCGTTGTGTGTAAGAGCAAGCATTACATCAGTTCTGACCTTCTAGCAACAGGCTTATGAAAAATAACGTGAACACTGATACCAGCATGATTGCTGTCTTACATCCAGCAGGATACTTTCACTGATTACCATAAAATTACTCCTAATTTTTTATCAGGGCCAGTGGGTTCAGAGTTTGGCTTGTAGTGCTGTAGAGAAGCACTGATTTGGCTGTTGTCTTTAATTTTTTTTTTTTTTTTTTAGTTGATATCCAATGTTGATAGACTGTACATGGCTTTAATAGGATTGTGCTACCCACTAGCCTGAAATAATAAAAACAGCTGGGCTCATTCTTGGTGCTGTCACATCGAGATAAGAAAGTCATTTCATTGATGGCATGAAGTCACTAATTTTGAATGAATTGGTAGAATAGCTGTGATCTATTACTCCAAATAGCATAGATAGTTACAGAAATTTATGAAAACAAGTGAGCTGATAACTATTTTAAGAGATATACAGTATATACTAAGCATGAATTTTTATTGCATTGAAATAAATGCATATTTTATATATATATCAAAACATCACATGGAAATAGCCAAGAAACAATTACAATAATGATATAACTTTCTCAGTTGAATATGAAATATGTCCACCATAATGAAATATTTATTTTCAAAATTAGCTGCAATACTTTTGCCAAAGTACCCTTTCTGTTCATCAGCATCTTTACCAGATAGAGATGCTAAACTGAATCGTTTATTGCACTGCTGTTGAGCTTCCTACTCTCTCTGACCTCGGATAAACTTCTTAACCCACTCCTATTTCTCAGTTTTGTGTGGATTGCCTGTAAAATTTTCAAAAGCATGCTTTGTTTTCCATAAGGGCCTAGATGAATTAGATGCTCTGGCCAAGGAGTGTCTGTGGAGCTTCCGGCAAACTGTTATTCTGCGTCATCTAGCTCCTATTCTGTACCTATAGGGAGTTATAGGCCCTTTTAGAGCCTCTGTTATTGCAATGCAATAATAATAAAAACCCAAAACACTTGGTAGTAGTAGGCTGTGCTGTCTTTTGCACATACAGGGAGACTACTGCACAAAGATTGATGTCTACTTTCTCAAATTATCGTGTGAATTCTGTGTGCCTAGGATTTGCTCCGGAAATTTGACATATGTTGCTCTTGATCTTCAAACATGTTGGAGACATGGAGCTATTGCAGAAAATCGTGTTGGTGAAGAAAGATTTCAGAAAATGCAATGTGTTTGGTAGCCCAAGTCTCACACTGAGCTGGCAGCAGAGCTGAGAACATGTAGGTTTTTTCTCAGCTGTCCCTGGGCAGGAAAGCCCTTGGACAGTTGATGAGATCATCCACATCATGTTTAGTTTGTGCCTCCCAAGAGAAGCAGTCTCCCGCTTACTTGGAAGCAGAGCTGCACTCTTTGTGGGATGACCCTTCTTGTCATTGTTAGAAGAGACTATTTGACAGGTTTTATTATTTTTGGGGCTCCTAACTCTGGTGTATGCAGTTAAGTTCTTTTAATGAATGTATTTATCTATGAGCTAGTCCCACAATAGCAGAGGTATAGGATGGCAGGGTGATACTTGTCTTCACCTTTTCTGCTCTGCGTATTTTTGTTTTCTATTAGGAACTTTGCTCCTTCTATCAGCTTTGCATATATTTACACAGACTTGTATTTATTTGTGCATGGGCTTAATGTCATTATATACCTCCCGAGTGTTCCCTGTCCTCTCTGCTTTCCTTTCTTGTTTTACATGGGCCTTGTTTTTGCACACAGCTTTGCTACGGCCAAGCTGTAAAGAAGATAATAAAGTGTGTGCATGGCAAAATAAGGTGGAATCAAACCATCGTATAGCTGCCCTCTGTCATTTTTTATGTGCATCATTCTCTCCCTTCTGTCTGTAGTGCTGTCTGTAATGGTCTAGAGTTGTCCCTTCCTTCAGCTTTATGTTTTCAGCATTGTGTTAATTGTTTGTGGTGTATGGGTTTTTCAGCAGCGTGCGGTGGGAAAGGTCAGCTGTCAGAAACAGGCCTGTCCTCAACTGATAAGGCATTCGAGAGATTGGATTTGACTCATTAAGCACCTTCCCCGTAGACATGGAGTCTGCTCTGCCGCAGAAAAAAAAAAACAAAACCTAAAGCAGGAAGGGGAGAAGCCCAGGATGAAGTGGGCGCATGCGCCAGAAACACTGCCCTGCCCTCCCTCTCGCCCCCGCGCAGTGCCGGAGCTCCCAACGCCTCCACCACGCTGCATCCCACATCCGTGGGTGTCTGTGCTTACACCCGGAGACTCTGGGCATTCCCTCTTGGATTTGCACCTGGTCAAGACACACATTAATTTTCTCCACGTGTAAATTCTCCCACATTTTACGTGTTTGCGTGCACAGCCCCCCCAAGCTGGTTTTGTATGTTTCTCACTCGCTTGTGAATCTCTTCACACTAATGCCTGCTTCCTTTCGTGCTGTAACAAAGGGCATGTCTCCTCTTTATATGTACGTTATCATGTTTGTTCAGATCCACTTTATCTGCCTTTCCACAGAAATATGCTGTGCAACTGTACTGCCTATACCTGCAAATGCCCTGGTAAACACACGCAAACTTGCTGTTATATAGACATAGCAGAAGCCTAGCTTGTAGCATACAAATGCACACATTTTTGCCCCTAAATAATTGCTGGCCAAAACCGCTCTGCCAGCTTGTAACAGTCCCTTGCCTATGGCTTTGTTTTGAGAAGAATCATTGTGCCTCAAATTGGGTTTGGATACTGCTACTTGCATAAATGCTCGTAATGATGTCTCACAACGAGCATAAATGCAGGGCAGCGGTAGTGTTTGGCAGTGTGTTTTGATACCCTGGCAGTGCTGGGGTTCCACACGTAGACACCTTCCAATAACACTGAAGCTGTGAGGAGCTGAGGTTACTGCAGTCTCGTGCACTGCTCTGCCCCACTCGGCATCTCTCTGCCTCCTCACTATTGCTTTTCACCTTCCTTCGCATCTCCCTTTTCCCGTGGGCATGGCTGTCAGTACCGCTCGCTGGTATCGAAAAGGACAATTCTGTGGATCATTATTGTGCTATTACAGTGATTAGCGTTAACTATTTTTCTACTCGCACTTCACACTGGAAGGATGCCCAAAGGACTCCCCGCTCAACAGCAAGTGGGACGCCTGCCGGAAGGCTGCTGTTAACACAAGTGCCTGTGCATGCACAAACACACTCGCACGCCTCTTAACAGTGCTGCCTCTCTGCTCCTGCCCTCCCAGCCCCTTTCTTTGAGAGCTTCCAGCGGTTTTCTAAAATAGTGCCCTTCAATGGAAGCAGGAATTTCTCCTCCCGCTGGGCTCCTTAGGTGTGCTTTTGTTCCAAATGCACTTTTCAACTTTCTTTCTGTCAGTATTGGTGTAAATCTCTTTTGTTCACTCCTGCAGTCAGTCTTGGAGGGCTCCCACCAACAGTCCCCATGTTTTTTTCCAAGCATGACCAATCCTATTGTACACGTAAGGAAGACTGTGACAGCTACCTAACACTGTGGCTTTTTACTAAGGTCAGAAAGTGTGGGGAAGACCTTGTCCTCAGTATGCTAAGGAACAAAAATATCACAAGTGCATTCTATTTGATGAACTGGATGTAAGTGCTCTTGAATCCACACCCACTAATAAACAGGTCTGAATAGGATCAGGGTTAGTATTTGGTGTTTGACTTCTGGTTTTTAATAGACTGGAAGAGTAAGGGGAGAGTGAAACTGGGGATTGCAACTGGGACACAGATTGCTGCTGAAGAATAGTAAATCTCTTTTAGGTGGGGAATAGAATGCTGCTTGTCGGCATGCAGGTTGGTTCATTTTTTTTAAAAAGCATGGTCTGTATGAAACGGGAGCACTTCTGTTCAACAGAGTATGTACGATCAAAAGCTGGTAAATGAAGAGCTTCGCTGTACACGTGTATGCTCCTACCCTGCTCTCCTGCCGTGTGTGTTCTACACAGAAGGGCAGAGTAGCCGGGTAACAAGGCAGCAGTAGAGATACTTCTGTGAGAGCAGGGCTGCTAAATAGATTAAATCTGGAATTTTATGTTCACGGTGCTGCAGTGTTCTCTGTCTGGCCAGTTTGCACTTTGCTGAATGTTCAGTCTGTAAGGAAACATTTCTGCTGGGTCTGACTGGCATCCTTATGTTTTAGAATGATGCACCAGGAAAATAAGTAAACTAGAAGAAATGCAGAGCAAAATAAAAACATAAGAAAGAGTAAATACAGCAGCAACAGGAATTGTCCTCGCTCATGCTCAGCAGTGAGGAATCTAGAGGAGTTCTTACCGTGATATCAGCACATCATCATGATATCTGAGCTCTTGACAAAATTAGTAGAAACACCTGGCTTTTCCTGCACCTTCTGAAGCTGGGAGTGAGAGTAACAAAATTGTTCAGAGAAATGAAAATAAAAAAGTATACTTTGTTCATCCAAAACAAATTGTGAATTTATACGAATATATCAAATTGTTTCAGTCAAATTGTTTTTTAAAATTGATTTATTCAGCATCATTCATTTCAAAATAAACATGTTTCATGCTTTTAGTTTAAAACGGAGCTCTAGTTTTTTAAGAAATGTATTTTTAAGGAAGTGTAAAACAAAATTGTTAAATTTCATTTTGGGTTAAGAAAGACATTGTCACAGGATTGGTTTGGGCTTTTTTTTTTTGTTTCTTTGGCCAGTTGATCAGAACATAAATAAAAAAGCCCAGCTCTAAGTACATAGTGCCACAGTCAGACTGATGCTTGGAATTGATTGTGCCTTTGCCAATGTCAGTTGTTTGGGACAGTTGTTTGTACTTAGCAACCAATGCAAACAGGTGGAGAGAAGGATGCTCAGGACACTCTGTACGCTGCGCATACACAGGATTGGCATGTGGCTTCTCCTCACAGACCTGAAATGTTTCTTGTTTTGCAGAAAAGCTTTATTAAACTCAGAGTGTTCTTTTCCCATAGGTCTCAAGGACTTAACCTATATTTTTGTTATCTTTGTAGTACAGATGGAGGCAGCTGAGGTTAATTAAGTGCCTCAGGTTGCACAGTAAATCAGTGGATAAAATGCTCAGTTTCTGACTTCTACACCTGTAGTTTGTCATTTAGATCAATTTTGGTAAGCAATTTAAAAAATGATGTTACCAAGCCATATGCTATAATCTTTTGTAGGCATATGTCATCTTATTTATTCATTTGCAATATTGTAGTACTAATACTTTTGTCATCAAAGCATTTTAGCTAAAAGATTTTATGAATGCATTTTTCAGCTATTTTTTGTGGTATTGGAGAAAATAATGCTGGTGTGTGATTTTTGTAGTAAATGGTTCAGACTCTTCTTCAGAGCCTTCTGTTTCTTTCCTGCTTCCCTTCAGAAAAAGACAGAAAAGATGGTTTAGAGAGTCAGTGGGGAACCTGTGGATCATACTTATTGATTAATCTAGGTTTAAATAATCTCTGTCTATGCTGAACATGTGGACTAACTGGGAGATTTTCTGTGATACATCTTACATTTTTTTCCCTCAGAAGAGATTTTTTGAAAGGACAGTCATATACTGTTGAGTGAAGAACAATCTTCCAAGGTTGAGAAGCAAAATAGCTTTTCATTTGTGTGCATTTTCATTTGTTTAGATGGTGTGAACTTCAAGTGTATCTTTAATAGGTGCATGCTCCAGAAATTTTATTAGAAGCAGTCATGCTTCTAACAGACAATTAGCTCTATCACTGATTGTGAAAGTGATACACGGAAACTGCTTTATACCTTTTCCATTAGACAGTACATGTCAACAGCATCAGGAGCCTATGGGGATATTCCTCCTTGCTTTGGGTTAAAGATTCAGGCACTGTCATGTCTTTTCTCTCACTTTCCTCTCAGTCTTCGCTGTGCAGTGGCCCAAATTCATCATGAGAACTTAGTCATTCTGCAGGGCTGGTTCTGGACCTCTTAGGCATGGTTTGTTGTCCAGGGTAAGAGCCTTCTCTGTGTTGGAGCCAGCCCAAAGAGCATTGTCCAAGGACGCAGGCAGCAGCAAGCGGAGGTGGGCCCTGCGGCTCTGGAGTTCTCGTGCAGTATCTTTAGAGAAAGCAGCGCTTCCTCCTGTTTTCATTAAGTGCTTTGGAGCTCAGGGAAATAATAGATTAGTCAGGTTTGACAAAAAGATGAACACTCATTGTGTTGCTGAGTCTCCTTAATCTCTTCTGGGCTTAAATTTGAGGACCTTTTAACAAGCATTTTCATTTAGACTCAAAGGGTAATGTGTAAAGCAGCAGATAAGGGAGGAGAAGGCATGATTCATGCTAGGCACTTGGCGGTTCTCTGGTGTAACATCATGCTTTCTTTGCTCTTACTGGTGAGATGAAAGAGCTGTTTGGGTAAGATCAGAGCTGCTATGCTACGTACAAAATTTGAGTTTGGCACTGACCATTGAGTGCATCTCACCATTGCTTTGGGCTCCTAAGCTAATGCTGTTCTTTGCATCTCTTAAACATGATGAGATGTCCTCCACTGAGTCTTACCTACACAGTTTCTGATGTTGTTACTGTGATTCTTTTTCTCTGCTTCCAAGTTACAAATTTTGTAGATACAAAAAGTGAGAATGAGGGGCCTGAGGAAACAATAAATGACACTATTTCTGGAAAATCTAGCATTACCCAGAATGGTTTAAAACTAGTAAGCAATTGTGAAACTACTTTTTTTACTACTACTCTCCTCCAGCTCAGCACTTAATCTTCTCCATTATAACCTCTTTCTTTGATTTTTACTTTTTTTTTCCTTCTAAAAACTTATTCCCATAATTTCCTTGAAGTTAGAAGTAATATTCTTTTTATAAGGTTTTATCAATGCAATCAGTTCAGTCATCTCATTATGACATTAAGATGACTTAGATGTTCTTACTTTACAGATGTGGAGTATAAATGCAGTATATGATACGACTGTCAAAGCTTCCACATGTCAGTATCACTGTTGGTGATGCTTAGAAGATGCTTAATGCAAAGAAGAATGTTTTGCATGCTATTTCTTCTGAGCCTAAATAAATATATAAGCTCTGTAAGACTTTTCAAACAAATATTTGAGTGATGATTAGGGGCCTAGAACATCTCTCTTATGAGGAAAGGGCTGAGGGACTTTGGTCTTTTTAGTATAGAGAAGACTGAGGGGGGATCTTATCAAAGCCTACAGATACTTAAAGGGTGGGCGTCAAGAGTTTTCAGTGAACAGGACAAGAGGAAATGGGCACAAACTTGAACTTAAGAAGTTCCATCTAAACATGAGGAGGAACTTCTTTACTTTGAGGGTGACAGAGCACTGGAACAGGCTGCTCAGAGAGGTGGTGGAGTCTCTGTCTCTGGAGACATCAAAACCCACCTGGACGTGTTTCTGTGCAGCCTGTCCTAGGTGAACCTGCTTTGGCAGGGGGGTCGGACTAGATGGCCTCCAGAGGTCACTTCCAACCCCATATCATTCTGTGATTCTGTAATGTTTGCTTTTGACTACTGAGGGCACAAAAGTGTGTATGTGAGGGAGAGAGCATGGGACCTTATGAGAGGGTTTGATTAGTGGTGTCACTGATTCAATGAGGTGGTGTGAAGACTGATCAGACTAGAAAAAAACAGATCTATTTGGATGTAGTATTTTTCCTGACCAAAGGCTGGAAAGGAGGAATGCAACAAAAGGATTTGGACAACTTAATGGAGGATGCAGTAATCTGCTGTTTAGCTATTACTGGAGTCTGTCACCATCCCTTTAAAATAACAGCCTGATTGTTACAACCACCCAGCTTTGTTTTAATAACATGAATCTGGGTGAGCTGCTGTGACTGCTTCCGAGGGCTTTCATTAGGGTTTCAGCATTCAGTCACTGGGCAACTCTTTTGGAGGGTGATGGAGATAGTTCACCTTTTTTGTCCTTCAGAGGTGTTGGCTGACTTATCTTCTGTGACATTTGATGTGCAGTTTCTCCTCCCCTAACCTCTAAGGGAACATCAAACACACATGGAAGTGACTTGGAACATAAATTGTTCATCATTCTATAATGTTGTTGAGGATCATAGCTATTATAGGTGACCCCCAGGACAACCCTTCTGGCCAGAACTGAATTACCTCCTGGTAGAGTTCATGGGGGTTGGCCTAGGCTGTGGTTCTGCCCCATCCTTTGGGAGGTGATGCCTTGATCTCTCACAGCTCATCATCCAGAACAGCTTCTAAGTCTATTTTCCCCTTAGTTCACGTGGTTCATACATAGAATTTATTCTTTCTAGACTTAATTATGAATTGGGTCAAAAGATTTCCTACAGTTCAGTTAGAATTTTAAAACTTTAGATCTATCGTTTATGGTGTAAGACTTAGTATAGAAAGGAGGCAGAGATATATAGGCACTGGCATGAAGGCATTTAGTCATGTCCATACCTAGCTGTACAGTAACAAAGCAGGAATACCTAATTTCAGCAGTACAGGAAGGCTGCAGCAAAATTTCTTCCCAGAAACACGGAGTTCAGTTGTGGTTGCTAGCATCGGGATGTTAGCCGGTCAGCCCACCAGAAATAAATTTGATTGTTTCCTTGTCATGCTGCTGAAAGCACAGCTGATGCCCAGGTGCATCAGTTTATGGCCACTGAGTACCACGTATTACTGTAATTCTCTACTGATGCCACTGGCATGTCCTCAGGTGAGGAGGGCCCATTATTCAAGCAGCACGACTAATGCCAGCAGTGGGACCTTCTGGCTTTTACCTCCTTGCACTTAGGCCTTCTGCATTCGCTGTATGTTATAACACTATGTTATATGCTTATTGTACTAACTTAATTATCTATCCACAATACCTTTCGAGCACATTGATAGTTTTCCTTCTGTGTTCTGGATTCATGGTGTCAGGTTGGGTGTTGGGTTTTTTTGGTTGTTTTTTCCTCCTGCCATGGTGGATGATAGTCCTTTAATTTAATAGCAGTTCTGAGGTCAGTGGTCAACTTTAGAAGCAGTTTTTTCCTTAAGACAAGTTCCATACCTGTAGGATTTTCTGAAGTTATAGAGAACAGTTAAATGGTAGGGAGAAAAGATTTCTGTACGTACTATTTTCCTTGTTGACCTCTTTGACAAAAGGTCAAGGGAGTACCTGGCTGTTTTACTGCCTCCATCATTAATGCAAACGGCTTTGGCAGAGAAGCCTGACACTTGACAGTGTTAGACCATTCCTAGATTATCAGACAGCACCAGCTCTTCTGTGCAAAGCACAGCAAATCACTCAGATAAGGTAAATCCCATGAAACACTGGAGTGGCTATTAATTCTGAAGCGGTGCAGAGAATTTGTTTTTCTCACTGACAGAAGACATGCTCCAATGTTGGCTGTAAACCAAACCCCAGCGAGATAGGGATTGCCTCAGAGTACACGTGTAATGCAGTGGATTTTGACAGAAGGTGAGAGGGTGAGCAGCTGGTTTTTGTTTTGAAGAGAGCTACTTGAAGTTTTCTTCAGTAGACTTGAGAAAAGTCACTGTCCATTTAATATTTTTCTAAATATTTCCTAATTGTGTCTGAGGACAGAAATCCTGTTACGGGAGATGCTGCTTTTGTTGAGTATTATATTTCATGTCCTTGAGCAGAAGCAGTGCTTCTAGGATTTGCTGGTTTTAGCTTCACAGTCATGAAGTATTTATTTTCAGGCAGCATCCAAAAATTTGGAGGCTCCTCAGCTCCCCACTCTTCACTGAGGTGACTTCTTGGAGACCGGAGAAAAATAGGAGCTTGGTTTCCCTCCGCACGTGTATGAGAACCTGTGGAATGAGCCCAGGGTGGGGAGCTCAGAGCTCATGAACTTAAATGCTTCCTCTACTATTGATTTTCTTGGTGGCCATGAGTAAATCCATTAAAATGTCTGTGCATTGGTCTCATACGTAAATCAAAATGCCAAGGTTTCTCTACCACCTAGTGATGCTGTGAATTCTGAATATTTGATTCCTCCTTTGTAGAAAGAGTTTTGACAGGAACACATAGCAACAGCTTTTCACATAAAAACTGAAGTTAAAATTACCATCTGGCTCTCCTGAGAAGGCAGTACAGCCACACACAACATGGAAAGATCCCCAGTCTTTACCTCTCCTGGGAAACTGAGACTCAGCAAGCTCTGGGGTTTCTGCAGGGGACGAGAAGATCCAGGAGCTTGGCCTAGGTAGTTGTTGGCCGTGCTTTTTGTTTCTGTTTTTGGTGTCAGCGTGCAGTATGTACTGACAGTTGATTTGGGGATTTGAACAGGTGTAGATCAGAGACTTGCAAAATTTGCTTTGCAGGGGGGTGGTGATGGTAACTGCTTAATGTCCTAGCTGTGCCTGTTAGTCATTAGTCAGAAAAGGATAACCTTTTCCCACTTCTTAAGTAATGGGTGACACCATTCATTCCAGGAAAAGGTCTGTGGTGATCAATTTGAGGATCCTGAGGTTTGCTTCTACTCATTATTTCTGTGAGGCTTTGAATATGTCAAGGGTTTAAGTCTGAATGGGGAGTTTTGTACAGGTCTTGGATCTCTGTGAATCACAGCTGTTGCAGAGAATTTAGTTATGTGAATGCGTTAGAAAATAAATAATGCATTTAGATTACTATTAATGAGTGAAATAGAAGATTTAATTGCTTATATGTGCTAACCTGCTTTCAGATTCTGATTTTTGTAAATCTGTCTAGTATTAAATGCGTTAAAAATTAAGTCTTGTAAATCATGTATAAATCAAGAGTTTGCAAACATCTTCTACATGCTGTTTTAAGTAACTGTTATTTTATGCAGTTGCATTTTCACACTTGAACAGCTAGATCATCAATTCAAGTTAATATCACTTACTATATACAGGGTTTCACATCCCCCTAAACCAAGGGTTTGATCTGTTCCTCCATCTAACATAAACCACGTATTCCTGTTGACTTGGAGTTGGGGCTTAAGTTTAGCTGTTCGAGGTTAGCTATGTTGTGACACAGAGGCTCCTTGGTACACTGCCACTGTTTAGAGAATGTGGAAATATATATCACAGTGCAATTTGTGGAGCCTTCAGAAATGTACAGCATGAGGGTCATGAGCTAAGATATAACAAGCGCTTCACTGCTATCTGGTCTTCCAGATGTCACCAGACTGTGCCTGAAAGCATAAGGGAATATGGTGAGACCTGCAGCCTACTCAGGTTTTTTCTTTTCATACATTCTGGAAAAAATCTGTATCCCTTTTCCCTCTCCATGCTTTTTGGTAATTCTCATGTGTTTTGTGGTCATATCCATCAATTATGTCAGAATGTCCTAGCAGGCAGAACAGGAAAGGCTGTGCTTGGTAAAAAGCCTTTCATGCGTCCTGACACAGGCTACTGTGTTGTAGCTCGGGTGAATTCACAGTCAAGCTTTTCGGTAATTGGAACCTAATTTGTGCACTAAAGCCTTTGATGAGACTGGTAAACCAGTCACCCACGTGGCCACTGGTAAACTGGTTAGGAATTAGTGGTTTTAGAGACTACAGTTCTAGAGAGTATGTTGACCTTGGGAGTTATGCTTATCAGATATAGAGTGGGCAGACATGAATTTGGATGGGCCAGTGAACCCCGGAGACATTTTAGTGTGTGGTGCTTTGCAAGTTGAATGTCTGTCCAGCGCAGCCACAGCAGGAATTAAAAATTAAATCACCCTAAGGACACATGAAACAGAGATAGGTAGCAGTCTCCCAAGAACGGTACAAAGATGGATCAGAATCCCATCGGTGAGCAGGGTCAGCAGCAGATGACTGGAAGAAACAGGCAGATGACGTAGTTGCAGGCGGGGGTGGGTTGATAGCACCTTATATTACAACCAGTGGTACAAGTAAGAGTAATATCTCTCTGAATTTTCTCTGCTCCATTTTGACGAGTCTGCAGTGGTTGCCTTAAATTACCATTTAGATTTCTAATCTACTCTTTGCCTTCTCCTTGGCACTGAGTAGACCAGTGAGATTTCATCTAAGTGGCTGAGAAAGTGTAAATGAGCCCTATTAATATGTCTTGTACTGAGTGAAAAATCAACCCCCCGCGCCCCCCTTCCCGAAGACGTGGAATGTGTATTCAGTGCTTCACACACCTACGGCTGGGGGAAAAAGGCTCAGTCATAATGATCCTGTTTGACTCCTGCCCTCGGACACCGGCTATTTGATGGGAATTACCTGCAGGTACATAGAGCATGTGTCCCACTTGATTGTAACATGTTGCCTTCTGATGGATCAGGAGTGACTAGGCAGGGGAATTATCATCGTGGAGAGGGCTGTTAAGCGCTCAGCTCTGACTTCCAGAACCGCAATCAATATCAGCTCTCTGTGCTCAGGCTGGTTGAGCACTGACACAAGCATATGCACTCCTTGGTGGTAGTTAAACGTATTCAGAATAGAATCACAGAACCAAGTAATTTGGAAGGGACCTCCAGAGGCTGGGTAGTCCAACCACTAGCTCAGAGCAGGTCCACTTAGAGCAGGCAGCTCAGGACTGTGCACAATAAAGTGTTTAGTATTTCAAAGGACAGAGATTTCACAGTCTCTCTGGGCCCTTCCTAGTGTTTGATCATCCTCAAGATGAAACTTTTTTTTTTTTTTATAGAATGAGAATTTCTTGTATTCCAGCTGTGTCTGTTGCCTATCATCCTTCTTCTGCAGACCTCTGAGAAGAATTTTGCCCCCTGTTCTCTGTGCTCTCCCATTAAGTCATTGTAGAGAGCAGCAAGATTTCCCTTGATGCAGAACAAGCCCAGCTCTCTCAGGCTCTCCATACATATCACCTATTCCAGCACCTTCAGTGTTGTGGTAGCTCTCTGATGGACTCACCTCAGTGTGTTGAAGCCATTATTACACAGGGGAGCTCAACGCTGGACAAGGGTGCTCCTGATGCGATCTCACCAAGTGTCCATCAGGGGAAGAATTGCTTTCCTCAGCCTGCTGGCTGCACTTCTGCTAATACAGCCCAGGATGTGGCTGGCCTTTGCTGAAAGGGCTGGCACGGCTGACTTGTGCTCAGCTTGTCTGCTAGGACCCTCAGGTCTTCTTCTGTAAAGCTGCTTTGAGCCAGTTGGCTCAATTTGTCTTATTGTTCACTCGCAGGGGTATATAGACACATGGTTCACATACAGAAGTACAAACACACATTACTGCTGCTTTCAAAGTCCCCAGATTTTTTTTTAATGAGTTCATTCTGTGATGCCTTCAATGAAGACTGCAAAATTCTCTGCTTAAAGCGGAGCTATCACTTGAGGATGATATATGTTCATGTTGCAACACTGTCCTGTTTTGTCACCACTATTTCATGATGTGAGGGCATAGATTTTACCACGTAGTTATTTTTCAAGAACAGTTATGACAACAAGTATTTTCCTCTCAGTTTTATACTAATAAATTCTGGCTAATCTGTATTAGGATTACTAAATGAATTAGGATTACTAAATGAAGCAGAAAAATGCCATTAAGGTCAATGGCAATAGCACCAGCACTTGTCTTATGCAGCAGATAGTAAGCGGTGATAGTTTGACTGCTTGTACCATCTAGTTATTCATGCTCAGACTCGCTTTCACAGCTGGGATTCAGAAAGGTGCTGCAATACGGAGTGGGGGGATCTGTATAGACTCCATTGTACCTACCATTTTCCCCTAGACGGCACCAGTAGGAACAGGCTACAGAGAGCCCTTCTGCTAGCTTTACCATTGCTGTCTTGTATTTCTTCTGCTGGGCAAAATGGGGGTACCCAGCTGGCTCGAGTCACGTGGGAGCAATTGGGCAGCAGAGCTGGCTCTGAGTGACTGTGCAAGCCCAGGTACTGGGAAGCAAACTTCCAGCTCACGGAAAAGATTTTTCTGGTATTCAGATGCTGCCTCCAGCTGCTGTGAAATTAGTTCAGAGGTTTTTCTTACTGTACCTAAGAGATTTTTTTTTTCTTAATGAGGAAATACTTCATATTATGTGCTGTGAATAGTTACCCCCATGCTATTTTTTTTGCTGTATGTAAAAGATGCTTATCTAGTACAGATTTTCTGGATAAATTGATCAAAAAGGTTACGTTCTGAGACATGTTCACCAGCAACATCATTATTTATGGCTCTAGACAAAATGTTTTATGTGGACTTCCCTCATGCTCTTACAGAAGAAAACCACAGGATACTTCACGTGGCTCTCTTGTCTGCTTGGTCTCTCGTTCAGTTGAAAGAAAGAGGCAGCTCTGTCAGGATTATATTCTGATGCCTTAGATTGCCTGGCAGATGGGTTGAGATAAACTCAGATGACGTTAGCAATGAAGCTAAATACTAATCTTTGGGAAATGTTGGTTTATTTTGGAACAATGCGTATATGATGGTCACATTGTGAACAGTAGCGTTTCCTAACATTATCCACAAAGTATGTGAAGTGTCTCATAGCAGTGTCTTTAAATGTACCTTTTCTAGACTCCACTGCATACTTTTGAACGGTCCCTATGGTGACAGTGCTGCAGTGAAACTGAAAACACAGCGCTGAAATTCTTCGGTACCGAGGACCCTGTCGTTAATTCTCTTGAGGGCTATATCTCAAGAGGAGGTGTGCAGCCATTAGCACGCCACGATATGGAGTTGTACAGGGCATTAACGGTGCTGTGGGATTGCTTAGACATTTCATGACAGCTGTAAATCTCTTCTTGGCCGCCTGCTGAATAGTTCTTTTGTTTCCCTTTTCTTCCAGCGCGAGATGAGAACATGGCCACTTTCCGTGGTTCCGAATACCTTTGCTATGACCTGTCGCAAAACCCCATCCAGAGCAGCAGCGATGAGATCACTCTCTCCTTCAAGACATGGCAACGCAACGGGCTCATTCTGCACACCGGCAAGTCGGCGGATTACGTCAACCTGGCCCTGAAAGACGGTGCGGTCTCACTGGTCATTAACCTGGGGTCTGGGGCCTTCGAGGCCATTGTGGAGCCAGTCAATGGCAAGTTCAATGACAACGCGTGGCACGACGTTAAGGTGACACGCAACCTGCGGCAGGTAATGGTGAAGGGGAGAAAATGCTGGGGAAAATTTTGTTCTGTTTTATTGGGAGCAGCAGATGGGAGAGAGTCATGGAGAAATGGGGATGCTCAGTGGAATCGCTAGAGTTTCTCCACCTTTTCTGGATCTTGGTATCTAAAGGACAGTGAAAAAACATTAGTTGATGGGAATTTATCCCTGTTGCGGTATCTTCATTTCCACTTTATTAATTTTCTGGTTTTTCCAGTTTGATTTAATAATAAAAACTTGTGACATAGCTTTACTTTCATCTCCCTCTTCCTTTTCTCTTTTTCTGTTCTCCCTTTTTTATTTTATTATTTCCTTAATTATGATTCAATCTTATCAGTAATATTCTTGTTGCATTTAATTACTGTGGGAACAGAGCCTTTTTCCAACAGCCAATGCTCTACACCTCTCTCCTTTTTCTTTCAGTTTTGTTAATTGGTTTAACCATTGCCATGATGTCGTAATTCTAATTCTAAAAGTCTTTTGTTTTTCCTTTCCTTTTTCTTTTCTTTTGTGTGTGCATGAGTGTGCAGGTGTGCAGGCTGGTGGGTACATGTGTAATTATTTTAACTTTATAGCTTGGGAATTAATTGGCTGGAATCTTTCTGAGTCTTCTTGAATCTCTGTTCTTCTTTTCTTCTTTTTGATTTTTTTCCCGTTTCTTTCTATAATGAGATTCTACTTTATTTCTTGTGTCTCTGTCTATGAGACTCTTCTGTTGGCTGTGAGGACTGGAAAAGTGGAAGGATCAAAAAAGACAAGCAAACCCAGATCAATGCAGCATCCCACAGTTCCACTTTGGAAAAGTTTTTCTGTTTTTACCACTGTAACTTTGCACATCTGCATGCTGCTTTTCTAAGCAGACAACTTTATCAGGTGACGTATTTGGTAGTAGCTAGTCTTAAAATCCTGAAGTCTTCCTCATGAAACATAATTTCAGACATAAATAGATAAGATAAAATTAAATAACCTTGCTCTGAAAGCTGGTGAATATATCAAGTCACTAAGGCCCATCCACTGCATGATAAATGAGGTTTACACTGTGAATAGGAGCTTTTTTGTATCTTGCTGATTAGTAGAGGCAGCAGAAATACAATCTAAACTAAGATTTTAAAATCAATTTGTGAAAACAATATGATTTGTTTATTTTCTCATTAATGTGAATATTAATACAACTCTTAGTAGTTTTATTTAGGTTTTGCTGAGAAAACACCTTTTGTGGTAACATTTTACAGTAGCTAAGATTAAATGTGTCTGTGATTATAGAATAATCAGTGCCAGCACCTCAGAAACAGTCTCTGCTAGTAGATGTCAGTAGATAATGTAGTTGTGGGGTTTTCACATCTTTCTTTTAAACATTTAGGTTTGGAGCTGAAGATACACCTTATGTGTTCTGGTTTTCTAACTGTAAAATACCCATTTTTCAGAGAGGCTATGAACCTGAGAAGTCCTTTGGTATCTTCATATGGAAGATATAATAAAGGACAAAGATTATTTATCACTTATAAAATTATACTTTTTTTCCTTGGTATATACTAAATAATTTTGTATTGGATCTTTCCTGACATAAATTCACCTGTAAAGTTGCAGCATAATATTGGTCACTTAGAAGGGTTGTTTCCAGCTCTGCTCATGTTTCTGCAAAAAAACCCACCCCCAAACCTAATAAAACCCCAAAACCCAAACCCCATTGCCCTTGAATATTGAAGCTTAATAAGGAAATCAGGAGCCTCCTTGTAACTGATTGAAAACATTTCACTGAAGATAAATATATTTCTCTTTAAAATGACCAAAAAAAAAAATTTTCAGAAATTCCAATAACATGATCCAAAGCTAAAACAATTTCAGGTAAATTGGCTACCAGCAGCTCCAGGATGCCATCTAGTCTTTTCCTCTGCTCTTATTGGGGTTGGGAGAAGGGAAAGGAGGATTTGCATAATTTTTTGGTTGTTCCTAGAATTGGAGCAGAACTTAAAATAGCTGGACTTTTGCCCAGTGCTTTTTGGAATTGTTAAATATTTTATAGCTAAGCTAGAAAAGTACTAAGTGCTGCTTTTTGTTTTTTTTAGATCAAATGACTATCACAGCAGTTAATCTCCTTAGAGACAAACCAAGTGAACCACAGATTCCCTTGAGTGGTGATTGTTAATGTCAAAGCAAATCTCCTTGTTTGTTTATCTTATTATTTCAGTTAAAACTAAGCCCCTTGTGAGAAACCTTTACTAGAAATAGGATCATGGCTGTATTTTACCACGGCTTTCAGAGCATGTTTGGGGCAGTGTGGTATGGTGGGTGGAGGAGCAGAGGAGACTGAAGGTCAAACTTCCTGTGTCTGTCTTCAGGTCTGCTGCAGACACTCTGTCTCGTTTTTAGCATTTTTAGCTTTTCCCCCCTGTCCTATGCTCCAACTCCCTTGTTTGTATGGATTTACTAACAGAACATATCACTGATGCTGAAACTTCCATGATGAAGAATTCAGGACTTTGCGCTCGTTATACCCAAGTACAGAATATTATTATTTCGTTCCCATAGACAAATAAAATGTACTTGGGACATTATGTTCAAGGCCATAAAGTTTTTACAAATTTATTTCCTTAGTCAATACCCAACTCTGAAATTTGCAAGCAGATAGTTTTCACATGAGGCAGCATAGATCTTGCCTTTGTAATTTAGGATAGTTCTTGCCAACTTCAGTCGTGCTGGAACAAGGATGTGGAGTCTCCACAGGCTGCACTTCCCTATTAACACTGAAGCTAGTCACCATGCAAAAGCTGGGATAAAGATCGTGAGTTCCCCAGCTGCTAAAAATAAAACACGAAACAAAGTGTAGGTTCGAACAGTTGGCATCTGTGTGGCTTGGCAGGGATTAACATCTTCAAAATTCTGCTAAACCCAACTGAGTGAACTGACTGGTGAGTTTAGATCTTCCATAGTACAGATGCAGTATAACGGGAGAAATACTAAATCTTGTCAGTCTTACGTCTTCAACCTTGACACAAGCAACACAATTCTTCCTACACAATTCCTCAACACATTTCTTCCCACAGTAGTAGAGGTTCAGCTCCTGTACTTTGGGATGACAGAAGTGAGCTACAGGCAAACAGCCAAGCACAGGCTTTTTTGTGTGCTTCTCCTGAAATCACAAACTCACCTGCTGTAAAGAAACCTGCAGATTGGGAAGCTTGGAAGGAAGACTCAGAGTCTTGGACTCATCTTCATCTATATCCTCCAGCCAACGGAGATACTGGCCTTCTTGTGATACTCTGCAACACTTGAGGGTAGTGAGGTTTGGAAGAGGAGCAGGAATGTAGGTGGGTGGTGGTGGGCAGAAGGAGGGAGTCGTGGCTGTGTTTGTGCTGAAGGGGCGAACTGTGTGCTGTGCGTGTACATCTCTGAGGGTAAGGTTCTTGTTTGAGGGAAGCACCTTGATGGGCATCTGAAGAGTAAGTATTGCACTGTTTTAACTTTGCTTCGGTCCTGGAGAATGTATATGAGGGTTGAAGTTAATGACTAATACCAGGGTGGGAAGACTAGGCAGCACCCTTCTTCTTTACAGTCTAGATGGCATGGTTCCCCATAGAGTCCTGGTCATATTGTCCTCTTTCACTTTGTGTGTCTCAGGTGCCCCACACCTTTTTTTGAAAGACTAACACTAGACCATTCATGCAATGTGTCATTTTTACTAACCAACTAATGTACTAACACCCTAACGACTCATCTTTGCTTTTAGTTATTTTAATTAACAATCGTTCTGTTCACGATTTTTTAATTTCCTTTCTTCCCCCTTTTCCGCAAAGCACTCAGGCATTGGACACGCTATGGTAAACAAACTACATTGTCTGGTAGATATCATTCTTATTGTCTCTTTTTTTGGGTTTGCCGTGTGTTACCTGCCTTTTCCTCCCCCTACCCCCTCTTTTTCCCCCCTCCTTTATACTTCTTCCTTTAATTTTATTTTATTTTCATTGAAAACACTTTTTTTTTTCTTTATTTTTTTTTTCCCCGCTTCTTTTCTTCTTTTTTAATGGAAAAATGAGCAACAAAAGCAACTAACACAACTCTTCTGGAAATGGGGTTTGGACATTTCTTTCATTGGTTTCTTCACCTCTCATTTTTAGTTCTTCTTTTTCATTCCAATGATAAATTGTTGGGTTTTTTGTCCCTTGCTTTTGAGTTTAGCTTTCTCTCTTTTCTTTAGTTTTCTTTATTTTTTTTTTCCCCTTTTGGTTTTTGTTTTTTACTCTGAAGGTTTCTAGATCAGAACCATTGCAGGGCCTCTAGTCCGTGGTGGTGAAGGCTCTCTTTTTCTCTCATCCTTTTGTTGTGGCAACGGCTATTTCAGGCAAACTGGCCGGAGTTGTCCTCTTTCTCCTGATTTTCCCCTACTTCCCTCCCTCCTCTTTCTCTCCTCCTCCTCCTCCCTTTTGCTCTCTCTCTCTCTCACTTTCTCTCTCTCTCTGACCTCTACCTGCCGTGGCCGACAGGAGCTCAGCCGGTTGTTTGTTTCAGTACACACTCTGCATGGCATGTCCACGTCTGGTGACTCGCCCGTCTCCTCCTGGCCTCGATCTATTCTCCTCCATCTTCCCTTTAAGCCACTAACAACATCTAAGCAAAACACATCAAATTCACTTGCTCCTCTCCCTCCCTCTCCTTCTGTCCCCCTTCACCCTCCATGTGTTTGGGGTTAGAGGTTTTGGGGACATTTCTGTTTGGTTTTCAGTTTTCTGATTATTATGGGGTTTGTTTGGTATTTTTATTTTTGATTGCATGAAAGTGTGAAACAATTCTTTCTCTCCTTCTCCTTTTCCTTTTTTATCTTTTTTTTTTTTTTTTTTTCCTGTCATCTTTCTGGGCTCTAGATATATTGGCATGACATGTCAAAGTGTAGCGTGTGCATGCTTTGTGTTTTCTTTCTTTCTCATCTCTGCTTCTGTCACACTTGTTGGTGTGTGGTTGATTTATTTTGATTTATTTGATTTTTGATTTATTTTCTGTTTATATTTTGGTTACAAGTTAGTTTATAGTATATAATTTATTTTTTTTACTTTTTTTTTTGTGGTGGGTGGTGGGTGTGTGTCCCTCTAGGTACATGGCATGCACATCCATAACGTATTGAAAGTGAGATCCCTCTCCTCCCTCCCCGAATGCATGATCGTCAGTGTGCTGTGAGCAAAAGAAACATAAAAAATAAAAAATACCAACCTCGTCTTCATTAGTGTTTTTTTTTTTTTACTAACAACCATAACTAACTGTAATCATTAAAATAAATACTAATTAATCATAAAATCAGCTAATATGAGAAATATCTTTCAAGGACAGTTCCATTTTCTGGCCTGAATAGATGGAAAGCATCTCGATGGGCAGGTTTGCTGGGTCAGCCTGACAGTGCTGATACACCAGAAAGGGGAGAAAGAGATGTTGGAGCATTTCCATTGTGGGTGAAGCAGACCAGAAAATGGAGCTTGGTTGAACTAAAAAAAATACATACCAAATCTCAACAAAATCCTTAATAAAGCTGACATAAAAATATAGGGGAGGTAACTTGTTCTGTTCAGGCTTGTAAGGTCATTGCTGGGATTTTCTTTGTCCGTTGTGTCCTTTGAACAGGTGACAATCTCTGTGGATGGCATCCTTACCACCACGGGCTACACACAAGAGGACTACACCATGCTGGGCTCGGATGACTTCTTTTACGTGGGAGGGAGCCCCAGTACTGCTGATTTACCTGGCTCTCCAGTAAGCAACAACTTCATGGGCTGCCTCAAAGAGGTAACTATTTCAAACTAATTCTTGTTTCTGTGCTTTTGGTATCTCGAATTCATTGCTCTTTCCTGCCTTTCATTACACACTCAATGTCTTTTCCTGATGCTGAGTTTTACGCTGATTCTGCAACAGCTCTGTAAGGACAAACTTGTCATTCAGCTGGGCAGAAGGCATCAACCTCAAAACTCATGAGCTTATGGTCAGAATCAGACTTCTAGTGCTTGCATTACGGAAAAAATACCCATGACAGTGGGAGACGTGTCTTCCATAGGCTGTTAACCATTTAGATGGAAGCATTACAATCTTCTAGGCACTGAAGCAATAGCCATTAAAAAGAATATAACTAGCTTTTGATTACTAAACAGCATTTTGGATGAAAAAATCATAATCAGAAGCATATTTAGGATTCATTTTTAAAGTCATGGATTCCACCTGGGAATATAGTTAATTATCAATTTTCCAGGAAGATAGAGAGGTAGTATAAACTGGAGAAATAAAAGTTGAAGGTAGCATAAAATATATGTATAAATTAGGTGAAGAGAATGCAGCATGAGGGTGTACTGGAGATGTGGCAATAATGTGGACTGCGGACTTGAAGTGTACTGTGTTGGTGAGGCCCTGCAGCAGAGCTGCTGCATTGGTCAGGAATAGCTTAGCTGGCTTCCAAACCCGTGTTGTCTCACACTGCCTGGCTGCCCTTGTCATGTCATTAATCTACAGTTTTGAGAGAATCCACACACGGGTAGTAGAGATCAGACTGCCTGGCTAACAGCAGGAACCAGAGTAATGTTCCTTTGGAACAAAACTAATCACCAAAAAAAAAATGTTGAAGCCTCAGCCCAAATCTGGATCTTGGTGTAGTTGTTGTTAGGGTGTTATGGCCTGCAGCCAGCTCTTGTCATCTTTCCTATCTCTTCTAATAGAATTTGTGATGATTACTGTGATTAATGGTGATCTAGATATTGACACCCCCAAAATGTGCTGTAGAAAGCTTACCAAAAAACAAGCTTAAGTTTTCTGTCAGTCAGCTTTCTAACTAGCCTGGAATAAGAGTTTCTTGCAAGAGTTTTCTCTCTCGTGTTGTGACCCTGTACTAGTACTGATTTTCACAGGGTGTGGCTGGGTGGGTCTAATTTTATTTGCAGCTCCGAGGGTTGTCATAATGTCCTCTTTGTGTGAACTTTTAATGTCAGAGCTGAATTTTCATACAGGAGTCATGGAAACAGTGATGCTGAGCTAGATGTTGCTCTGTGGCTGTGACTGCCTGTCAAGTTACCATCCTACTGATGCTCGACTCGTGGTGTCAGGGGTTACATGTTACGTGCCAGTCCTTTGATGTGAGCAATGGCTGTCAGAGGCTGGAGCTGCTCTCCTGCCTGACCTCTGGATTAGTTAAGGGGGCTCACATATGCTTGAAAAGAGCATGTGAACATCTTACATAGGAAATGAAACTGCCCTGCTGAATACAAACTGTCATACAGGGATCAAATCCTTCTGTTTTCATCTATAGAGCCTTGGACCTGGTTTTCGTAGGCACTGAGCATCCCAGTTTGATTGAAATCGAGAGCAGATACAGCTTCTTAGTGTCTCTTTAAATCAGGATCTTAATTTTATTTATGGATGCTATGAACATAACACTTAGCAGAGGCCATTTTTATGTGTGCTTTAAGTCAAGCCAATGGAGCAGAGAAAGCAGTGACAAGAAAATCTTCAGCAGCTTTATTATTTATATAATCATTTGTATTCTATTAGCTTGCACAATGTGCTAAGAGCTGCTTACATAGCCAACCCAGGCTGATAATGCTCTGCGAGAAGAAAAACTCAAGCAACCACTTAAGAATGAGAAGAAGGGGAAGAAAACAGATAATCATAATGTGCTTTGTAATCTTCACTCGACTAGGCAGTGACAGGAGATGTGTATGAGCAGCTGTCTTGACTTAAAGACAGGCTGGTGCTGGCTGAGTTTAAGCTATAGTCTGCTTAATAGCAACCTGCTCTTCTTAGTGGTCCAGTAATGCTGAGGGAAAATGTGCCCAACATATACCTTGCCTGGCATCTGAGGATGAATCCAGTATACACGATTCGCTAAACGTAAGTGTGGTGCAGGTTTGTCAGGGGAGGCAGCTGGAAAATGGGATGAATGGAGAAATGTAATATTTCAGAAGGGAAGCCATGTTATTAATTAGCACTTTGCCTGTCCATTCTCTCATTCCTCCAGACCCATTAGGACACAGGATGAGTTATGCAGGTATCACTAGGATGTGTAAGGAAGCTGAAGAACATCCTGCCAAGCCCTGTACTGGTCTCTTGAAAGTGTTAAAGCGGAATGGTCTATTTCTACTCCTCTGCATTCATTGAAGACTTCCCAGTAGGGATGTCTCAATTTCCTAGGGAAGGAAAGGGATTAACGCAGGCTTTGGGGTGAAACCTTCAGCCTTTTCCCTGTAATCTCTCTCATTTCATCTGGACTGCACCAGCCTTGCAGTCCAGCAACCAAACTGCTCACATGGAGCTAGAGGGCTCCTTGAGTGGAGCATTGCCCTTCCCACTTCCTCTGAGATTACATGCAGGTGCTGAAGTGCAATGAGGCATGGTGCCTAATGACCCTCTCTGCCCCTCTGCAGCTGGGGAGGACTTCTCCACTCAGCTGGGGCTGGTGGCAGAAGGAGTGGCAGCTCTGGCAGGGTAGACCTGTCATGTGGTTAGAGTCTAAGCCTTAACTAGGAGGAACCAGAGTGCATAAGAGTGTGTTCCTGGCAAGGAACTAAGGGTCTTAGAGCTCCTCTGCTGCAGTGTCTAAATAAGCCGTGGTGAAGGTAACCATGTTTTGTTTTAATTGTCTGAGTTAATGTTTCCTCCTTTCACCACAGACTAGGTCCTTCTGCCTCTTTCTGTTTCTTGTGGTTACATGTTCTCATTGAAGAGATTCCACTAAGTTGCTAGAAGTAATTTACCTAAATCATAGATCCAAGCGCTGAATGCATAGTTCAGGTTGGGTTTTTTTCCTCTGTTTCCATCAGAATTGTAGACATCCCAAAGTCTGGTAACAGTGTTTGATTTACATTTCTCCGTAGTCATCCTGGCAGTGTTGCAGGGCACCTGACACTGTGATGAGGGAGCAAGACTAGAAATTAGAAATAACTTTTTCCAGGAAAATTTTAAAAGGCAGAATATGCAAATAGGGCAGCACACAGACATCAGACATGGACATTGTGTTGTATTTGCATAAAATCTAAGGCTTTCTGGACCTTCAGGCTTAAGATAAATTGTTACAGAGGAACAAGGCGGGGGGGCGTAGGGGGGTGGGCTGTATTTTCTGTTGTGGAGGAAACCAGATCTAGAGATGGGATGGGAAGGAGGTACAGGAGCATATCTGAAGTAAGTGAGCAGAAACGCCTTTTAATAGATGTCAGGAAAGGAGTGAAAGTGCTTTAAATCAGTGAAAGGATAAACAGGGAGAAGGACTGCCTGAAGGTGAAAAGGGAAAAGGACATGCTAATAATTTTTAGAGACACCCATACGGCCAGAAGATGGTAGGACAAGAAAGGTAATGACAAACAGCTAGTTTTGCATGTAGTGGAGAGTCTCAGAGATGAGGTTCCAGTAGTCAGGGATGGACATAGAGAGTGGCTGGGTAGGAAATTTAGCTGTGTAGACAAAGAGGGAAAACGGGAAGTCAATCTTCAATTGCTAGGGAAGGGAGAGATGCAGAATGTTTCCTAGGCTTTGTTAGGGAGCTAGCCATTCAGATCAGATTTACTTGGAGCAGTGTCTAGATGGTACAGATGGAAGTGCTTTAGAAGAGCCTAAGGTGGTCCCCGGAGAATGGATGTGCATGAGAGAATTTATGAAATCTTCACATTTTTCTATCAATGCTTTATTAAAATCTCAATTCTGAAAAATGTTGATTGGTACTAACAGCTTGATGGAAGCAGTGAGGTTTGCATATGGGCAGAATATGGCAGAAATTATTGCAGAGGTCAGGCACCATCTGGCCGTGATGGGAGAAAGCTGTGAAAGCTTAGATCATTTCTGTCTGCAATTTAACTGCTTGGAGCCAGATTTCCAAATGGTTCATGAATGTGCCCAGTTGCTGTATATGTACGTCTCGGGTGCTGTCTGCAAGCCAGGTCTTTTTCAGGCCTATTTGCATGTGTAATAATGATGTGATTTCTGCTTGGGGATGAGTTTTTCTGGTTGGAGTGTCCCTCTGGGGAGGAGGCTGAAGGTGCAATTAGAAGAAGGCCTAAAACACAGAGGCAGAGAAAAACAGCCAGAGTGCAAAGGGGGCAGAGGGAGGAAGTTGAGGTTGTAGGAGCCCCTCCCTAAGAGTGAGACCAGATAGCCCAAAAGGCTTTTGGGTGCCCAAGATCCCCTTTCACAGCAGCGATTTAACAGAGCTCCAGGGATGCATAAGGGGAGAGTAAGGAATAAGCAGCGTGGGGCGTTTCACTGACGTGCTGTGGAGGAAGTTACCATATGAATGGCATTAATTGCCCATGTGTGTCAGTCCGACACTGCTGCTCCAGCTGCTCTATTGTATTTGGACCAGTCTCTTTCCTATCCGTATCATTCCAGTGAATTTAATATTTGAAAAAGAAAGGGAGGGGCTGCACAGAGGCAGACAAAGCGTGGTGAAAGGCTGAATGTGACTCCCCTCCTCAAAATATATCTTGCTCTTAATCTTGGTTTCCCATTGCTATTCTTTACCAGAGCATCCCAAATAGCTCTGATGATGTTGACTCTGATTCCTAAACTTAACGGGTCCTGTAAAGTTTTTGGTTGCTCCTCGCTCTTAAACTTCCAGTTGTATTACTGCTGCTGTGGTGGATCAACCTTCTGCTGCAGCTCTAGGCTGCAGGAATTGAGAGTCAAGAACAACTGTGCATTTTCTCTGTGCATCTGCAGAGAAGTTAGCACAAGGCCTTCATCACATTTTGAGGCACCATTCCTGGAGGTGTTCAAAAGACGGGTTGATGTAGTGCCGGGAGATACAGTTTAGTGATGGTGTTGCTTTTTGTTTGTTGTGTGGGTGTTTATTTTTGTCAGAATTAGGTTGATGGTTGGACAAGATGATCTTTAAGGTCCCTTCCAACCTAGAAGATTCTGTGATTCTGTTTTTGAGTGCCCTTGTTGAACGTAACATGACAACACAGTGGCTTGAGAGACATAACAGGGGAGACACTGACCAACATTTTGAGCAGCTCCTGCTGAAATTTCTGAAGGTAATAAGAAAAAATGCATTTCTGGAAAGATCTGATTTGGAGGAGGGGATGGAGGCGCTTGGAAAACAAGAGCAATGTGATAGAAGGCAAGATGCTGAGAGAATCCTGAACAGACCAGTAGACGGGGAGGGGAAGATGGTAGTGTTTTCTCATCAAGTAATTCTTGTAAGCTTAGTTCCTGAGCTGGTTTGCATTTAGTATTTCTGTACGGGCTCAGAGTCAGAAGGGCTATGTGGTTGGGCAATAGAACATTTCCCAGGCTGCCTGCTGCCTGCAGCACATGTTGGATGCTTGGGCATGAATCTTAGTAGAGGAACTTCTGTTGCCCTGTGAGACCTCTGCTGTGCTGCCAGAAGGAGTGGCGTTGTGCCTCCCTCGTTTTTCTTGCCTCTATCTTTGCATGCTTACACCAACCTATGACCAGAAAAGATTGGATCTCCCCAGCCTCTTTTCTCAGGAATAACTACTACGGTGAAATTTACTCTACACACAAGTGTAGGAGAAAATCTATAATACCACTTATGTCAAACCAGGCATAAGTAAAGTAAGTTTTCTGTGGTTTGTGGTCCCAATACTAACATTTAGCAAAGTGATGAATGTCAGCCTCTCTGGAGAAGGCACTTGATTCAGTTCTTTTTGCTGGGTTTTTTTTTTTTTTTCTAGGGAATCATTTAGCAGGAATGGGAGGATAGAGAAATGTTTGTTCTATAAACCAAAGGCAATGAGTCCTTCCAACATGGAAAGTGAGCCAGGTAGAAAAGAAGAGAGAGGATGAAGATTTCTATGCAGTGTCTATGAACTGGGGAGATGAAAGGTCAGAGGTGAGCTTTTGTGATGCAGATGGGGTATGCAGAGAGGAATGTATCCTGTGTTAGTCATGCAATGTCAAATTTTACAATTAATTAATCTGAAGGAGTTTAAGCATAGAGGAACAAACTACTTAGCAGTCCCTGTAGTCTCTGAGCTTGTTCCTATTTAATACTCTTTTGAGTGAATTCCCTTAACTTTCCTCACTTCCTCAACACCAAGAAAGTAGATTATCCCAGACTGAGAGCTCCCAGGAGAAACTCAGATCAGAACATCCTAGTCAATTTGACAAGACAAATTAGTATCTTTGGTTTTGGTGTATATTTGCATAGTGTCTCAAGGTTGGTTTTTTTTCTTTCTAAATTGAGATTCTTGTGAATGACAAGGATCTCACACAGAAAATCCAATGGTACAGACTTTCATGCGCTGTGACTCTATACTTCTTAAATACATATATTAAAAGTCTAATTCATAATGATTAATAGTATTAATTCATAGGACCCTTTGTCTGAAACATTCAGTAGGTGGCTTTTTTCAAAGCACCCTCAGAGATTTTGTATTCTGTCAAACAGTCAGCTAAAATACAGTACTAAAGGGAGTAAATGTCATTGTCCTCTTCCTTCAAATGCTGCAACTGAGGCACAGATGTGATGTCACTTGGTCAACATCACACAGCCTGCCACTGCTAGAGAAATAGATAAAAGAGGGACATTATACCTATTGCTTCATCTCTTTTTGTTGCTCTTCCTCCTGGCAGGAGAGCCTATGTCTTCAGTACAGTGTAAGACTCACAACTGACTGATGTTCTTACTGGAGAATACTAGATGTTCCTGGAATTACTACAGCTTTGTTTCTCAGGGGAATTTTCTTCTTTGCCAGTAATATTCTTCTTGTTTTATCCTTGCTTTCTTTATACATTCATGTCAAGCTGACAAGGGGATCAGTGTGAAAAACAAACTTCAGAAGATGGCACAGGGCTTATATAGGTTACATCAAAAGTGTATCTTAGCTTGCGGATGGGTATGAAGTGCCCTCCTGCTTTCCCTAAAGAGTCAGCTCAGGTGAGAAAATGAAAAATCCAGAACAGACCTTACTCCCAAGCAATCTAAGTAGCTGAGCTTGAGGCTGGGGACTGTTCAAATGAAGATCAGTCCTGCTCAAAAAGTTGGTATTGCAGCTCATTTTTGAAAGTGAGCAAGGTCTCATGGGTATTTCTCTGCTTTGTGCTGTTTCTGTTGGATTTCAGTCCAAGATATTAGGAATTACATCATAAGTGCAGTTTATCTTAGGTGATTGCTTCCATGCCTGACCAGAATGGGGAAATGATCTTCCAGTTATAGATCCAGTTAAAACTGAAACTTCTGCTGGATCTGGGGAGACTTTTCAGTGAAGCACATGTTGCTCTGCACATTCCAGAGGTTAATATTTCACTTTCTCATGTTCTCCCATTTTTAGTAAGGGTTAATGGCCTGGCCCACAGGACCTACAATCAGTAGTCTTGTCAGGTGTATCAGTGTGCTGCCAGTGCTGCAGCTTTGCTTTAACAAGGGAGTTATTCAAAGCCTCTTTCCCTTGCGTGGCTTAGCCCTTGCGTACCCTGCAGAGGAAAGGTGTCTGGCAGTGTTATTGCCTTGCCTCATGCATGACACAGAAAAGAACTTTGTCAGCTGGGTTTATGTGCCCCCATAGCAAGAGTTTTACTGGCATAATGATATTGGATGAGGGTTTGTTGCAAAATAACAGAAACTAACCTCAATTGTTGGTCAGTCTCTTTCCATCAAATGTTTCTGACCACATAGAAAGTGGAAGAGGGATGTACTTGTGACACGTCCATAGAAAGTTTACTCATGACCTGCCCATATACCCACGGAAACTATTCCTGTTAAGCAGCAAGACAATGTGAAATTATCTTTAGTGAAGGAATTTGAGTATGAAAATGAAGTGCTAGAATTACTTTTCAGTTAGTAAAACGTGGGAGATCCAAATACAGGAGATGAAGTTTCAGCTGACTTTGGTACAGGGGTTGGAGAAGTTATTTTATCATCTTTGTACTGAATCACTAGGCTCCTAAAATTTCTTCTCTAATGAAAGTCATGTAGCAAAGGCTCCAGAATCCTACAGCCACAATGAATCTAGAAGTACAAACTGTTTGTTTTTTTTTTTTTTTTTCATAGCTCTGTCCACAAATTAAACAAATGCAGGTTCTAGTTAAGATCACATTTATTACAATATACTATCTTGTTCTCTGGAACTCTTATCAGTAGGCAGGCAGCAGCTTGCAGGCATTGTAGGTCAGCCCCAGTGCACACATTTTGTTGGGGGATTAATTTAAAGGATAATTCACGTACCAACAGTTCAGTGGCATTGAACTCCTAAAGTTACTGCACTCTTAGAAAGTTTACAAAAGTAATTAATGGCCAAAGTCTGATTAATAAAGTATATATGTAGATTGAACGTATATTTTAAAGACAACATTAATGAGCAAACATAGATACTGAAGTTTTCTATGCAGAAGGAATAAGAGGCATCTTTTTGCACGGCTGTTTGAACTACATAGTGCCACCATGCTCATAAATTAAAGAGGATCCACGGAGCTAGATCAAAGTGTGGTCTAACCCAGCTTAACTCTGTCCAGCTGGCACTGAAACAGGTACCTAGGGAGGAAACCAGCAGCAGAGGTTGGTGTCACCACCGGGCAGCGTAGCCAGCAGGCTGATGTGTCACACCAGTGGTGGGGCACTGCACGGAACCCCGACTGCACCATCCTCATGTGACCCTCAGCCCTGGCGCTCCGGCCATCTGTGCTTGCTCTGCAGCAGGACCATCAGGAGCAGGCTTTTCTTCCCTGCATAATGAACCTGACTCCTGCTGAGCTTCTGTACCTGCAAGGGATGCGCCATGTGGTGTTGTTCAGCAAATGAGGGTGTTTACAAGTGTAGAACTATATTCATATAGGCAAATTCAGAAAATGTAATGGGAATTGGAGCAATATAGCCTGTGCTTTGGGCATACAATAAAGGTAATTGGTATCCCAAGCCCTAAAGAATGGAAATATTAAAGCAACGATCCTTTCACACATATGTGATCTAATCCATCTCCATTCAAGAGTAAACAAAGACAAGATACAAAGTATTGATGGACAAACACAGCTGAGTCCGAAGTCATCAGCAGAGCAGTGGTGATACTCATAGAGGTTACTGTAGCAAAGATTTATGGTTGTCTTTTTCTTATTTCGTTAGCCAAATGTGGTCCCATCCTAATGGATGCTGTGATCTTTTGCCAGGACTGCTGGTAAATGATGGAAAGTGGCTCAGTGAGCACTTCCACCAGCTCCCTCAGTACCCTCAGGTGGATCCCATCTGGCCCCATAGAATTGTATATGTCTGGGTGCTATAACAGGTCCCTTACCATTTGGATCCCTTTGGATTTCGAGGGCTTCATTCTGCTCCCTGCCCCTATCTACTAAATCAGTGGTATGAGTACTCAGGGAACAACTGATTCTACTACTAAAGACTGAGGCAAAGAAGGCATTAATACCTCAGCCTTCTCTTTATCCTTCGTCACCATGTTACTGCCCCCATCTAATAAAGGATAGGAGAGAGAGAAGTTGCAAAACTGTGCTGTTTGCGTACATTTGTATGAAACAGGCATTTGCAGCCTAGGGGTGAGTGGGATGCTCATCACCAAGGAAGGTAAAGAGGGAACTTTTTTGGCATGTAGGCTTTGAAAGATTGGTAGGCAGAGAGCTAATAACGTGGAACATGCAGAGCTTAATGTATTCTCCAGTGCCATGATACATTCTCTGACTCTTGACATAGCTGTAGTAGTGATGAGAAAAGCACCTTCCCTTCTGTATTTTAGTGCCTGGTCCAAAGTCAAGAATTAAAAGAACTCTGCTCCCTACATAGGTGTGTGCCCCAACACACTTTCTGTTAATGACATCATTTATGCTTCTTTTGAAAATATCTGCTACCTCTACCACCAGCAACAGGCATCACTGTGTTTGAGGCTAGAACTTCTAACTTAACCCTGTTTCAGTCTGACTTTAGAACCATTAGCAAGTCCTCAGCCTTCTTGGTAATTATTTTTTCTCCTGTTAGTCTTTTGATCTTATTGCAGTCTTCGAATGTGGAGGTGCCCAACAGCGTATATTATACTCTAGCTGTGCTTTCAGGTAGGTTGTGGTCATTCAATCATGGTGTGCAAGGGCTAGACCTAGACTTTTAGAGCTTTAATCAGAGGTGGTTTTTTTGTTGATGGGTGGGTTGTGGTTTTTTTGCTGTAGTAGCTAATTTCCCAGTTGACAAGCATCACCTCTTTGCGAGCAGCAGTCACTATATAAACTTTCTTGGTTGACCCTAAAGGGTAGACTATTACTATGAAGTGCATGTGTGTGTGTGTATTGTGAGTGATGAGGAAAGACTGAGCTGCTGCTGCCCACCCCAAAAAGCCAGGCTGCTGCAGCTGCCAACGAGGGAGGCAAGAAGGGATGATGAGGTTTGAATGTTGAGCGGGTGGGATGGACAACTCCTCCCAGGTCCACCACCCCTCTGTAGCAGGGAGCCAGCCAGCTGTCAAGTGTAAGCAGGACGGAGGGGGCAGGAAACTAATGGGCTGCATTTGTTACTTGAACTGCATGGAAAAGACAGCAGGCTCAATATGATACAACCAAATTGTGTATGTCTCAGTTTCTTTCTGTTCTAATTCTTTGTCATTGCTGCTTTCTGGCTTCAGTCTACTCCTGTTGACATTGTCTGTTGCACCGAATATCTGTGCTCTGGTATTTTTTTCTCTCCCTCCTTCCTTCAAACTGCACAGGCAGAATTCATTTAGTTCAGAATTAACAATGGATGTATCTAGATTCCTAAGCAATTCAGTGGGAATAATGGAAAGATGGAATTTAATCCCTGAATTGTTTATCACAAGGTTTTATGCTCTTTGAGCTGCAGTTCCATAAGCAGAGATTTTAGAAATGATAATATCAGTGCTCAAAGATGAGTTAGGGTCTGCCCCCTGCCCCTGCTTCTTGTAGCTGTCTATACGTAGGTGTAGAAGCACAGTGAGACGAATGGTGTTTATTTTAGCAGGTCTTAGAGGAACATCCTTAGGAGGATTGCTGTGTCGCCTACTGGGGCTACTGGTGACTTCATATTGCCAGAAGGGGGGGAAACTTAAATGCTCCTACTTTCTAAGCACAAATCTTAACACTTGAGCACTTAACACTTCAGGGAGATCATCAGTTATCTGTGAGCTGCATGAGGCTGATGGCACACAGCTGAACAGTAACAAAAGCATCCAGGAAAGCAGTGATGTGTAGTGTTCAAGTCACCAAGCTCCTCTGGCCAGAGTGGAAGTGACTGAGAGATGGTGTCTCAGTTCTAGCACCCCAAGAGGTAACTGTCAGTGGTGCCAGCAAAGCTTTCTTACTGTATCAGTATTAGCAAGCAGAGGAAACATAGAGGTTTGGGAATGGTGGCAGAGATGAAAAATGGCATTTAGAAATTGGGCTTGAGAATGGCATAATCATTCCTGTTAAATCTGTGCCTTTCTTTCTGATTATTAGCCATTTTAAGTGGAATGGGTTTTGCATCTAGAACAAGTCTCTGAACAGATGATTAATGGTTTTATCTGTAACAACTTTACATTTTATAGAATCCTGCTAGGAGTCCGCATCTGGTGAGCCAAGCTATTTAAAGCTGTGTTAATTCTGTTAATTGCTCTACGTTTATTTGGATTGCTGGCACCTGCGGGCTTTAGGATAATGTCTGTTGGGGGGAGGGGTATATTCTCTCCCTCTTTCTAGCTGAGAAAAAACAGAGAGGACCATTTCCTCAGCCAGGAACAGCAACCTTGGCAGAATGTCCTGGCTCAATTGGTTGGCCTTGAGATTTCCCTCTTTCACTGCAGCTGAATGCAGTGAGATGCCAGCCAGAGGGAAGATGTTCCCTTAACTGGGGCAGGAGGTAGGCAGACAGTTTTCTTTTGCCACCATCAGGCAGTAGCAGCAACAGGGGATGAAGCCAGTGATTTTTAGAAGGCTGATCGGGTCCTTCTCAGCTGTCTTCCAGTGTTTGTTTTCCGGTTTGGTTTGGTTGTGAAGTGCTCCAGTATGTTTCAAGCCCTGAACAGATGTGAAGATAATTATGCAGATGCTTTCTGAACTTTTGTCAGAGAAAAGATCTGATGGTGGAATTCAGAACACTTGAGGTGACTAAAACATTGCTGTGAAATGCTAGGAGGTCACTCCTAAAGAACAAGACTGCTTTGTTTGTCACCTCTCTCAAGCAGAAGCTGTTACTGGGGATGTCCAGTTCATTTATTATATCCAGGCAATGGTTAAACAATCAATTGCAGTATTAAAACTGGTTACAAAGCAAAGCTCAAGAAATGTATATGCTGTTCTCATATTTAAGAAAGGGTTCTTCCTCTGCAGCTTCAATGTTCAGGTAACCAGGCTAGCTGTTAGTTGAGCACTTTCCTCCATTTCCCTGGATTATACTCCAGGGCTGATTTGTCCTGAAATTGCCTTCATGCGAGATAACCAGAAGACTGAATGCCTCCATTCTCCTTTACCCAAGCCTGGTGTGCCTGCTTCTCTCTCCTAGTCTGAGCTTGCTTCCTATTATTCATGACTGCACACAAGGACATCACATGGAAATGCAGTGTTGTCACTTCCTCTCTTTTCTTCTCCATTTTTTTTCTCAATATGTATTTCTAGTATGTTCTCTTAATTAGCATACGCTTAGCTCTTCTGGCTTCAGGCTAGTTTTTCTGTTTACAACCTCTGTGACACATTTTGTTAGAACTTCACAAATCATATATCACAGGAGAAATTAATTATGCATGTAACTTATTAGGTTAATAACTTTCATCTCGTGAGCTTCACATAAAGTCTATACGTTACACATTAATAATTCAAATGACAGCTTTGACATTGAGTGTGTTTTTGAAATCACTTCTTCTCTCCCTTCGTAAGAGTTTTGGGTCTGTGTGGAAATCACAGCTGGTTTTTAAAAACTTGATTCCAGCAGCTTCTCTGTTGCTCTTGGAGGCTGGATTTGCCAGTGCATTCAGCAGAGGAGGGCACATAAGAGGTGGTGTCCCCTTTTGGTTTTGCAGCTGGAGCTTATGAGAAAGATTTGATTTGTATGACAAAACCTTTTTGGTAAGAATCATAGAGCGGTTTGTGTTGGCAGGGACCTTTAAAGGTCATCTAGTCCAACCTCCCCTGCAGTCAACAGGGACATCTTCAACTAGATGAGGTTTTTCAGAGCCCCTCAAACCTGACCTGGAATGTTTCCAGGGATGAGGCATCTACCTCCTCTCTGGGCAATCTGTGCCAGTGTTTCACTACCCTCATTGTAAAAAATTTCTTCCTTATATCAGTCTAAATCTTCCCTCTTTTAGTTTAAAACCATTACTCCTTGTCCTATTGCAACAGGCCTTCCTAATATTTTGTCCCCATCTCTCTTATAAGCCCCCTTTAAGTTCTAGAAAACCACTATAAGGTCTCCTCAAAGCCTTCTCTTCTCCAGGCTGAATAACCCCAACTCTCTCAGCCTTTACTCATGGGAGGGGTGCTCCATCCCTCTGATCATTTTTGTGGCCCTCTTCTTTCACCATTTATAATTTTAAAGGCCCCCAAAACAATTGATCCCAAATAAGGATATTAACAAGCAGAGTGGTGAAACTGCCTCTGAGCTGCGTTGCAAAGACATCTGCCTTTCAGTACTGAGTGATCTTCCCATGTATGGAATTGGGAATCCTGTAAAGATTTGGAAGGAGCATTTCCAGCAGGAAATCTCTCCAGATCAGTTTGGGCTGTGGTAGCAGCAGACGGCTCCCAGGCTTTAACTTGGGAATCTTTCCATCCAGGACTAATGTTCACATTGTGATTATGTGCATTTCTTTCCCTGTGGCTATAACCGTGGAAGTAACTGTTAAGCAGGTTTATTATTGCTCAACTGGGCCCTTTTTCTGAGCGCTGAATCTATTTAGGTTTGCCTTTTACAGGAGACTTAAGAACCAAGGAGCATTTTTTTTACTGCCTCAAAAAGGTGGACTGGTGCTGTGTAAAACAAGGGATGAAAGAAGAGTACCCTACTGAGACAAATTCCAGAGAATCATAGATATTAGAAATAGTAAACACCTACCAGGTCACCTTGTCCATCTTCTCCTGCCAGGAGTGCCATTGTTCCCGTCAGTGTATGAACTGGGAAGCAAAGAGCTGTTCACCGTGGGACTGTGCTTCTTGTTTTCTGTGTTCAGTTAGCTGTTGCTAAAGATGTCTTAAGGATGATTAGGACTTCTCCTCCCACCTGGGTTTCTTTGCATTTTGGGAATTGAACACTTAATAAAAATAGATAGAAATAAAAAGCAACTAAAGCACTAAGAATTATTATTTGGAGAATGAGATGTATTAGTGCTATTTAGTTAATTACTGACTTTCTCAACTAAGAGATCATGAGAAAAACTGTCAAACATTATCCAACAGGCAAGTGGCAGCATCAAGAATAGAAACCAGGAAACGTAACTACTGATCTGGTGCTTAACTCAGTCAATGACAAATGCCCGCTGCTCAAAGTGAATGTGCAGTCATCTATCCTGGTGCTAATTGAGTGATTTGTGGTGTGTAAGGGTTTCAAAACATCAGAGACTTTTAAGACCAAAAAGAACCACCATTCCCAGCTAGCTCAACCTTCTGTCTATTATCTAATTATCCCCACTTATGCAGTTTCAGAGTGTTCATGAGCAAGAAACATCAAGCCTACATTTCTTCTACTACCCTCACGTTAAATCTAATAATTTTGAGCCTCTTTAGGGAAGTTGTGTTTTAATCAGCCTTGGTATAAAGGCATTAAAAGACAATCTATTACTTTCCTTGGTAAGTTGTTGTGATGTTTAATTGCCCCTTACTTTAAAAAGAAATTGGGCCTTATATCTGTTTGGAATTTGTCTAACATTAGCTCCCAAATGTTGATTCTTGTGATGCAGCTTTCTACTGGAACAAAGATGCTTCAGAAATCCAGTGTTTCCCCCTTATTCACCATAATCAATTCCCTTCTTTCCCTGTCTTTTGAAAACCTAAAGAGATGGAGTTCCTTGTCTTCTACCATAAGGCATTTATTCTAGTTCTCAGATGTTGAAGCTGCTTGGTGTATTCTTTGCAATTTTTTAGAGTCCTTTCTTTAAGAAAACAAAGATATTAGAATTATACCTCAGGTTTAGGTGCATATCGTACCAGTGCTACATATTGCTGCTTCAAGTCATGCATCCGGAGACTGAGCTGGCCCTTTTGGCCATAGTGCTTTCCTGGAAGCTCACACTTTCTCCTCTGATGTTTCCTAAATTGTTTTAACAGTTGCAGCTTTGCAGAGTGCAGCTCCCCCGTGGCTTCTCCTCCCCGGTTCTGCAGTTTGTGGCCCATCTTCTGTGTTCAGAAGCTCATATGTTTTAGCATTCAACTGTTTTAATACTTGCTTGGATTGAAAGGGCCTGGACGTCCATGCTCTATGAATCACTCTGTGTGACTGCTCTGCCTTTAAAGTTATTTAGTGCTCTGCCAAACTTGGTGTTACCTTTAAATATTAGCTTCAGCGCTTTTTATATTTACTTCTAGGTAAATGATAAAATATTTAATACTTTCCATCAAATACAGATCCTTATGGTGCATTAGAAATGCTTCTTTTCAGTAACAATACCCCACTGACAACTGCTTTTTGAGATTTGTCAGCTGAAGTCTATCTATCCATCTAATATTATGTCCTGTTTTGTTCTCTTATGCTGTTAATTTAAGCAGAGCTGTCTTCTGGTGTTCAGTCAAATGCCTTAAAAATGTTTCATCTGTGTCTTTACCATTGTCATTCAAATGCTATCAGGTTTATTTGACAGAAACTCCTTTTACACAGGAAGGCCTAATGACATTACGTATTGTATTCCTATCCTTTAATGTTTTTATTAAGCACTTTGGATAGAAGCTGTTGTGCTATTTCCTCCAGGGTTGATGTCTCCTGGAGGCTAAACACTTCTACAGTTATACATCTTGTCCTGTTTGGCTTTTTAAAACATTCAACAACATTATCGTTCTTTTATTCTTCTGTTATCTTTCTGTTATTCCAAGATTAAAAATAAACCTCAGTGGATCAGAAATCTCCTCATTCAGCTCTTTTAAGACTTTGGAGCAAGTGACCCAGGTCTGTGAAATTAAAAATAAAGCATATTTATTCCTGGTAGCTGATCAACATCCTCTTTTGTTCTCTTGGATTGCAAAATACTTTGTCATCCTCTTGTGATTTAAGCACTTACGTTCTTCCTGTATTTATATCTGATAGAGAAACTGTTTGTTGCATACTTCATACGTTTTATAAGCTGAACCTTTTAAACAAACCAATGCTGCCTTGGGGTTTTGATGGACTTTTGTATCAAGATATAACCTTTTCTTTTTTCTTTTTTCTAACTACTAACGCATCCTGTCATGATTTAAAGACTTTGTTGGTTAATTAGATCACTGGAAAGATTGCACATTACTTCCAGACTGAATAGCTGTGATTTGGCTATATGGCATATATGATTATGCTTTTGTCTCCTAATTAAAGCAGACCTCCTCTTTCAGAGAGCCTCTCCCCATGCAGATTCCCGTAGCATATAGACTTGGATCAGCTTGTAGTCTGCCTTTGGTGAAATAGATGGAGTTCATTGGATAGCTCACCTAGCATAGTACGAGTCTGAGACTTGAAATCGCTATAGTATTTTTCTGTGTTCTTTGAAGTTTTTTAACATCTTTTTAGAAGTGTAGGCAAGATAACAGGCCAGAGTATTATTAAATGGTTTCACTAATATACGTAGTCGGTGTCTTTTTTCTGTACTTTCTTGATAGTTTCCTACTTAGATACTGAAGAATCACATTAGCCCTCTTAGCAACTGCTTTACAAAGGCATTTCATGTTCAATTGGTTATGCACCAAGACGCATGCACTCTTTTCATAGTCACTATTTGCAAGGCTTAGATACGGTTCCCATTGTGTGAGAGTTACTTACAGCCTTTGATCCTAAATCTATAATCTTGCACTGGGCTGAACTGAAATGAGAATGTGTCTGAGTGTGTATTATTATATGCATGTCAAAGTGATAAGTAAACTGAATTTTAGATATCTTCTTCCCCTTTTTCAGAATCCACCTTAGGTGTCAAGGATGCTTTCCAGTATCTGGAATGACTGAGACTTGCAGCAGTGGCCCTTTCCCCAGTGCACTGCCTCAGTCTGTCTCTCTCTGGCACTTGGAAAACTTTATTAATAAACACTTTTTCCATAAATTAAGCAGGAAGGCTTAAAGCAAAATATGCCTGTTTGCATATTACCTCTTATAGCCCTTAATTTTTTCCATGCAAGGCAGCCTAAGACACTGGAACGAACCTTCAGTCCTAAGTTTTTGGCAAGTGGTACAAGGTGATGCTTGTGCTTCTCCGTGTCTGAGAATTCCCTTCAACTGCCACTTGCTGCCTCCTCGCTTCCTGACCACACCAGTGTCTCCAACATGTAGTAATCAATAGTAACAGTAGTAAGAGTAATAATAATATAATAGTTGTGTTCTATTACTGGCATAGATTTTATGTTCAGCCTGGGAGAATGAAACTTGTTTTTAGAAGGCAGTGACTGTGCCTCTTACAACTCTTGCAGGAACATGCAGGCAAACTTTGCAGGGTGCAATTAACACAAGAGGGTTTATTCTCTTGCTTCAAGCTAATTTAAGTGTGTCACTTTCTGGGGTATAGTACTTCTACACAAGCAAGGAAGAACCTGGCAAGAAGCTGATGATCTGCCTTTAAGGGGCATGTCAGCTTAGGTGGAACAAAACTCTTTGGTAGCACAATGCAGAAACAGCAGTTCAGGACTTTTGGCTTCTTTTTGGCTTTTGTGAGGGACTAAGAGGATCTTGGATAGATATCTGCAACCTATCTTTCCTTTTGGAAACTCTTGGGAAATAATTCTTACTCTTAGTCATACCTGCTGATAGACCCACGTGCAAATGATGGGTTTGCAGTGAGAGGTGTCAGGCTTGTGGGTGCCCAAGCAGTATGAGATACATGCGCTTTCAAGGATCTTGGAATTGTATTATAAAGCCATACAGATCCTATTGACAGAATAACTGAGGAGTTAGGAAAATAACGTACCTGTTTTGGTTACTATCTCTATTGCTCCGAAAGGGAAAAGGGGAAGTGTGGGGTAGCCGAAATGCAGTGGTAGTACTGTAGGGGAAGAAAGAGTACAACACAGTATAGAAAACAGCAGCACTTTGTGTGTCATAATCATCATTGCTTGTCTTCTGCATTTGACTGCCTTATGTCTGAAGGACCCAAACCAAGCAGAACGATTCCCTCCTGGGAATGGTGAGACACAGCGACGCTGGGACGCATCATGGGCTGAACATACATTCTCTAGCAATTTACTTTTCAGCATCCACCTCTTTATATTCTGCACACTGGGCTTTGTATAGGATTGTTGTGGGTTTTTCCCCTTGTTTGCCTCTTTGAAGTAGTAGAATAATCAGAGCTGATGTTGTGTTATTTGGACTTGGAACAGAACTGCAGACAAGAACATGCCCAACCCAGGAGAGCTTACATTTCAGATACTCCACTTAGAAGCCCCTGTTCTGATTTACTATGCTTCCTCCCTCGTCTGTGCTCCTTTCAGGTTTGACTGTGCTGAGGTGACAGAAAAAGAACTGCATGAAGGAGCATGCTTAGCTCCTGCTAAGTCCAATGCAGCACACAGTCCAATGTGATGTACAGCAAAGTTAGTTCCATCTTCTGAACGGAAACCTCACTTCTAGATGTACTGGAGGGTGTGGATATGCAAAGGCTGAATATGCAGTTACAAGGATTTTTGTGTAATTTCTCCTCCACCAGTCTTTTCTCTAGGAAATAGTAACTCCATCCTTGAGTAAAGTGTTTCATGCAAAAAAATACACTCCTGCTTTCTGAGCTACCTTCAGGATAGGAACAGGTATAGCAGTTACCAGAATGACAAGCAGTTCGTTGACAGCACACCTGCATAAGAACATATGCATGTAGGGATCCACGTGCAGACAGTGTGCATTCTTGTAATGCTAATTGTAAGCACACTGAAGTTTTCTGTCCTGGAAAAATATGTGCATTGCAGAAGAATCACAGGTGGAGAGATGTGTACACATAGTAGCGTGCGTACAGACACTGTTTACAGATGTGTATAAACACATACATATGCCCTTAGTAGGTACCAACACAGAGATCCACTGTTCAGATCTATATGTGAGTATGTAAATACATATACATTCTTCTGCATGTATGCACAGTGTATGGATAAGTTTATGTAAATGCAAATATACATAGGCACATATTGGCAAACAAATATAGCATGAAAGCTGATTTCATGTTCAGACATCAGCAACCAGTCCTGCACTGACATACGTGTCCTTGCTCCCAGGATTTTTTTAAATTTTGTGGCTATGTCAGCCATTTCTTCTTATTCTCCTCTTTTTTCCTTCAGCAGACAATAGAACACAGAGTCAAGCTTTCTTGGTATATTAGAAAAAGAATGGTTGACTGATTTCTATGTATTTTGTGATTTTTTGACAATGCTCACTCTATTCAGGGAGAATGGAACTGCCATAGAGGAGAAACACTTGGTTCTTTAAGAGCGGCACATAGATGAAACAATCAGTTCTACCATTCTGGTCAAGGTGGCCTGGGTGATAATAAGAGCAGAGCCCCTTTCCCAGGCCCTTTCTCCAAAGAAGGTTACTCCAGAAATGGAAGTTCACCATGTTCTGAGACAGTTTGGTGCTGCCACAGTAGTGTCTCAGTGCTCAGGAAAGCTGTGGAAAGGTTGTTGGTGCTTGAACGATGAAAACGGGTGGATGGGCAAGTCCAGTTAGCCAGAAAGGATTAAAAGATTTAAATGGAGTATTTTGGCCAAACAATGGCTAAGGCAGATTTTGTTTTCTGCCTGTTAGCATTTGAACAATGTAAGCTCTATAGCTTAGGATGTGCTATAGGTCTTTCTTAAGCAGTAAGATAGTTCTGAGCAAAACAGAAAATGTAAGATAATATTATAAGTTAGGATTGTATCAAGTAAGTTTTCTTAGGTATGACACCAGTATCCCTCATATGTAAAACCTCATATGTAAAAAGCTCCACACAGAGATGTTAACCCTGTGCCTGGATGTATTTAATGGCATTGTAGGAAAAGTAGACAAACTGAGGGAAAAGTGTATTGCCATTTCATATTTATCTTATTGCATTTCAAATCTGAAAGAGGTTAGTAGATTATTTACACTGGTCTGTGTCACCAAAGCATTTCCTCTTTAGCTGTCCCTTAGGCACAGAGTAGTAATTAGAAAGCAGAGATATTCTGAACATCTGGTACCTTGCTGTATGAGTTGGCCAAGAGTATTTGGTTCCCTCTGTTTCACTTTCACTTTCTGTAATGGGGGAGAGTGGGCCTTAATGGGGGAGTGGGAGATAATACAGTTAGTTAACGTCAAGACACTAATAGTCACAGAGTAACTTAAAATGCCCTAATGCTCTGTCAGAATTTCTTATGGGAAGTGTTTTTACAATGGAGAGATGTATGTTTTCCAGCTCCCTTTGGGGAAAAGCCTGCCTCCCCTTTCCTTTTTTCTTTTTCTTTTTTTTTTTTTTTTTTAATAGAAAGATAAAAATACATAGTGATAGGGCCACTGCAGAGACAAAACAGTATTAAGAGCTCTCTGCATTTTGCAGAATCAGGCCCCGAATGCCTGGAACCAGCTGATCAGCTGCCTCTTTTGCCTGGAGCTCAGTGCTGACTCCAGCCCTGACCTCTCTCCTTACCCAAGAGCTCTTGCTGCTCCTGATTGCAGCACCCAGCTCCTTTTGAGGAGGAAGTGTTATCTGGAGCTGAATGGGCTGCTTAGGCCCTCATCTGTCTCCCATTTCTGATTCTCATTTCAGTGCTTCCACTGGAAAATGTCACCCTTTTTTTTGCCTGGGTTTTTTTCTCCTTTCACGTGCTTGCATTAATGCTCTCTCACAGCCTTCTGGCTGCGCTGGCTGCTCCTCCCCTCTTATCCCCCTGGTGCAAGTGCACTTGTGCTCCACACGCAGCTTCCCACCCAAAGCAAGGGATGCAGGGGAAGTTTTACCAACAGCCCCCACGGGCTCTGGCAGCTCCACTGGTTTTAATATTTGCACAGTTTTAATAATTTTCCCCACGAAACCTCTAAAGATGATGGGTTTAGGAAAACAAAAATAGATGGGCTAGACTTTCTGGCATCGTGGTAACTGGACTTACTTCCAAACAGAAGATAGTTTTGGGGTTTTTTTTTTAATTATTTTTTTTTATTTCCCCCCACCCCTCTTCCTTTTGTTAGTGCTGGGAGCTGTAGGGCAGGAGGTCATAGCTGAGAGTCTTTAGATACATGTAGGAAAAAGATGTACAAGAGCTTCTCGTTCTTTTTCTAGCATCAAGATGGGGTTATAAGATCACACTATTTTTCTCTTGTAGGTAGGGAATCAATTACATTTCCTGCCCCCTCCAGTAAATATTTAGCTCATCACCTCCTTGTTTTTGCACATTATTAAGTCCTAGTGCAGATAAATGTTTGGGGAATCCTACCCGAGGAGGGTTTGAGCCTTGTCCCATGCCTCGGAATATAAACAGAGGTGAGCAAAGACATCCTGGAGAGATGCCCGCCTTGGCAGGTTTTCGCACAGAGCAATGAGAGAGGCATTAAAAAAAACAGTGTAGAAACCCATAGTGTTTTAGTCTAGACGTATGGAGACAGGTTCTCCTCCTCCTCCCCAGACCATCTAGACCTGTGTAGTGCACTATGGCAGATGGTGTCAGCTGTGGGATAGTGCACTTCTTCAGCAGACCTGGAATGTCATTGCTCCCTCCCGGGAGGAGAGCCTCGCTGAAGGATGCCTCCTCCTTTGGCTGCCATTGCAGATGGAAGGAGATGCCAGTGTCCCTGCAACTTCTGTGCTAAGGCTGAGGGAGGGAGACACGCGATGGGATACAGCACCCCAGCTGCTATGGTCTGACTGCAGTGACACCACTTGAAGTTTGTGCACTAAGTCTACGCAATACTAAATCCACTAAATACTTCCTCTGTTGCTCTTATTGCAGTGTTATTTGAGCAGGGCTCGCTTTTAAGCATGTGCTCTCCCGTACGTAATGGTAAATGTTTTCAATTTGTTTTTTTCTGGACAAGTGACAAAACCAGAGGAAATGCCACTGTGGCTGGCACAATTTGCCCAGCACATTGGAAGCGCAGGCAGTGGGACTAATGCTTGACTGGCACGTGGAGACTGAGCTGCCTTCTTGTACCTGCCAGGGATATTCTTGTGAAGCAGGCTCAAGGCACATTGGCTAGGGAAGATAGGTAGTGGGGAAAAACTGCCTACCTGTACATAAGCAGTACCTATTCAGTATTTTCACAGAAGACTTTAAACATTGCTGTTCTCATTAAAACTCATTTTATCACTGAAATGAAAAGCTGAGTGAAATGAAGAGTTCCTGTCCCAAAGGAGGTTCCTTCAGCCCACATTTGTTTTCATTGCTGCTGATTAAGAGTTCCTTTAAAAAATGGTAATTCCTGAAAACTTCAGAATTGAATGAATCTGTAATAATCTGACATTCCTTAAATCAAATTATTTCATATTAATTATTGAGCTGACCCCAAACACTCTGGAGCCAGTTTAACAAGAATTGTATTTTCGTCTCCAGTGCTGTTCCATGTGGTAGATGTCCGATAGGAATCTTGTCCCCCATTCTCCCGCAGGGGCCAGAGTATTTGGTGAAGCTGCTTTGTGGCAAAACCAGTCATGAGTCCCTTCTGATGTCAGGTGGGACACTGACATTGCATCATGTGAAAGTATTTCCCTAGAGAGGGCAGGGCAGAGGTAAAAATGGGGGCCACTATTAAAAGTAAATGCCTGGAAAATACTGTTTTATGTTATGGTAAGTTCATACAAAAGCTTTTCTGTTAAGTTTGATGAAACTAAATGTGCTGGTTTGGGTTGCAACGGCTTGAGGTGAAGCATTTCATTGCGAATTCTCTGTTAGGAAAATGGAATTCTGTGTTAGCAAGCTGTCCTGATGGAAACATTCTCCCAGCCATACTAAACAGATCTATTTCCTGAGATAGGTCTTTTGTACTTGCACAACCTTAGGTGGATTTGAAACACAATGAAATGGCTAAGTAGAGTGTTATTTGCTAAGTCATTGTCTGATACAGTTTTCACTGTCTTGTGTAATAAGGTTCAAGCCTTAAATAATCAATGGGGCCATCCTAAAATAATTCCTCTCTGCCTTTCAGATGAAATCCTTAAGACACTTGACAGTAATCATTTCCTCACATACTCATCACTGAACCAAGCTAGACAGATTTAGCTTGTGCTAGCTAGACAAATCTGAGATTTCAGGATGTATTTGGGAGGAGCAGAGCATTCTGTAACTGGTGAATGTCTGTATAAGCTCAATACAGAACTGAATGTAATTGAAGTCAACTACTGCGGCTTTTGTGATGATGATTTCTTTTTTTTTTTTTACTTAACTCTAAAAAAGCTGTCAAACCTTCATTAGCTAGGAAGTTAATTTGTAAATTTAAGCTCTTTGAAATTGTGGGATATCAGAATTGTGTTAATATAAGGTTTATTCTACCTTTCTGTGCATTGAATTCTAGGAAAGTATTTAGCTACATAGTAATTTCACCTTTCTCATGTCCTGCCCACCCCCCAACACAGGATCATATAAAATACAACTGGAAAGGACCATGAGAGGTTATTTAATCCTTTCCGCTTCCTCTGTCCCAAGACAAAATCAATGACATATATGTAAGTCTTGACAGCAATTTGTTTAACCTATAATTAAAGGTCTCAGGTGATGGTTGCTCCTCAGGCAATCTCTTCCAGTCCTTCACTGTTCTTAAATTAAAAAGCTTTTACTAACATCAATTCTAACACTTTCTTGCTGTAATTTTTGCCCATTATTTCTCATCCTTTTCAGCATAGATACAAAGAACAGATTGTTCCTTTCTGCTTTGTAGCAGCCTTTTTATATTTGAACACTGCTATAATGTCTCCTTGCAGTTTTCTTTAGGTTAAAAGGAAGCAATACTTTCAATCTTTCTTCTATTTTCTAGACCTCTGCTTATTCTTATTGCTCTCCTCAGGACTCTTTCCAATAGCCCCACTCCTTTCTTGAAGCACAGTTGTCCAAACTGCACATGATCTCCAGCAGAGTACAGCATTGTCTCCTCCTATGTCTCCATACGTTCCAGGATGCCTCATTCAATCCCCCAATGAAGCATTTTCTATGTGTAGCTATTAAGTGTTTCTTTCTTCTATCTTCTTTTACCTCTGACAATACAGGCTCAATGTAGAACGTAGAATTTTCTCATTATTGTATATGCATGAGTGTTTGTAAAATACTGGCATATCTCCTCTATGCCCTTCTTATATCCAGAGATTTATTATAGTCACGTTGCTTTTCAGGACTAGCATGAAGTATGCCTGTGCCTATGGCCTGTGGCACGTATAAGGAGCATCGTAGCTGGCCGTCTTGGCTTCCCTGTCCTGCAGCTTTTATTCTTCTCTGTTACTAGGCAAATGGAGGGTGAATAGAACATGAAGCAAGAGAGTAGTTCAAGTTTGTGCACCTGAATCCACACTGAAATGGCCTAAATGCTTTGCCATGACACGAAGGTGAACTCTGCTACTGTCAAACGTCAGTTACTTTTACACCTAAATATTAAGAAGTATCAGCTAGTTTTTAGGAGCAGACTGAGAAATCCAAGTCAAATTTCTCAGAGCGTTTGTTTTAGCTTTAGAATAAATATGAATTACAGCTTTTGGCTAATTAGCACTTCTGCTAAACCAATTACATAGTTGGCCACCATAATGTGAGTAATATACTTTTGAAAATACTGAGTTTAGGTGGCTTTCTCACCATTGCTTAGAAAATCTGTGTAAAAGTGATATTTTAAGAAATATGGGAACTATACCTTATTTTCTGTGATCCCTTTCTTCACTTATTGCACAAAAGTTGAAGTTCCTGTAGTGGGGAAAGGACTTGACGCTTCCACCGCAAAAGAGCATTCATCCTTCAATCATAGTTGATGCTACAGCCAATTCTACTTATTCTTACTGTTCCCTGTGTTGTGCCTTTTTGGTAGCTGAAGAAAGGACTTAAGTCTCTGAGGCCAATATAGAAACTTTCAGCAGGATTTCTCTTGCAACTCTATAACGTCATGTATTTTTTCACAAATATATATAATTTTTAATGTTTCTGTTATATTTGTCTCAAGATGCAATTGTAGGGTCTACTATTCCCTTTGAAATTAACATTTGTTTCAGCAGTAGACCAGATGAATTAGCAGTCAGTGTATCCCAGCACGGAGGATGCAGAAACCTACCCATGTAGTAAAATAAATTATGTCCTTATTTCTACCTTTTAAAAGTCCAAGAACTAGGTCATTTCACAGCCCTGCTTTTCTGTAGTTTGAATGCTGCAATGCAACACTGAGAAGTAAGGCTGTAGAGCACTTGACATTTTAGTCACTTAGCAATATTCATAGCTAAATCAAGAAGCAGCAGGCTTAATATATGCACAAACGCATTGTACAGCTCTAGACACATATTAAAACTTCAATAAATAACTGAAAAGCAACTTTTTTTCCCCCTAAAGTTTGGAATCTGTCTCATTCATATATTTGGTTGGTTGTAAGGCGAAAAATCTTAGATCTTATTCCAAAAAGGCATAGCTAGAAATGTTAGGTCTTTACTTCAGTGTGTTCCAAGGTGAAAGATAAGGCAGCAAGATGGACTTTGATCTGCCTTAATCTGTTTAAGCTTGCTCTGGGGTACCCTGTGCGTGATCTGAGTTGGTGTTAACTCTGTAGTAACTGGGAATGCACTCCGATGTCCTGAATTCTCATGAGAAGCAGGGGCTTATTTTTTGGCTGAAAGGATAGTTATGACCACAATGAAGTACAGGCTCCTCTGTCCTCAGTATGTCGTAGCCTGAATTCTCATGAGAAGCAGGGGCTTATTTTTTGGCTGAAAGGATAGTTATGACCACAATGAAGTCCTCAGTATGTCGTAAGGAAGCATTCTTACTGGACCAGATGAAGAAATTCCACCCTGCCTTTTTTCAGCCCTTTTTTACTGGCACCTTGAATCTCTTTTATTTCTCTTACTTTGTATCCTACTTCAGGAAGTGCTCTCTGTCTGTCTTCCTGTAAGTCTTCTGAAATTAAATCAATCTCTCTTCTGGAGTTTTCCACAGAACTTGAAGTTATTCAGAACCTACTGTAAGGTGGAAAAAGATTTGTAGGGAAGCTTGAAATAGTTCTACCTTATTGTTTAAGCATTCTTCTCACCGTATTCCTGTTTTAAGCTGGGTAAACGCATGTTCTTTGATAAACATAACTCATATAGAATGTAGGATCTCACTACTTTAATCAACATAGCACAAATCATATTTGAGACTTTTGGGTTTCAGTTACTTATCATCAATGTTTGGTGCATTGTTTTTCACGACAAGCAAATTAACTCCTTTGGTGTGGTGAATGGTAATTGTCATTTTTTATTACCTGGATATAGTTGTTATTCCAGTGAACCATCAAATATGTTTAGACTAGGTATGCACAATCCATATATAGTTCTTTAAATAAGTATAGCAGCTTTAGTTACGTGTCACTGAAGCCTCGGATCGCTGCTTACGTAGTCGTTCCCAAACACAAAGCAAAGCGCTGTTAGCTGCTGTGTTTGTTTCCACTTGCTGGTTGGGGCAGGCTAGAAACACATAGTTCTGGTAAACCATCTGATAAACTGTCATTTTTTAAGCTGCAGGAACTTGTCTGGTTCAGTACAGGTGTCTTTAGGGAAGTCTTAGGCTCTAGGCTGAATGTCTTGCAGTGAGTCCTGAGAAGTGATACGGGTCGTTGGAAGTGAATGGGGGCAGCCTGTGACAGGAAAAAGCAATCAGTGATACACAGGATACAGTAAGTCAACAAGAACTGAACTTCAGAGATGCTCTTCCTCGTGCAGTGGGTTGACCCTGGCTGGACACCACCAGAGCCATTCTATTGCTCCCCTCTCAACTGGACAAGGGAGAAAAAATATAACGAAAGGCTCATGCAGGCTCTAGGCTGAATGTCTTGCAGTGAGTCCATCTGACAACTGATACGGGTCGTTGGAAGTGAATGGGGGCAGCCTGTGACAGGAAAAAGCAATCAGTGATACACAGGATACAGTAAGTCAACAAGAACTGAACTTCAGAGATGCTCTTCCTCGTGCAGTGGGTTGACCCTGGCTGGACACCACCAGAGCCATTCTATTGCTCCCCTCTCAACTGGACAAGGGAGAAAAAATATAACGAAAGGCTCATGCATTGAGATAAGGACAGGGAGAGATCATTCACTAATTACTGTGAAGAAGAGACTTCACTTGGGGAAAAATAATTTAATTTATTACCAATCAAATCAGAGGGGGATAATGAGAAATAAAAACTGAATCTTAAAACACCTTTCCCCTACCTCACCCTCTCTCCTTTTCCCAGGCTCAGCTTCACTCCTAATTTCTCTGCCTCCTCCTCTGGAGCAGCACAGGGCGATGGGGAATGGGGGTTGCGGCCAGTTCATCACCTATTTCTGCTGCTCCTTCTTTCTTAGGGGGAGGTCAGGAACAGACTGCTCCAGTGTGGGTCCCCCAGAGGATCACAAGTCTTGCCAGCAAACCTGCTCCAGCATGGGCTCCTCTCTTTCCATGGGTCCACAGGTCCTGACAGGAGCCTGCTGCAGTATGGGCTTCTCCTGGGGTCACGGCCTCCTTCGGGCATCAACCTGCTCTGGCACGGGGTCCTTCATGGGCTGGAAGTGGTTATCTGCTCCACCATTAACTTCCGTGGGCAGGGGGACAGGCTGTTTCACCATGGGCTGCAGGGGACTCTTTGCTCTGGTGCCTGGAGTACCTCCTCCCCCTCCTTTTTCACTGACCTTAGTATCTTCAGAGTTGTTGCTCTCACATATTCTCACTTCTCTCTCTGCCTGCAGTTTCTCTTGCACAGCTGTCTTTTTTTTTTCCCCTTCTTAAATATGTTATCCCAGAGGCGCTACCACCGTCACTGATTGGCTTGGCCTTGGCCAGCAGCGTGTCCATCTTGGACGTAGGGGAAATCAGACATAGGGGAAACTTCTAGCAGCTTCTCACAGAAGCCATCCCTGTAGACCCCTGCTACCAAAACGTTGCCATGCAAACCCAATACACCTAGCTAGCTAAACTTACACAGCCTTCAGGTTATTGCTCTTTTTCATGATGGTCATCTCATTTGCCGGACTATAAATGGCCATTTCCCTTTGGACCATGCCTGTGTCAGCCTGCACTGAAAACCATCTTTCCTACTTAATAGCACCAAGTTGGAGAGGAGTTTTTATGTTGGCCACTGTCCAAGTCTAGCACATCATTTTTCCTCACTTTTGTTGCTCCCTCTCTATCTGCATCTTCACTTGATTGCAGAGAGACGCTTTTCATCGTTGTGAAAAGCCATCTGATTAGAGCTCTCATTAACCCATATGTGAAGCTTCTTGTAAGTTTAGCTGGAGAAATTCCTTGAATGCTTCAGAATTGCAAAGTTGCCATTTTTAAGAAACCTCAAAGCTAGATTGCCAATTTGTTTTAGCTTAGCTTAAAACAAACTCTTCTTTCTCAGCAGATTTAAAGGAAACCTAATTTACTGTATATCTTTTTATCCCTCAAAATGTCTCAGATGTCCTGGAATTCTACTGCTGTTTATCAAAGACTATGTGTGTCTGGACTATCCTGACCCTGACCAACTGTCTATACTGGTCCAATTCATTAAACAAAGGCACTGAATAGTCAAAAAATTCCTTTCTTAAAGTGTATTTAGAAGCCATCCTCATGGAAAAGAAAAAAAAAAAAAAACCACAACGTTTTTCTCATTGTTCTAATTTCATTTTTGGAATATAAAGCTATTTTAAGATTGAAAATGAAGGTTACTTTTCAAATGGCTCAGTGCATAGCTTTTGCTAGTCGTTTTCTTGTCATTTCTCTTTTCTATCTTCCTTCCCGGAATAATTGTAAAGTGGATGTGTTTGTCTGTACCAGGAATCATCTCCTTGACTCCCTTAGGCCTCTTGACCTTCTCTGATACACATATCAGACACAGGATGAAACAGGCAAGATCAGCTATGTTCAGAAAGCCACCTGATACAAATGTATGGGCGCTGCTTTCATTGCTATGCTTACTTCTAAGTTGTTATGGAAGCCATGTCCTAGAGTGACCCTAGAAGACTATGTCCTAGTGAGGGGCAGTTCTTCGAGTCAGTTATGGCCTCATTTGGAGTTAAAGAGGTGTGGGTTTCAATCAGCATTTTGGTATACCCTGAAGAGCCCTCAAGTTACTTCGGAGATTGCTGGTAAAATGAGAGTACGAGGTAGGAAGTCTAATGCCGATGGTAGGGTCTACTGCTGGCAGACAGCTTCCTCAGGGAAATGTGAAAACGTTTCTTCTCTGGCTTGCAGCAGGTGACTCTCTAAGAAACTAGTTCTTGAAGCTCGTACATTTGGAACTATAGAATCAAGTTTTTTGTCCTGGACTATTTACTTGCCTTCCTTTTTAATGAGCTGTGACAAGGTAGGACCACAATCATATGAAAAAGCCTCACTGAAAGTACTAGTGGCAAGTCAGACCAGAATTGACACAAGTATCTTCTTTACCAAGCAGTTTTAACATTTGGGAAGGGTGTGTTTCATCTATCCTGGAAAACTGCACTGAGGCATCTGTTGATTTCATTAAAACACAAAGATTCATAGGTTATGAGGCCAGAAAGAGCCATTATGATAATCTAGGCTGATTTGCTATATAATTAATTCCTGTCTCACTATGTCTTTTAGAGAAAACAAGATATTATTTTAATTTAAAGTTTGCCAGTAGCAGAGAACACACCATAACCTGTAGTAAATTATTTCAATAGCAAATTACCCTCATGTAAAAATAAGTCATAATATTTTAAAATATGAATTTCTCTAACTTCAATTTCTAGCTCCCGGATCCCATTATTCTTTTGTCACATGGATTGAAGAGCTCTCTATTGCCAAATTCCATTTTCTGCACAGGCACTCGTAGATGGTAATCAAATCACCCTTTAACCTCTACCTATTAAACAGACAGAATTTGAATGTTCTTCACTATGGGACATGCATTCCAGTCATTTAATTATATTCCCTTTTCTCATTCTTGAACCATTGGTTTAACAATTGAACTGTGGATATCAGAAGCTGCCTCAGTGTCTCATTGCTCAAGCCAGAAATGCAGTTGTCTCTATTCCTGCTCAGGATTCACCTTGGTTTTACACCCAAGGATTATTTTTATCCTTTTGTTTATAGTGCTGAGAAGTACCTGATTATACATCAAGATCTTGATGTCCAAATGTGGCTGTTAGTGGTACCTCAAGTCAGCTTTGTGAACACTTGTAATTTTCCTTAAATATAGGTGCCTTTTAAATTTCTTAAGCTAGGTTGTGGGTTTGAGTTTGTTTAAAGAAAATACTGTAGAACAAAAAGCACTTGAATAATAGAGATTCAGATTGGGGTGGATCTGTTTCTTTGAAAAGATTGAATTCAAAACTCTTGTACCTATTCAAGACCCTTTCTCCTCCCTTCCACAGGTCTTACTTTGTACTTGATTTCTTGGTCCTTTCTTTCAAACTTGCTCTCATGATCCTCCCTCCATTGTTAGTGACTTTCTGGGTTACAATTAACTCCCTGTAATTTTCTCTAGATCCTTTGAAAGTCTTTTGCCTCAAGTATTCTCCAGCTGTGGTGCTGGTATGACTAATGAAATACAAGACAGTGTGCAGCAAACCCCAAACAAACCCAGAGACAGACCTTCTGTGTTTCCCCAGAAAAGATGGGAATTGTTGCCCAAGTATCAAATATGTGAAAGGGGGAGATGTACCCTGTGCGTGGCTCAGCTGAGAGCTGGAAGCTGTCTCCCTGTATGTGATCATATTCCTTCTACCACCAACCTGCAGAGGTTGCTGAAAGCAGGTCCCCGAGTCATAGTTAGATACAGCCCAGCACCAGGCATCAATCACATGTAGGGTATTGTGCCACCTGTCTGCTCCTCTTATATGGCCAAAGGCTGGGTCAAGGTCCAGTTTAGAGGAGCATTGGTCTGAGCAACTGTTAGCAGTACCCTATAAGGGCAGTTCTATGTTAGGTTCATTGAAATCACAGTTCATTCAGGCTTTGCATTCTCTTGCCCACCAAAGCAACTCCATACTGGGGTGAAACCAAAAATGCAATGTTGTGCTGCAGTTATACCAGTCAAGGAGTCCCATATGTATGTCCTGGCAGAAGGACTCTGTCCACAGGAGCTTATTTCCAGTTACCCTCTTTTCCAGGCTGTCCCTGCAGTGAGATAAGAAGTAGAGTGTGCAACCTACTAGACATGTAGATTTATAAAGAACGTGAGAAAAGCCTTAGTGAGCCTGAAGAAGAGTCAATCCATTTACCCAGTGTTCTCCCTGCAGTGACAGGTGGGGTGCTATTTAGGGAGAGCATGTGAACATGACTACTATCAGTGGTGCCTTCCCCTAACATTCCCACAACATCCACTGCTATTGGATTAAGAATATTGGAAGGTCCATCTGTTGCTTTTCCCTTTAATATCAGTTTGTGGACTTGCTGTCCATTTATCTTTCTGGTTCTTTTTGTGGCTGCTGATGCTCTCTGCTTCCACAACCTTCTGTGGCAGCAAGTGCCAGAAGTTCACTACCCTCTGTGTAAATAAATACTTCTCAAAATCTATTTTAAAATGATACCCTACAGATTCCAGTGAGTGCCTCTAGTTCTATTATTGCTGGATTTGGCAAGGAGCAGTTCTATATTAACCTTCTCCGTCTTCAATCATATTTTTCCCAGGTCCTCTCCAAATAAAAGAGCCCCAGCCTTTTCAGGCCATCCTTGTATAGCATCCTCCTTCACCCTCTTAATTGTTCTATTTATTTTCCTCTGTAGCTTTAGCTCCTCTGTTTCCCTGAGCTGCAGAGACAGGACTGCACGCAGCGCCCAGAACTAGTGTTTGTGGAAATCACTGGACTTTCTGTGCACACAAAGTATGTGCAGAAGTCCTGGGCAGTCCAGGTAGCTGCAGGAGCACGGACTCCATCTCTTGCTCCTCACGTGTGAGTTTCCAAGGTACAGAGGCAGCTGCAGCTCCTCTCTGATGGTTGCCTGAGGGGCACCTCCTTGTCGGGCAAGAGGGGGAGGCTGTATGAGAGGGGGAGCCTTGCTGAGTCACTGGAAGGAGGTGTATGGTCTGTCAAGCGAGAGCGTTTGACATGGTTAATCCGTAGAATGAGACTACTACCGTCCCACAAATTGAAAATATATTTTATTCCTTGTTGCAGATATTAATAGACTTGACGTTTTTGAAGTCTGCGTGAGGGCAGAGCGCTTTAGTGGGAATTGGAGCAAAACAAGCTATTGTGGGTCAATACTGTCCTCTACTGGGAGGAACTACAGCTTCGTGCCATGACTCAAATGGGAGCTAACAACTGGCTTCTTATTTCACTCATATGTAGGGTGTTTGCTTTTGCAACAGGAAAATCTGATGCTGGGTGGACTGCACTAGGGAAACTCTCCTTCAATGCTTAGTGACAGCTGGAAATTCTTCACTTGCTCTAAATGAATTGAATTGTGATTTAATTTGTTTTTCATCCCGAGGTTACCTACTTTAGAAGCTTATCGCTCATTCTCTCCCTTGTTTGCCTTTTAATATTTACTGCACACTCATTTCTCTGAATTTCCTTTATTCTTAGAATTAACAATGCATATCTCTTTTCTCTTCTTTTTTCATAGCAAATTGCTGACAGCTCATCCTGCTAGCGTTTTGCAAGCAGAAATCAAATGTGTGCTATGTATATGCTGTATGTAATAGATACAAAGTATTATAAAATAATGACTCCTTAGAAGAAATCAGTCTTCAGTATTGTCGTAGAACATGAATTCAATCAAAATTGTGCTAGTTGCAAAAATGCTTTTGCTTGCTGTATGTGCCAGCTCTGGGTTCAGGAAGCACAGAAGGTGGTTGAGAAGAAGTACAGTTTACAAATATTTCAGTTTTGTGCCTTCTCCAGTCCCTGCCTCTGTGAGAACAGTTCGGGGCAGAGAGGAGTCCTCTTTGCAAGGAATTAATTCTGTACCCATGAGAAAGAAAAGTGCAGGAGGTCTGGACTCCTGAGCAAACCAGGCACGCTCAGGAGTGCTTGCCTGTTTGGGACTCTTGTCTTGCCAAATTTCCATCCATGTAGCAACAGAGTCCACAGTTCTGGTCCTCAACCCAGAGAGAGTAAGTGTCCAGGCACTGAATATGTACAGGCTTTTGTGTGTTAGCACAGAGAGCATAGGTTTCTTGAAGCGAGGGTAGGCTGTGCAGATATTTCCATAGGAAGCTTGTGCCTATAGCGATCTAAGATTTCTTGGTCAGAGAAATATTAGGTCTTTATTTTTTTTCTTGTATCTCTTTAGGAGCCACAGGGCAATCGCCAACAGTTCACAGCAACTCGCTTGAATTTTTTTGCATCCCTCTCCTGGTAGTTAAGTGGGCTTACAGGAATAATAGAGAAATGACAGTGGTGGTACAGAGTTCCCTGCTGTGGCTAGCGGAAATGGACATGGAGGTTACACTTTGTTATGTATTTTGTATGGTATTTATGCAAATATAACAGCATGATACCAGACACATACTGTATTTCATGTACAAAAGCTTTTACAGCAGAGTGGGCCTGTGGTAGAGTTAATTGTTCTCACTGTCCTTCAGTTAAATGTTCTCTTCTGCCTACTTATCTCATCTATAGTCATTGCAAAGTACCCGTTGCTGTCATTTCTACACACGCTCCTGGTTGTCATCATGTCAGACTCTTGTATGGTCTCCTTTCTGCTCCCCACTGCCTTTTGGGAGAAGTTTATCTCCCATGGCTGAAAGTAATTGGGGTATTTGTACTGTATGCAGGATTGATGTATGATATTTTTCCTTGTATCTGGCAGGTTGTTTATAAGAATAACGACATTCGTCTGGAGCTGTCTCGCTTGGCAAGGATTGGTGATACGAAGATGAAGATCTATGGGGAAGTGAAATTTGTATGTGAGAATGTGGCTACACTGGATCCCATCAGCTTTGAGACACCTGAGGCCTATATTAGTCTGCCTAAATGGAATACCAAAAGGATGGGCTCCATCTCGTTTGATTTCCGAACCACTGAACCCAATGGACTGATCCTTTTCACTCATGGCAAGCCTCAGGAGAGGAAAGATGCCAGGAGCCAGAAAAATACAAAGGTAGACTTCTTTGCAGTTGAGCTTCTAGATGGGAACCTCTACTTGCTGCTGGACATGGGCTCTGGGACCATTAAAGTCAAGGCCACCCAGAAGAAAGCCAATGATGGAGAGTGGTATCATGTGGATATTCAACGAGATGGAAGATCAGGTAGAGTGATGCATTCTCCTTAAGTAGATTCATCTTTCTGATCCAGACCTAGGGCTGTGTATTAATTCTCAGAACCTTCAAAAGATATGAGTCAACTTCTTACAAAAGCTTAGTGTTACTCCAGTGATGTTTATCCAGCAAAGCAAAGATGCGAATGGCTAGGTTTTCATTAAATGTTTAGTGTGAACTTTGGATAGCATATTGCAGAGACAGTCTATTAATATTTTATTCACAATCTTTAGATGTTCTGGACCTATCTTTGCAATTACGTACATAATTATAGTGAAGACTTCTTTGTTAGGCCATAGTAATCTTTAAGATCTTTCAGAACCATGATTATTTAGGTTTTGATTTAAGAAATTCTTACTGATCTACTTTGGGTTCCTGTTCAAAAAGGAACTTAGTAGAAGCTAAGTGAAAACTTGTTGCTGTGACCTAATATCACCATCTTTTCCTGGATCCTGTGTCTTTAAAGAGCAGGGATTTGTAATCTTGTCGTAAGGAAAATAAAAGTAATGGTGACAACCAGTGACAAAATTATGGCAACAAATCAACATTTTCATCCTGTTCTGTTTCCTGTAGCATCTTGTAGTTTTCGGTTAGGTTTCCTTACTCTCTCTTGGATGCAAAATTCTAATCTGAGTCAGGTTCTTATTTCCTTTGCAGCTTCTTATTTGTAAAAAATGTGGTTTATTTTATTTCTAATAATATACCTACCATGCAGTTACCAAGAGATGGGGGGTTCTTTTGTTTGTTTCTAGTGCTGGACATCAAGCTAACGTACTCTTGTTGTACTCCGAAATTGTCTAAGGAAAACAAAATTATCAAATACTGTAACTTAATGTTGAAAATTTGCGAACAATTGTACTTGGATTCTCCCTGAACTGTTGGGATCTCAAAGCCTGGCTGTATATCCCTTCGTAGAGAAATTTGTTTACATTTGCAAGTGGATTTGGGATTTGTCTGGTGATCTCCAGATGATAGCTTTAGGTCCCTAATTTTATGTTTCCAGTTGCTGAATACCATCGGTAGAGAGAACACAGTGCTAGAATTTGCTTCCCTTGGGTTTTCAAGAGAGCTGAGTTTTAGATACCATGCAAAGCGTAGCTGTTTGAACAGGTCTTTGCCTGAAGCTAGTTTTCACTTTGATGATGTAAGGAGTTTCTTTGTATTTGGCGTGATGCGGTGCTCTACTAGGACTTAGTATCTGTGGTTATATATTGCTGTCTCCTAAAGACATCGATAGGAACATTTTATAAAGGAAGCCATAAATAAATAAATGGAGCTTTGATTTCTTTAGAGTTGCTAAAATTTAATTAACTTCCAAGGATAAACTCAATTATTTGCATTCAGTATTGCCTTTAGTTTTGCTTGCTCGCTTGGGGACTGTCTGGTCGCTGGAGAGGCAGCTGCAAAAGGAGAAGTAACAAAAATGACACTAACCTCTCTGCTAAGTTTGTAAAAACCTAGGAAGGGGGGCACATGTTCATTTGGACTAGGAAGGTGTGACAGATGGCATTGCTACTTGGGGATGGAGACTGTAGGACTGATTGTTTGTTGCTTGATAGGGAGGTTTGTGATGTTTGTCACTGATTAGAATTTGAATTTTGAATTGAAAGTGCTTTGCTCCACAACAATGAACAGATTTGTACATTATTGTCTTTTTTCTTTTTTTTAAAATCGCATTTTCTGATGGCGAGTACTAGGTTAATGGTCCTAGTGACTGATGTCTTGTAGCCCCAGAAAACCTGGATAACTGGCATCAAGTATAAACAAGTATCAAGTATCAACCACGCTTATCCAGTGGTGCTTTTGATAGGTGTGAGAAGTAAGTTCAGGATCTCTTCTTGTTTAGTCCTTGGCTTTTCTCCCACGTGCAGACCAGAGAACAGTTACACCTTGGAGATTTATTATTTTCCATTTTTTTAAATGTGGATGCCTGTCATCTAGAAACTGAACTGAAATAATGAACTTACTTAATGTAGGCTACAAAACACATGCTGGGGTTTAATGAACTAGTGATCTAGAGGTTACTCATTACTAAAGCAGCCAGGCTTTTATTAGGTGTCATCTCTCCCATTCTTCTTCCCATTTCTCTAACAGTCCAAAACTTCATGCTCTGCTGAGTTTAGTAAAATAGCCTAAAAATTCAAACATTCACTACTGCAATATACTAAGGCAGGAGCTCAAATTCTGGGGAAGCATGGCAGTCATGCTGGAATAACCTTTGGAACCTCTAGTCCCTTTAAGCTTTGTGCATGCTTTGGTCTGTGTTGGCTGCCAGAGCAACAAAAGCTGTTTTTTCTCTCTCCTCTGAGAGGAGCTGACAGCGTGGACACGGACACCTAGTGTCCTGTAACCTTCCTGTCCTTGGGGAAAGCTCCTACAAAGTGCCCACAAAACCTGCCACAGTTTCTAGCTGGGGAAGACGGAGCAGGTTACACAAGGCAACGTTTTCAGCTGGTCATCGACTACAATATGCACATGTTGTCCCACCCACTCAGACATTAAAAATCTTACTGGAAGGTCTGGTCAATGGTTGCATCAGTGCACTGCTTTGCATACTGGCTCTGCCCTCGGTAACTGGAGTCTCCTGTTCCATTTGTTCTTTAGCCCTGCACAAAGTGCCTAAGGGACTGGAAGGGAGATGCTTCGATGCTTCTGATTTCTCAAGATGGGATGTGATCTACCTAAACAGAGTTATAAACATGGATTTGGAGAAAAAAAGAGAGAAAAAAAGAAAAAAAAATGGGGGCAGAATAGGACATTAGCTCATGTTAACTCTTAGGGCCAATTCAGAATTTCTACATTTCAGCAGCTTGGTCTCAAAAGTGCTGTGCATCTAAGCTTCTACCATCTCCTTGCAGGAACAAGAGCAGGCAGAAAGTTGAGGCTGCTGTCTAGCCTGTTTCCTTTCATCATCTCATGCTCTTTCTCCAGGTTTTACACTTTTCCTTGGTATATCTAGTATTTCTTCTCTTTTGGGGAGTTTTCTTTACCTTTGTGGGTTTTTCAGGTGGTGTTTGTTTTCTCCATAGTAGCAGCTGTTTGGAGCTCAGCCCTCCCATATTTTGGTTTGTTCTAGTCTTTGCAGTAATATGTGTTCCACAGGCTGCTTTTGAGGAGTAACAGTGGAGATGCTGGAAGGGGGGCTGTGATCCTGTGGCTCCGTGACACCCTGCCTTTATGACTGTAGGTGTATTGTCACATCTTCTCTTTACTTACTTTGTAAAAGGGAAAATGTCTGTGGTGCTGCAGCTTGTTTTTACAAAATGATTCATCAAATAACCTTGGTTCTCTTTGAGCCTTTAATTTGTAACGCCTCTGTTGCTTCTGGCACTCTGCTGCTTCTGACATTATTCCTAAATTATTACTGAACATCACACACATGAAATACCTTGTATCTCTGTCATACATGCTGTTCTTTAAGAAGACACCTATTACAGCTGAAGAAAAAGCATGTGTACACGACTGCACTTTCTCACAGAGACACAAAATAGAGCTAACTCTATTAACTAAACTCTCCCACCTTATCGTAGGGGTGTATGATAAAAAAGCAATGATGTGGAATTAATCTTAAAGCTTGGATAGTTGTCTCTGAGGACAGACCATCTTAATGACAAGGCAATTGGATGCAATGATTTATAGCTCGGGAAAGTGAATTGCTGAGTTTTAGCTGAGTGTCTGGTGGGCAGATGTCCCTATCACGAAAGCTCTGAAAAGTCCCCTGCTCTGGGATGTGAGACACCTGCATTATGTTCCCTTTTTCTCTTTGGATGCACTGTCTGACCTTAAACAACTCACTTCACTTCTCTGCACCTACTTCGTGCATTCTGATTATATTTCTGTATTATATGTTTAGATTATTTAATGTGCTGGGACAATTTCTTGAAATATACAGGAATCGCCTCAGTGCAATATGCCCGCATCTTGCTTGGAGCATATGGAAGCCACTACAGATTTAATAATAACTGTTCTTCAGAGATAACCTTTATCTTTCTCTACTTTGATTTTCCTGTTAATAAAAAGGAAGTTAGATTACTTAACTTTCTTTGTAAAACCATAGAATAATTTCTTTTGGAACAAACTTCTGGAGATTTGTAGTCCAAACTCTGCCGAAATCTAGGCTTTCTTCAGGGTCATGTCCAGTTGTGTTTGAATGCCTTCAGGATGGTGATTCCACAACCTCTCTGAAGTTTATGTTCCCACGTTTGACCACCCTCATGGTGGTGTCGTGTTCCTTTCTATGGAGTTGAAGTTTCCTCTGCTGCAACCTGTGCGAATGCACACCGATGACTCGTGTTCAAATTGTTGTCCACCATATCCCCAGGTCCTTTTCTGCAGAGTTGCTCCTTAGCCTGAACTTATGTGTAAGGCTATTCTGCCCCATGTGTAAGGTTATTCTGCCCCATTGTATTTATTTCTTGGTGATTTACGTCAAACATTTCTAGTAGTCCTTTGCTCCACCTTGTAAAGGTTTCTCTGAATGGTAGCCCTGTGCTTCCTCCAATGCACATCCCCAATTTGATGTTATCTACAAACTTGATGAGGGTCTATTATTTCCGTCATCCAGGTCCAGCTTTGGAGGTACTGATGAAGTGTTTTCTGGAAGAGCTATGTAATGGGAATTAATACACTTTTACTTATCTTGTTTCTCTCTAGACCTGATACCATCAAACTCCTGTACGTTCTCAGTAAATCTGTGCTTTGCTGGATGAATACCATTGAATAATGCTCAGTTTTTACATGTTATTATTTAGCCATTGCCTTGTTATGCTCGTGTCCCTATGATGCAAGTTGGGATACACACACGTGTTGATTGGTCACTGCATGGAACTTCTTCTGGCCTGTGGTTCAAGAGAAGAGGGAGCTGTGTAGAAGACACTGTCTTCACTCTCCTGCCCTGAACCTCACTCAGTTATTGGGAAAAAAATGAACTAGACTGAGACTGTTAGTGAAAGTGTTGCTGTCGTCTTCTCCTCCTCCTCTAGGTACTATCTCAGTGAACAGCAGGCGCACCCCGTTCACCGCTAGCGGGGAGAGTGAGATTCTCGATCTGGAAGGCGACATGTACCTCGGTGGGCTGCCGGAGAACCGGGCAGGTCTCATCCTTCCCACAGAGCTCTGGACAGCCATGCTCAACTACGGCTACGTCGGCTGTATCCGAGACCTGTTCATCGATGGGCGAAGCAAGAACATCCGGCAGCTGGCAGAGGCCCAGAACGCTGCCGGGGTCAAGTCCTCCTGCTCCCGCCTCAGCACCAAGCAGTGCGACAGCTACCCCTGCAAGAACAACGCGCTCTGCAAGGACGGCTGGAACCGCTTCATCTGTGACTGCACGGGCACCGGCTACTGGGGTAGAACGTGCGAGCGAGGTAAGCTGAGTTTTCTGACCTCAGTTACACAGAGCCGAAGGTATGCAGAACTAGGACAAAATCCAGTGTTTCCATAAGACTTTCCCCTGCCCTTGTTGGTCTTCCCAGTGCTAAGTTCCAGTTCCCACAGTAAGAAAGGTTTCTTCTCTGAACATTACCTTCCAGTCTTTTCCACCTTCATTTCATGAGCTTATGGTCTTCATCTGCCATGTCACTCCCTATGCCTTCTGAAGACCTTGTCTTCAGGTTCCAAAATTTCTTTGACTGAATATGATTTGTCTCCTAAGGCAGAAAATGATGCTGCATGTGAGAAGTCTCAGGCAAATTACTTGAATACTTGAAACAGTACCGAGTGTGAACTTCAGTTATGGGCATTTTTCTTGCATAGGACAGATGATGTATCCCAGTTCTGTCTAGTCTTCCTCTTGTTTGCATGGTAGGATTTCCTTGATGGCCATTAATGGTAAAGCCAGCAAATGAAATACTGTTAACAGCTACATGTCTCCAAGTTCACCTCTGATAAGGCAAATCTGTAAGAGGTGTTTGGAGAGTCTCTGCATCTTATCTATACTCATGCTCACTTGTGATTTAAAGACGTATGATTGGAGATAGGAGACACAAGTAATGCTGGTATAGGCAAGCATAATGTCTGTGTTCTAGGCCACATGGAAAGGAATTTACTAATTAGGGTATCTGAGCTATATATTTCTCAAATACCAGGAAGTTCCATTAGTTTTTGTTGTCCTTATGGTGCGGGTGCCACCCTCAGAAGGAGGTAGGTGAGTGGTTTTAAAAAAAGCGATGGAGCTAAGATCACTTAGAAAAGAAAATACTTCCTAAAGGGTGTTTTCTTATATTGAAACTAATCTTTCAGTTAATATTTGGCCATTAGCACTGCATTCTGGCTGAACTCCACTCATAGTACACCCAAGAATTACCTGTAAACCATTAGCAGAGTCTTAGGACTTTCAGCCCCTTCTTTCTATTACGTTACTTGGCATCATGGCCTAATGGTCATAGCGTGTATCTTAGAATTGGACATTCAGATATTTTTGAGCTTCTGTCATGAATATTTGAGAAGTTCCTTTCCTACTCAGTGTCCTCCCCATGTATTTTTTAATACTGATCCATAGTGCTGTGCTGCTTACGAGAAAGAACGTGAAAGTTCGGTACAGTGCGTAAACTATTATGCGCTGTATTGAGATTTGTAATTCATTACAAATTCATTACCCCAGAGGATTTTCTTCTTTGCAGGAAATTTTTGTTAATGGCCAAACTTCTTCCTATAAACTGGATGGGGTTTTTAGGTTTTACAGCACAAGATCTATGATCATTCATAAAGCTTCTCACAACCAGCAATTTGTAGCACGCTGCCCTAAGCAGCAATAGTAGTTAATTGCCAGTGGTCCTTAAAACAGCTGAGGCATCAACAGTGCCATCCGTGCTGTGAGGACATGGGTGAAAATGTAAGATTCATGGGCATTGGATATGCCAATGTCAGTTCAGCAGTTCTCTCTTATGGACTGTGTTGGATTAGAAGATTCTGAAAATCACCAGAGGTTTTCTTAAGCACAGTCTTGGGAATTGTTTCGGCCAACTATTGTGTGATTAGGTTTTAGACACACATAATTAAAAGGCGCTACCATAAATGCATTATTCCCCCACAAAATTACACTTATGCTTGCCCTTGGTCTTTATTTAGTATTAGGAGTGACCAGCTCTGTGATTCAGGACTTTCTGGACTCTGTCTCTTATCCATCTCCTGACATAACATAAAGAACAGGATTCATCTCATGTGCTTCTAGCTATCTATGGTGTTGGTTTTTACTCCTGTTATTATCAGTGAAATCAGTAGGTTAAGAGCCTGTAAGCATTTTGATTTGGGAGAAATGAATCTCAAGTCTGTCCTGAGACCCATAACTTGGCCATGCTCTGGCCAGCACCAGTATGAATAAGATATATATATATGAATGCATGTCTACCAGTGTGGGAACTTGAGGTCCTAATAAATATATATTAGAAACAGAGCATATTTAAGGTTATCAAAACAATGATGTTGTAGTTCAGGACAACATATAATGTGTATGCTGAGGTCCCAATCCTGAGAAACTAATTTTGTCTATAACTAGAAACCACGAACTCCCTACTGGTTTAGGCCCAGTGTCAGGCAAAACGTAGCTTTCATGCCTGAGGTTCCTTGGCAACAAGAGAAGCAGCTCACAGGGGATAAATATTTGTAGACTGTGTTAAGTGTAAAAAGTTGTGCAGGTTGAAGTGTATTTGACTCCACAGCATTTATTGTGGTGTTATACAGCAGCCTTATCCTGCTCCGATACAACTACTTGATAACGGGCAATCGCATTAGCAAACAGTGAGTTTTGCCTTCATGAACAAAATTATTGCAGGCTACCAATGATATTTTGGTCTGACACCCAAGGATTATGGCAATTTCTGACTTCAACTGGCCTGTGATCCAAATACTGTTGGAAGGGGAAAAGTTGAGATGGAGGCTGGGAAGGGAATCAAAGTGAGAGATGCTGCCGTGTCACAGTGGCACTTCTGCATAGTGACTGAAGAGCTGCCACAGGGCTGGGGAAGCCAGGCTGGTGCGTAAGGGGAGGAATGAAGAAGGAGCAGGCAAGCTAGCTCTTCTGATAAGAGACTGCTATTGACCCACTGTTCCAGTCTGCTATCTGTTATCCGAGAAGGGCTGTCTCACTTTACTTAGTCCTTAGACTTCTGTCCTGTTAACGGAAGGGAGTGTGACTCTTGGAAGGGGTTTTCAGCTCAAGATGTAGAGTAAAGGGTTAAGAGGCATGGGAGTGTAGAATAAAGAATCTTCTGTGCCTGTTGGCTACCAGGAAAATCACTCTTTATCACAAAGCAAAGCACATACTTAACATTTATTTAAGGTACTAAAAATACAAGACATACGTGCAACTCCAGGGAGAGAAGCAGATGATTCATTTGTTGCTGATGGTAAAGTCTATTTCCCATTTCCAGGTACAGCATTTATACATTTATAATGCTGTATTTCTCATACGTTTTATACTTTGCCGTCTAAAAGACTATTATACGTCTAAAAGGAACTCAAAAAGGAAACTGATTGTGTCATAGTTAGAAAAGAGGTTTGGATTCTTTTTATTCATGGTGAAACAATACAAATATATAGTATTCAGTATGTCACCTATATCTAAAGCCTGTGGGAGTTTGTCCTGTCAGTGAAGTGACACCTCTGTGTATTCAGCAAGTGACACTGGATGTGACGTAGCCTTTGGTTGCAGTGATCTGCTCAGGCAGTACTTGTGTGCAGGTGGAGACACCTTGCTGTGGCTGCAGTTTGACAGGGCACAGAATGGACAACTGCTGCCAAGGCCTCAAATTCTTTCATACAATTCCAGTAACTAATGGATCATTCTATATTGGTAGTGCTGTAAGCAGACAACGGTGTTTTCAGTCTTAAAGCATCATAGCTTCTAAGGGTGATGTAGCCCCTCCATGGGGTAATGGATATTGCATAGAAGAGATTGGGCAAAGACCAGTTCATGTCTGATGTGCCTTCCATCCAAGGCGGGTAAGGTCAGGGAGTCAGAAGTGCTGTTAGGACTCCCCTGTTTCTTTCAGTAACTTGAAGTTTTTCCTGTACTAAGTAGGAAAGAATATTCTTGGGAGACAAATCAAGAAGGCTTCTGTCTGGTGTACTTACAGTCAAGTCCTTGCCATAGAAACTAGAATAAATGGACGTCAGTGATTGATCCTCAGAAAGCCTGAGACAAAGTACTTCGTCTAAAAAAGACTCTCCTCAGTTTTCCTACATTTCACTAGATCTGCTTATGAGATTATGTATCTCTCCATCTCTATAGCCAGTGGGAGGTGACACAGAAGGGTGAGGAGATGGAAGTGCAATCGGATTCATGTGCCAGAGGTGCTCAGTGCCAGGCTGTGAGGCCAAGCAAAGGCAGGAGCAGATTCTGGCTATTAGCTACACGTGGTCTCCATTTCACACTCTTCACCAGAGTCTGTGCTGACCAAGTAACACAACTGTTATTTATTTATTTTCTTAAATCCTTGAGCTTCCCATTCTCTATCATCTTTCCATAATGGTTCTCTACTACCCAGTCTAACTCACTGTAACAGTGTTTGAAATCATATAGGAGAAGAGCTTCTTCAAGCCACTGTTAAAATTAAGGAGCTGCTATAAGCCCAGCAGCATTTGGATGAGTTTCTGAAATTCCAGAGATTCCACAGTAGCTGTTGGAAGGGACTGGTGGTGTGGCTGTCCACCAGGCTAGCAAATGAGACTCTGCTGGCTTTGCAAGTGGCATGAACTCAATTAAAGTAGTACTGTGACCTCCTTCTTTAGATGCCTTGGATAAGTACTCTAAGATTGAAAATGTAGAAGCCTAGCAATGAGAACCTGTGCTAAATGTCTAAATTCCCTGTGCAGTCCATGGAGGGAGGTAGTTGCTTCTCAGGGGAAATTCAAAGCAGTAATATGATCTGCTTTCCTCCTTTTGTTGATTTGCCTGTCTCCTTTTATTGATTACGTGGAGATTCTAGTCTGATAATTCAGTATTGCTGCACTCCAGAAGGTAACTGTCTGTGCTGTGGAGGAATTGACAGTGCCAAACTGACAAGACCATCAGGCTGACAAATAAGAGGATGTCTTGTTTGGGGTGGGGGTATAAAGCAAATAAAATAGAAAAGAAGCTAACAGACAGGACACAATCCCTCCTGCAAGTGATTCTCTGAGTGCCTTGTAATCTAGTAACGATCTCGCCTCCCCTGCTCCCTGAGCTCTCCTGCACTCCTGTTAGATCTGATTAGAGTATGTATGGTGGAGAGCAAGATTTAATCACGCCGGAAAGAATCCTAAACTGAAAGACAGTTTTTGGGTGTCTCTGAAATGAGTGGCAGGCACAGTGAAGTGGATTTGTGATGGCAGTTATGATTACAAGTACATATTGAGGCTTTGTACTGAGTTTGCTAGGTCTTGGGTTGTGGTGTGTTGGACATAGGGGAAAAAATACCTTGGAGCTTGTACTCTTGGTAGTATTTAGTCATTCTTGTATCCTGGAGTTATTAGAAAGAGTACCAGATTGTCAGAGTATAGGAGTATCAGAGAACAGTGTCTGCAGTGCAGCCTCTCTCTTTTAAAGGCTCTTGTTCCAACAGCTCTGCTGTTTTGCTAGTTAGTTTGAAATAAAGGACATAAAATATCTGAAAGGCCATGGGAATGCTTCCCAGATGCTTTTCAGTCATCAGATGTAGGGCAGGCTTTGGGAGAATTGACAAAAAAGATCCTCCAATGCAATGGGTAACATGCTTACTCCTGTTGCATGTGAGCTACCTTCTCATACCGGACCCAGTAGAAATCAGGATGAGTTGCAAGTCTTGTCAGCAAGAAGGTCTGGAGGGCTGTTACAGACAAGCAGGAGGGTAGGAAGGATTGGTTGGTGCAGCTACTGTGAAAGATTTTTAGTGTACTAATGTCTTCTGTACCCTTTGGCTTCTAATTTGTTAGTATTTGAGATCAGCTGCAGCATTAGGTCACTGCAGCCCCCCTGTGAATTCCACTTCAGGTGTTAGAGGTAGGAGTTGGGATCTGGCTCATGGAGGATGATGTACTTTGCTGTGATAACCAAGTACCTCCTCACAACCCGTGGACTTTTCTGAAAAGGACCTTTAAACAAGCAGGAGGAAGAAAATGTGTGCTGTATTCACATTAACTCTTTTCTGCTGCAGTGAAAAGGCCATGGGCTCAGAAAAGTCCATGAGGTCTGTTCTGCAGATCCTCAAAGCTCTCTGTGCACTTTCCTTCTACTGAAACACTGAGAGGCACTGCAGAGGGCAAAAGCCCAGGAAGGACATAAAGCAAAATACAAATTAAAATCAAATCTTTTTAGGCCAATGAAAATCAAATGTTGTTTATCACTCAGTATTTAATGTTTTCTCCTACTTAATTATTGCCTTGATTGGAGTTGTTGAGATTTTTTTTTTAAGAGGTATAAAGTGATAAGATTAGAAAAGGCAGGTTGGTACGAGACTGCTGACCATTTAAGACTGAAATGTAAGACACTGAGGATTAAATTTTAAACCGGTGAAGTTAATTGCTCAGAACTGGACATAGCCTGAGTCCTTTCCAGGTAAGAAAAAAGGCTTGTTCCAGCCCTTACCTTTTACTGAGCTGCACCCAGTGTTCATTGCAGCAAGACAGACATGTCCCACTCCAGTTCTCCTCCCAAGGGCTGGAACTGGTGTCCCTTCCTGTTTGGGTTTGCTCACAGATGGTCGATTAACACACGGAGCAAACCAGGCTTTTTCTGTGCTTTGTGGCATACTGTTTGTGAGCAGCAATGTACCTGCTGTTGGCAAGGCTGATGTTGAGCATAGGACTACAGGTTTTATTATCTGCCAAGTACCTTTATAGCAGTGTTTGCTAAGAACAGTTTAATGACAACACACATCTGCCCATTATGTATGCAATAAACAGAGATGTTGTAAAATTACTGGTAATAAGAAATGCTACAAAATCATTTACTACATGGTTTAAAAGCTGCGTGCTTTGCTGTCTAAAGCACAGGTAGCAGCATAGATTTCTTTTTTATTTTAGTGAAGATGTTTGGTGATGATTACATATTTGAAGGTTTGTTTAAAAAACCTTAAATGTGTTGATGCTTTTTGGACTGTCCAGACCTGAGTCTGCAGTGAAATGCTAGATAACTGCTGAGAACACATTTTCTTATAGGACTGATGGTTCCCAGGGGTGCTGAACACATTAGGAGAAAAGTCTTTGCTGCAGTGTTTTAATGCTTTTAATCCCTGCTGGATTTTGAATATTCAAAGATATTAGGAAAGTCAAAACATCAGAATAATTTTGATGATTTCATGAGAAAAAGTGAAAGGCATTAGAAATCAGAAGGTCTGTTCTAGAGCTTATCTGTTCATTGACTTACTAATACCAGATAGGTCCCTATTGTACAATTTCCAAAAGTGTCTCCAAACTGCAGAAAAAATGATTCCATCTGAATTTAGAAAAAGTGTTCATGCAGTCATTTTGTGCCCATTTTAATGTGTTCCTCACTATCTTATAGTAAAGCCTCCATTGAACACGATCTGAGGCATGTTAGCTTTTGCTAAGGGCATTTGTGTGAGAAGTTAGTTTTCTCACTTGCCATCAATCCATCTGTAACACCTGTGGCTGTTCCCTCTGTGGCTGGCCCGAGCAGCTCCTGCCATGGTATAAGCTGTGCACAATTCACAATTCTGTGCTCAAGAAACGCAGGCCTGGGCTTCCTGTGCTTAGCTCCCTCATGTATCTCCCCAATGACTGGGTGTCAGAGCAGAAGGCTACTGCTGGCTGTGCAAGTGCTTCATTATTCTACTGTATTAGGCTTTTATGTATCCCCCATCTCTGCATCTTTTCCTTGCCTTCCATGGGGTAACTTCTGTTCTAACATCCAGACAATTCCCAAGATGCTCCTAAGATGTTGTGCTAGCTCCAGTAATATAGCAATATAGCCAAGGTGAGGCTTGTAAGGGAAGAGAAGCAGTATGAAGGAACAACTTCAGGGTCTCTCACTTCTACTGTGGGCCTTTCCACTCATCATTACTTTATTGTCAGTAGATGTATATACTCAGTCAAAAGCCACTCTGAATATATGTTGTTTCCAGGACAAGCGATGGCATTTGTTGCCTTGTAATGCCTTTGTGATATCCTCAGTACAGAAGAGTGTGCAGTTAATTCTGCAGTCAGGGTGATTACATCTTTTTGGGAAAAGATCATTTCGTGGTCTTTAGGCTGTTGAACTTTAACTTTGAAGAGTCTCATTGATCTGATAATCTCCAACAGCATCTGCTGAGCAGCTGGAAATTCTGAGACTGTATAAAAATCAACTGATTCTCTCTCCTATATTTTATAATGCCATGAGTGTGATTTTTTTATCTGTGTGTTCTTTCCTGTTTCTTCATCCTGTCTCCATCATCACATGCTCTTGATATTTAAGACCTCTCCTGCCTTCCATGCTGCATGTGAATTTGTTAGTACTCCAGGTGCTCTTAATCTCATCTGAATATGGTAATTGATGGCACAGAAGAAGATAATTTCTGCTGTTTTTTCTCTAAACTTCTATGTTTCTGGCTGTTTATTGCTGAGTGTAGCTTTCACAAGGTCCTCTCAGTTCAAGAAATATGATTTTCCAAAACTGTATTAGATTTTGTGCTACTGTCAGCTCCTGTAAAGAGCACTTGAGCAACAGAAGAAGATGTTGATGGGTAGATGAGTAAGAACATTTGGTTAATGCTTTTTAGCATCTTGTACTTTTTTTTAGTATAGGCCTCTTCTACAGGACTAATATTGTAGTGGTGCATTTGTTTATCTGCTGCTTTATAAATGGTAGCTCAGAACAGTGGCTTCCCCTTAATGCAAGCCCCAAAAGAAGAAGTCAAAAGAAGTCAAGGCACAATGCTGCTCAGATGACTCTCAGATCAAAGGACAGCTTGCCATAGCAGGTCAGTCTTGCCTGAATCACCTGTATCAGGGGAAGGGAGAATTTACTAAAACTTGGATCGTCTGAAGTGGTAAGTCACCATGAAGAAAGAAAACACTTCTTCACTTTTTCCTCCCAGCTTTCTCAGGTAACTCCCAGGAAGACAAATAATGGCATGTCACAGGTATGATCCAAAATGGGCTTGAGTATGCACCATGTCTGTTGTCTCCCAGGAAGACAAATAATGGCATGTCACAAGTATGATCCAAAATGGGCTTGTGTACTTTGAGTATGCACCATATCTGTTGGGATCTGTCGGGTGTCTAGAAATGAACTGATGACACTGGGTAGAAGACTCACTTCAGGCTACATGGTATCTTTGAGTCTCCTGTTGCTCAGTGGCTGATCTCGGTCCCTGTGTCTTCATACCCTTTGCATACCCTCGAACCGGACTAGTTTGGTTTTCTGCTGAGACTGCCAATTGTCCCTACAATTAACGGGAATATCTTGATGGAAGTGGCCAGGATGAAGTAGATTCATTTGTCATGAAAAATTATTTTCAATATTTAAAATTGCTCTATAGACCTTGGAGATGTTATCTGTGAAATTAGCTTTCTCTATCTCTCCGCTTTGCCCAGTTGAAGCCATCAAGCTGAAAGGCAGGCACTGGCACAGTGTGTATTCTGTCTCATTTCTTCTTTCTATTCATTTCAGAGGGAAAGGAAAGACTTGGCATTCATGATGCTTCCTTAATGGACTCTCTGTCCATGTGGAGATAGGCAGTCAGCCCTTGGACACTTTGATTGATTGGATGAGACTATTATGTGATATGAAAAGGATATGCAGAAGCACAGCCACCACCACAAGCATGGAAAAGGCCCTACTTGGTGGTGTATATTGGTTCACCCAGATCTGCTTGGGTTTTCTGCCTTCTCTCACAGGCATTTAATCCACAGAATAGCTCACCTGGTGGTCCTGGTGAATCTGCCACCACTAGGTATGAGACTCAAAGCTATGGCTCTCCAGAGGGAAACCATTCTCGCTCACTCTGCTACAGGTTCTGAAAACATTTAAAGGAAAGATAATTTTCATCATCTTTATGTGCTTCCTTATCAGCATCCTCTTTTTTTTTTTTTTTGTCTGGGTAATCAAGAACAAGGAGGTTAAAATTTGGAGATAAGGTGCAGAAGAGGGAAACTGTATCCTGATAAATCAAATTTTAATACGAGTTTCAGAGAGACTTCCCGCTTTGGGAGGATTATAGGTGGTGAGTAGGTGGACAGGTAAAATGCAAAACTCGGGAGATATCCATCACATTAATGCAAAAGTTATCGCACTGAAGAGGCACAGCAGCAGGCAGGAGGTACAAGAAAAACAGCCTCATAATAAATGCTCTTGGTCTCATGATGCTTCCATTTTTTATGGCCTGCAACTGTTGACTTCTGAAGTTCTGCCTGTTAAGGCAAGGTCCTCTTGTGTTCAGCCTGGGCCCTTTGGGTAGGGGTTTCCTACCATCCTAATCTTGTGAGCAACTTAACATTTCTCCATTTCTGAACAAGGAAGAATTGTAATCCTTCGTGTTGCAAGACTCCCACAGGGAGCAGAAAAACAGGGCAGGTTGGAGGGGGTTACTGTCGGAAGTTGTATCAAAGCACTAGAGTTCAGGATTGAAACGGTCTCGTGTGGAATCAGACTTTTAAGTCTAACCACCCCAATACCCACAGGCCCCATTTCAAACTGCTGAGAAAAGAAAAATGCATTATTTTAAATAGAGAATTTTTATCCACTACCTTTCATTAAATGAGTAAAAATGGAAAATGACAATTCAGCCCTCAGCTGGAAAGCATATTAGATTGACAGCTGTGGGAGTCCTCAGCTTGTGCTCAGAATGAGAAATATATAGAGTAGCTATCCTTATATACCTTATTCGTCTCTTGGAGGAGTATTTGCATTAGAGATTAGAAGGTAGGTAAGTCATCCTGCCCTTCCTGGTCTTTGGTAGAGCTGCAAAGTAGAGTGGTGAAAGGAGGAACTCTTCTTCTCTAGCTCCGAGTTCCTCTCTGTTGCTTGTGTGACTGCTGAAGACAGAAGGAGCCATGAGGCAGCTTAGGGCACCCAGCCCAGGGAGCACAGCAAGGGGTGCTGAGCTGAGCAGAGCAAAATGTGCTGCATGGATCATCTGCCATGGTAGGACAAGGTTTACCCCTGAACAAGTGATCAGCAAAAGGCATGTGCTTGCTTTATAGTGAGAAGGAAGTGAGAACACAGAAACCATCTCAAATATTTTATACTTTTGTTATTGGTTGTTGTTTTTTTCTTTAAATCTCTCTGTCATGAATGTTTGTGGTTGAAGAGAAACACAAGGTCAAAGACTCTTGACATAGTAAGAAATTTCAGAACATCTAGAGTCCTTACACTAGAGTACAAAATCTAGTTCTGAGACATGGAAGCCTAACATTTCAGTGCCTAGTCATGGAAACATCCAGTTTTCACCATTTTGTTACCATATCCCCAGTGAAGTTCTCTTCTGTTGTAGTCTGGCTTTTTGATGTAAACCCCAAAAGTCACTGCTGCTTCGTTTCCAGTGATCAGCTCTCATGTCCCATTTGTCCAAATCTTTATTCTGCCTTTGCAGTTGATTGTTCTGTCCTCTTGGAGGACTTACCAGCGCTGAATTTTAGCCTTTTCCTCCTTGTCAAGTGTTACTGGAGGATGATTTAGCACTACAGCCAAGGTGCTCACCTCAAAGCTGTGTTTTTAATAATTCCAGCTTTTGTTCTTATTGAACACAGGGTTGGGCAGCTGAGGATGTAGATGCAGAAAGGCACAGGTAATAGCTAGCAGTTCACTTTTTACCAGTCCCAGTCTGATGCTGGGAGCACCACTGTGTTGTGAAGGAGCTGCCATTAACCACTTTGGGGAAGGGGGTGGAGACTCTCCAGAGTTTGACCGAATGGAGATTTGCTCTCTGTCACCCTCTTTTTTTTTTGCTTTTTCTGAGGCAACATAACAGTTCTGCATCTTGTTTAGATGTTTGTATGCCATTCCCCCCAGCCTGCCCGGTTCCTTCTGCCACCTCACCTTCTGGTCTGATCAAACTTCACTTTTCTGTCTGGTGCAGAAGAGCAAGGAATGTCCTGAAAGATTTCTTGGGATGTGGGAAAAGGGGACAAGGGGAGGAAGGAATAGACCTCTGTCAAACGAAAGGCTGGTATCTTTTTCTTGTGTCATTTTACAGCCTGCAACCTTTTTGGGTAAAGCAATTAGGCAAAACAGAAAGCATTAAAGAGAAACAGAAACGATTTATCATGCTATTTTTTAAATGGCTCACTCTGGTTTTGCTTTATCTCTCAATTTTTTATTTAAAGTCAAAGGCGTTTGAGCTGCTTTGAAAAAAACCCAAAACATAAAGGAACACCACAAATAGCCATGTCGAAGAGTAATGAATCCAGCAGACAGAAGGACTTGTGTCCAAATAAAAAAGGCAGAAAAGTGTAGGCTGGAATTGGTATTGACTGTGCAACGTGCACAGTGCTAATGGACCCGCAGAAGAAACAAGAACATTGCAGCCATAAAGTGAAAACCTGCTCTGCTGTGAATACAGATGAGAGAGGGAAAGACACTGCTTTTATGGGGCTGCTTTTGCACACATGGCCTCTTGAGCTAACCTGCTTATAAAGTCAGAGTGACAGGATGTAGATTAGCAATCAGCATCCTCATTTAGCTTTTTCTCCCCAGGTTGATTTACACTGCTGTGATTTCTCTTTCCTTTTGTCTTTTCCTGCTGGCTGGGGACTATTTGCTGAGCCCATTTATTCTCTTTTCCCCTGTGTTTTTTTTTTTTTTTTTTTTTTTTTTGTTTGTTTGTTGGTTTTTTTTTTTTTTCCCTGAGAGAAGCCATCAAAGTTTGTGTGAGTGTGTGTGTGTTTTTGTTGCCTACAGTTCATACCCTGGTCTATGGCACCAGGAGAAGCAGCTTTTCACCAGCTGCCATGTCCCTGTTGCTGAAAGTTGGTTTTTCTCAGACACCCCGTCACTCAGATTAGGGAGGGATACTGGCCTGTATTCACTTGATCAATGTCCTCCATCAAAGCATTGATCAACAAAATCCTACTAAAACTGTGTAGCACCCGTAGTTTTATTCTCCCATGTGGATCCCTTAAAAAAAGGAGTATTTTGTTAGGCACAGAAGAGATGGTGCGTGCCAAGAGTTGTAATTCAGCATCTGTTTGGGTGCCTGCAGGGGGCTGTGTATTATGTTTTCTCCTGCTTCAGCATTGCTCCTGAGTTACATGCTTGAGCAATTCCTCGGTGAAGGCTACCTAGGAGGGCTTCAGGGCAGGAAGGAGGACCTCCAGATACTCCCCAGGGAGGGGAGATACGCGGGTCCTAGCATTGGACTTGTTTGTGTTTGGGACTGAGATGTCTTAAGTACTGAGGTGAGACAGAAGGGTTCAGGCAATGAGCTGTAACCCATCTCACACTATTTTTGAGAGTGTCTTTGCACATTGGCAATGGATTTTAGGGTTTTCTCTGCCACAGTGACATGGGGCCTGCCAAATCCACAGTAGAATCATAGAATCATAGAATTGCCCAGGCTGGAAGGGACCTCCAAAGGTCATCTAGTCCGACCTCCCCACAGTCAGCAGGGACACCCCCAACAAGGAGTACTACTCCTTTCTCTGTAGAAGCCAGAGATGGGGGCTCAGGGGAATTTTTGTACCCCTGTATACAGATAATGCATTAGGGAGCCTTCAAACTGACAAGGAACAGGCAAGGTCACAGCTGGGAGAAAGCCGGTAAGTTGCTGACCTCTCTACCTGTTTTTTCACTATCAGAATAAGTTACATAAACCCCTATTAAACTGTTTATAAGGGTACAAAATTATAATCCTATGCAAACAAGTGCCATTTTTGCATACATGTAGAGTATTTTCAAAAAGAGATAAATATCATCATCGTTTTACATTTTGAGAAGCTGTGATATAGAGCAATTAAGGTACCTACAGTAAGATTCAAGATTACAAAAGCAATTAGCCGCAGAGCCGGGCTGAGGGGTTTGCATTTACTTTACTGGGATTTAAATGCCTGAATCTAAGATATCAGATAATTTAGTCATTAGACTCTTAGGTCACTAAGCTACTTTTTCCACCTTGAAAAAGCTATCTGATGTCTCTAAAATAATATTCGCAGATCTCTACAGACACGGTGATATAGTCCTGGGATATTTGAGTAGCAGTTCCTAGAGATAAATACTCATATACTGTGATAGGATAGAGATAATTCATATCACAACCTGAGTTCCTTCATCTTCTCCTCCTCCCCTGTTTTCCCACTCAGAAGAGCACTGATGAATCACGTTGGCCTTTCAGCCATGCAGTAATGAAAAGCTGATTACCGTTCAGCTCCCCGTGGGTCAGCCTCTCTCTTACCCAGCATTGCGCTCACTCAACTGCCGTTCCCTGTGTGCCTGGCCAGAATCCAGGGGACTCCAACTAACTAATACATGGAGGAAGTTAGTAAAGATGTGCTTATAAGACAAAAGTGAAGTTGCAGGAGCTTTAATTTAAGGAACAAATGAACATTAAGAAAATGTCTGACAGTGAGAGCTAAAAAAATGCAGTGATTTCCCCTGGACCACAAGTAAAAGCTCAACAAATGCTATTACTTTGCTATTACTGCTGGAAATCTTTGCAATGCTGCTTCACAGGTGCTGTTGAGAAGGTGTGTTGTAGTGTCTCGGGTACAGAGCACCCTGTGCTACCGTGCGTGCAGTCCTGTTTGCAGGACCATCTGCTTACTGCTCCCCTGGCAGTACCTGCAGGTCAACTGTGGGAGCACGGGCAGTCGTGTCATGAAAATTCAGCATCACTGCTGAGCCAAATGAGTAAATTTGGTCAAGGTTTCTCACAAAACAAGCCTTGACATATACGGGACATCACTAGTGTAGTGCTTCAGAAAAGTATACAATACAGACATGCCTTGGGACTCTCTTACTGGCTTACATCACCGCAGACAAGGTCATTTCTCTGTGCCTTACCTTCCCCAGCTGCAAAAAACCCAGATGCTTGAGACTTTCCAAAGTCATAAAAGGGTTGCAAGGTGAAGAATTCATGAATTGTTAAGAACTTCAGACTCTAGGATGAGAAAAATTGAAGACCAGCAAAAATGTTAATTTTTGTTAATCTATGAAACCTTCTGTTTCATATCTTTTCCTTGAGTTTAATGGACATTCTGCTGTGAGAACAGGTAGAAAACCTGACCTAGTGACTGATATTTACTTTCGTGTTATCTGGCTCGTTTTCCTATTATTGCTTGTTGACACATAGTATTTTATTTTTCATCAGTACAGAAATGGGGGGAGATTTGGCTTTGTGTATTAATAATTTGAGTTCATATCCCCAAAAGAACAACATTGCCTAGACCCGCAATGTTTATTAAAAATCCTTAAAGGTCAGAGATTTTCTTCTACAATAGCAGTGACTTTCTGTCTTGTGCTACTTTTCTACACCTGCAATACAAATGCAATCCTTGTGTGGTTGTTGAGAGACAGTGCTGGATTTTTTTGAGGTACACAAGCAACCTTTTGTAGATCAAATGCCATAATACTTGAACAACTCAAGGGGAAAAAACTTTCTAGTTTCTTTGACATTGAAATGGTAAAATTATTCATTGCCCTTTATGAAGCACTAAACAAATGATGAGATTTTGTATGGTGTGTCAGCGATTGGCTGAATGTATTTAACTTGATAGTGATATGAGATTTACAGAGCACACAAGAAGGGAGCCTTAAATAGTTTTACCCATTGACCTTTGCCAAGATAATAAGCCTGAATATCAACTCCTCACCAGTTAAATTGTATACTAATGAAGTGACATTGGATACTCAGCTACAGGCGTGCTATTGAGAAGTATTCTTAGGCACATGAGTAGAAATGTATATTCAAGAAATTTGAGTATAGAACGAGTATTCCCTTAACAAGCTTCCATGGATATTTCTTATTAAAAAGAAAAAAAAAAAGTTAAAAAGTGTAAAGAGGGTGCTGTCGAGCAGCTTAGACTGAAATCCAGCAATATGAAGGAAACTGGCAAAAAATTGAAATATAATCAGGAGGCTGAAGGGAAGAATTACGGAGAAAGATTAGAAGAGTTCAGTACGTATGGGTTGGTAAAATGATAACCTGAGGGGAGGATGATGGATCGGCTCTGATGGGGGGGCTGCCTGCCCAAGGAAGGGGAATGACTTAAGGACGTTCACAGGACACTTAACTGGGGAAGCTTGGGTTAAATTAAGAAAGTAAAATGGTGAACATCATAGACAGCATCCTGATCATGAGTTGTATTTCTTTTTGCTCTGTTTTGCAATAGCAGAAACCCTAGAGAAGGGCTGGAAATCCCATCAGTTAGACACTGGAAATTAGAATGGCTAAACCAGCAGTGTATGGCCAGGGTGCTATACGCTTTAATGAAATATGCATTCTAAGAGGGAGGGAAGGAGAGGGAGCTGCATGATCTAGCCAGCTCTTCTCTTTCTAGCTTATATGGATCTGTGAAATGTATGCCTGAGAATAATGAAAACCTGGAAATGTCTTCCAACTTCAAAAGACCTATTTTTCTTTCTAAACCCTGCTAATGACTGGATATGTTCTCCCAATTAGCGAGAATGTGAATAAATTTATAAGATGTGCAAGACACTGTTTCCCAAAGCATAATTTGTTTGATTCTTAATGTAATTACTTATTATAATAATTCATACTGAATTAGGAAGAGTAGAATGGTTTATTGTGTAAAAATAACAACATTTTGATACCTCAGGTTTTTAGCTAGATCTTAAAGAATTGTGGAAAACTCCATGTTTAGGCAAATTAGAAACAATTTTATGTAGTGTATGTTACAGTATTAGATGATAAAAGAATGTCATTAGGGAAGGTATTGTCAAATACACTGTAGGAAAAAGCTGTTGCCTGCAAAGTTCAAATCCCAACTCAAATCTGAATTAGAAGAGAGGCTCATATGAGTAAGTGTAGCATGTGTCCAAGATCTTTCCAGGTTCCTGGTAAAGGAGAGCTTAGCGTAAGGCTCGTTCTCCCTTGCCAGTGTATGAACAGAAGCGAGTGTGGTGCTAACTGTTCACCTTCATGGCAGGTGGAAGACAGAGGCCTTCCCGATTGCCAAGCTGTTGTCCCATGTCCCATCAGCATAAACCCCCATCACAACAACAAAAACGTAGTCTGCCGTTTAGTTCACTTGCATTTAGTTCTTCTTGGTTGTGGACCTTGCTTGACATTTGGCAAACCAGTTAGGTCCTGATGCATAAAAGCAGTAAACCCTGCCATAGCCTGTAGTGTTTAGGGGGCCATCAGCTTCTAGAGTAAAACCCCCAAACGTAAGTTATGTGCCTACGGTGTGAAGAGGCCATTAAGTAAGGAGGGTGTTCAAGGCAGCCCATGCTCTGCCAGTGACTGGTGGGAAGCAGGGACAGGGCTCAGGTAGCCAGAAGTGCATACCACGTAGAGCTTGTGCTGCTCTCCTCCCCTAGGTGCAGCCTTGATCTTGCTGCAACCTTGAGCTCGCTGCCCACGCAAATATGAAACCCACATTCTAAAACCTGCTTCAAGATTTAGGCGCCAAATAGCATCATATGTGGTCATACAGCTGCAGTGTGTTGATGAGGCATGTTGGTGCTCTGCCTAGCTGCTCTGCTTTTACATCCCCTTCTTTCCATTAAAAAAAAGTCTCACTTGCTGCCAGACTCTAAATTGCTTTCAATGCTGTGCCTTGATCTCTCGCATGTCTAATCGTTCACAGGATGCTCTGTCCGAGAGTTTTGCAAGTGACTGTGCACCTAGATTCCTGTTGTGTTGGCAACCTTGTGGAGGAGGTGCTAGTGCCATATTTAAAAGCTGTGGAATCTTGGGAGCTTCTTAGACTGGCCATCCATTATTGTAGGGTTTTTTAATTAGATTGGTGTTGTTCCGTGGAGCTGTGTCAGGAGTGAGTGAGAAAAGCACTGTGATTTCCTCTTCCAGATGCGGATGAAATTAGGGAAGTATGACAGTCCCGCAGCAATCCTGCTGGTTTTGGTGCCTTTGTTGGAGCACAGCTGTGCCCAGCAGCTGGTCTGGAATCAGGGAACCAAGAAATTTGCACAGTTAGCAGATATAAATAGAGAATCTGTATCTATGAGAGATGCTTAACTCTGCAGTAAATAAATCCTAGTCCAAATAGAAGGCTAATTGAAATCTTAAAAGACTGTCTTGTGCCTCAATTCCTTCTCTTTTGAGTCTCTCCTTATCTGCAGAACTTGAAAGAGAAACAGGTGTTATATCTATAGAGTCTTATCATCTATGTTTCAAGTGATGTCAAGAAATGTCCCTTTTCCCTTACAGATTTAGATTATTTTTAGGCTTGTGGACTGTTTTACAGTTTCCAAAGGAATTATTGGCCTCTTCATTATTTTATTTGTTTGATATTCTGAGAATTTTTCAGAGCCTGTCTGATGAAAAGTACAACAAGGAAGTGGCAGGTTGCTGTTGGATCATCCAAAGGGGGGGAAGAGCAGCCCAGTGGTGGTTGTGTCCCTGCACTGCCGTGGCTTTGCAGTGTGACACTGGATGAATTGGCTCCTATTTCTGTCTTGGTTTCTGCTGTGAAAGTAGGCCAGTTCAAAAGGCATTCCTGAGGGCATCTTAATGGGATGTTAGAGAACAAGTCATATGAGGAGAGGTGGAGAGAACTGGGCATGTTTATTTTGGAGAAGAGGAAGCTGAGGGGGGACCTTATTGCCCTCTACAACTACCTGAAAGGAGGTTGTAGAGAGGTGGGTGTTGGCCTCTTCTCCCAAGGGAATAATGACAGGACCAGAGGAAATGGTCTGAAGTTGCGGCAGGGGAGGTTTAGATTAGATATTAGAAAGAATTACTTTATTGAGAGAGTGATCAGGCAATGGAACAGCCTGCCCAGGGAGGTGGTGGAGTCACCATCCATGGAGGTATTTAAGAAACGTGTAGACATGACACTTCAGGGCATGCTCTAGTGTCCAAGATTGTTGGTTTGTGTCTGTCTGTGGGTGGGTGTGGTGTGGTTTTTTTCATTGGTTGTTTTTGGTTTTGTTTTTTGGGTTTTTTTTATGTGGTTGGACTCGATGATCTCAAAGGTCCCTTCCAACCAGGAATATTCTATGTTATTCTATGCTTTCAAATTGTACTGCAGACTTCAAATAATAGGAATCAAGGGCAGGAAAGCCGCCCTATTAGGAGACCTACCATTTTAGTGTGTTTGGTCAGAGTATGTCAGCTGCTTATGTTAGGAAACAGGATATTGCTTGCAGTGTGGTGTAGAGCTGTATCTAGTCCTTTCCAGGTGTAAAACAGGAAAACCTTTCTTTAAAACAGCATTTGCTGACCCAGAACTCGTGTAGGCACAGGTGGAAATGTGGGACCTTGCCCAGCGAGCGGTGGTGAGAGCTGGTGGCAGTGACACTGTACAGGAGAACGACTGGGATGTGCTGCGTGTCTCTGCTTTCTCTCCCACCCCAGGAGGAGTCACACAGCTGTCCAGTGAAAAACCAGGTAAATACTTGTCAGCAGCGGTGTCACCAGGGAGGAGTCAACTGCAGCCTCTTTTGCCATCTGATGGCCACAGGCAGTGCTGCCACCTGCCCCTCGCTGAGCCCCCAAAGTGACCGAGCAAGTGCCAGCCCCTGGCGTCCCCATCGCCTGCTCTGCTCACCCAGCAGCTGCTGAATTCCTCCAGGCACCCCCTTCGGGGAAAAGCTTGACACTCTCTTTGTCTTCAAATAGACTTGAAATACATACAGAAGTATATAATTTCTTTAAGACACCTGAATGCACACCGCTTTCCTGCTGCCCGGGCTCCCCCTGTACCTGGCAGCCCCTCAGGAGCCCTCAGGGGAAGCAGAGCACGCTGTACCCTACAGATGTTGGGTTGCAGCTCTCAGGATGGTGAGCGAGCCCCGCGGAAGAGCCTATGAATCACTTCATACTGAAAACAGAGAGAAGTGGTTTTCTCGTTGTGCAGGAGAGGCTGCACGTCTGCTTCTGCGGGTGAAGAGCTTAATGTCCCTTTTCTCCAGAGATACGGGGATTGATGCTCATGTATTAAGCTATGAGTTTTTAAACTCTTGAATGACTCCGTTAGTTTAAGATAATAGCAAGCTGGAGAGAGAATTAGGTGAAGGAAGGACTCTTTCTATGTGTATCCTAGGTACTCTTCTTCCATCACACCAGTCTCACAGCTTTCACTGGCCCTCACTTCCACATTAAAGAGGGGAGTAAATTGTGCTTTCTTTGCTGATAGTGCAGAGTTAGACTTGGATGATGTCTAAAGTGGATTCCAAATGTGTCTATGCCCGCTGCATAGTGTCCTCAATGCAAGAGTTGATTAGGTTTTCTCTTTGTTTTTGCAACCTCCTTTTAAAATATATTTGTTTTAGTTTTGTAATGATTTCTTAAGTGAGGATCTAAAAATGTGTTACTTTCAGATCAAATAAAGGAAAATCACAAAGTCACTTGATGAACAGATCTCAAGAGTCCTAATTTGTTTTCTTCTGCTTTAGATAATAGGCCAACATTATTAGGGTCTCAGTGGAAACATAATAAAGAGGTGCTATTAAATATCATTTCAGCAAAGCGAAGAAGGAAATACTGACCCATTTGGACTAGATTCCTCTCATTTTGGTGCATAGGAAGACCACAAATTCTGCCCATACTTGAGTCACTAAGGAAGGTGATTTGGGAGTTTTATCAACATGTCATGAGGCAAACCATAGGTGGCTGAAAGGAAAGTGCTTTGGTTCTGGAGCGGCTGAAACGTCCAGTAAATTTAGGTAGTTTAACTTGGTAGCATTTCTACGCTCCTCCAGTGCTGGTAGTTTTCATCAGAAGCTAAGACGGCATTATCAGTCCTCAAAAAGACTAAACTTCGGCTTTATTATATTCTTTGTTGTGCAGTCTCTTATCTGTGCTATAAAACTGGGAATCAAATCTGGCAGCTTGAGGAAGTAATCACATCCCTGATGAAGATATATTTTGTCACTTAAAGCATACATTTTTGCTTCACCAGCAGCCAGTGCTGTAGGAAGCAGCATATAATTAAATGTTGCTGAAGAAGTTGATTGTCAATCCGAATTCAAGACATGCAGGTCAAAGCAGCATTTGTGTCCTTGTGTGCTGGCTGCTGAGCCTGCTTCAGCGTTACAGCTTCACCATTAGGTGGCAGTTTCACTTACTCTTGTGTTTTCTCAATGTATGTTTTAAGTCTGAAGTTGTGTGAATCCATCAGTTTCATCATTTATTGGGAACTGTCCTCAATATTTGAATACATACTTTTACCCTTTTATAACTTTCTATTTTTTTTGGAGAACATGTGCACGCTCCCAGGTTCCAGACTGAGGGAAGTCAGGTAGTTCTCCTTTCTTGTATGTTCTCCATCCACAAATCCATGTTCTTATTGCAATCTTATTAAATGACTGAGTTTCATGAAGAGCTGGGACTAGAATCTATAAAAAAATTTAATTCTCAACAGTTCTGCTAACACTGAGGGAAGTTAGACTGAAGTAAATACAGCACTGAGGTGCTATTTCAAAGATCCTATGATAAAGACCTTCTTTTAAAACAAAAGCAAGGAGAGACTAAAAGCAATGGCTGTGATTTCAGGCTTCAAAATAAAAAATGTAACTGCATCCTGGGAATGTTTAGATTAATCCTTTAAACTTCATCTCATGAAACTCTCAGTGAACATTACATGCAGATATTTTTGTGAGTTCAGGGTTTAGAAGCGATAAATTGGTTTTTGTTCAACATCAGTTTAAAAGTACTCCCATTGCATCTGAAAAGCCAAGAACTGAACAAGCTTCAAGGGCTTTTCTTCTCAAAGTACGATACCTCCCAGCCAAAGCTGAGCCACCATGACTGAGAAATTATGGAAAAGGTTTGCTTTTTGTAGGATTTTTACAGTAAAATGACACCTGCCTGGTGCATAGCACACAGATTTCACTTTCCCTGCTTACTGGTCCTGTCGATCAAACCCTATAGCTGTCGTATTCTCAGTTGCTCAGAGCTTGGCTTTCTCTTTGGGAACATGGGAGCTTTGCCTGTCTTCCTTTGGTTATGGTTTTCTGTTGTGTTCCTCCCTGTGTGGAGGTGGTATTCAGTCTGGTTGACACAGGGGTGTTTTTGCAATGTAAAGCAGCAGCGATGTGCTCTGGAAGACCAAGTGGCTTCAGGTGTAATCGTGTATTTCCCAGGAGAAAGGGTGAAATGGGACTAGATACAGCCCTTGTTGCTTTAATATCATGCAGAATGTTGTTCTGACACGATAAAATTGCTGTTAAGGCAAAGTCAGCCCCTTAACTCCCATTGAAGATAATGATATTGTGTGTTTGGCAGCACTGTGCATATTCCATTTTGTTGTTTTCCAAAGTTGGTTGGAAATTGGAAGGAAAACAGGTTTGAAAAATACCACAAAATTTAATTTCTATTTTACAGGTAGGAATTATCTGATGTGCTTTGTTTATTGCCTTGTGCAGGTAGCTGGCTGGTTTTGCTCTTCTTTGTATGGGCCTTCTGCACAGTAAGAAGAGAAAGAAAAACATGAAAGATGGGGGGAAAAAAGAAATGCCATATTCTGATGCCACCAACAGTGTGAGGGGGAAATCTGACAGATGAAGTTCATACAGCTAGCTGGTTTTAGATTATTTTTTGCAATTTAGTTAATTTCAAACTGAAGGTGACCCAGTAGGCAGCTGTTAACGTTCAGGCTCAAGCAGTTCCTGTCATTATGAAATAATTTTTGTCTGAATGATTTCTGAAATTGTACAGAATCCTCTAGAATGTAGAAACCTCTGGACTGTTAAGTTCTTCTGTTTCCTTATATTGGCTTTGATTTAGATTATTTAGATAATTTTATTTACTTCTCTTATGGGAAGGCTTCCGGATGGGGTCGTGAATATTTTTCAAACTGGGGGCCATCAGAGGTCAGCTTGGGACATGAAGGCTTGACAGCAGATTCAGATGTGGTTCCACCAGCATGCTTTGGCCCCAAATAACACCTGTGGGCTCACCCCACTGCTCTGTCCTTATTGCAGAGCTTTTACTGCTTGTGATCTTCCATGCTTGGCTGTGGGACTCCTTTGAAATGTGGGCAGATGTGAGGGGCACATAAGTGGGGCTGCTCCTATCTGCCCCTGCTTTCCTCAGCAGCACCTGAGCCCTGCTCCCTGCAGCTGAAGGCTGCCTTCTCAAAATTGCAGCCCGGCTTTCTCATCCCTTTTCTCTGGGTGCAGAAAGGGTAGGGGTATAGATTGCAGAAAGCCCAAGAAAAGGGGTTAGATATCAACGGAGGAACAAATTGTTGAAAACCTGAAAGAATGTTTCAGATATTGTAATTACTCCCCTCCCCCGAGTTTTCATTGATAATGATTAATGGCTTTTATCACTATAGAGAAACACCATTTAAAAAGAGTATAAAATGTCAGACTGTCTCCCCCACGCCCTTTTTTTGGACTTGTATAATGAGGGAAGAGAAAAATTTTCATCTCTGAAGTAAACACAATTTGCTGGTAGGGCCAGTTCTAGTCAGGCTGTCTCAGAGCCTGGAAAACCTCATGATGGATTTGCCACAGCCTTTACACAAAGTTAATCTGACGGCCACGCTCCCATCTGCTTTTACCATGCTTTGTTAAATTGTGTTGGGCTCCATTCTAATAATCTCACTTTCTCTGATACACTTTAGTGGTTTGGCCGAATAATGCATGTGAAAGCATTCTCCAGTCCTCCAAACATATATTTGAACATCTGGCCATCCCCCAGACTTACCTTGGCTTCTGTCTTTGAATGTTCTCTTTGTTGTGATTCATTCCTTTTCTTTGGTTAACTCTAAGAGTTAACTCTTACCTGGTACCTGTTTCATATTCATATCAACAAGACCTAATTGCTGTAAGAGAATTGTGCATCTAATTACCTTTATGGGTAATTTTCAGCAAATAGATAGTAATTAACTGTCCTGACCTTACCTGTGATCCCACTCAGCTAAATGGGATGGCTTTTGCAATTTACTCTCCTCATCCCATCTCTCCTGCACTTAGAGTCTGGGAGACATTTTAGGTGAAAGCAAGCCATTTTTTCCACTGTACAGAGCATTAAGGTTGTGGACCTTTTTATCAAACACGTACATTTTTATTAGAATTCAGAATCTATTCTTAGAGATTGAACTTCCTGTCTGCCATCCCGATGAGCAAAGGCGTCATACTGGTGACAGGTAGCTTTATTCTTCCCCCCTGTCCTGGACTTCCTCCAAGCACAGGCAGCCCTGCAGGGCATTCTAAACAGTGAATTTAGGATGTGGAAAAAACTATATTTAGGTTAAGACTATAAAACTCCCGTTTTTCTCTGTCTAAGCTATTTCTGAACTCTGGTCTTTAGGAATGAGTGGTTGATGTTTGAATTCTTCACCCAACCCTTGGGGCAGGGATTTTGACTGTATCGTCCTTACTGCTGTTCTGAAGTGTGTGAGGCCTAACATTGATCTGGTGGGGGAAGCAGTTCTTCCTCGCTATGAGTCTGTGTGCTTACTTTAGCACATAAAGAGGAACCCAGAGAACCTGCTAACACCATGGGGAAATGAGGCTTTTTATTACCTGCCCACTCATTACGAAGTTCCTTCCCAGGCAGTTAATTCTGCAGGTATGCTGCCCAGCACCGAGTGAAGAAGTTGTATGGAAAGTGATGTCATGCAGGAGGTGCAGACACTGATACACACACACTAAATTTTATGTTTGAGTCAATTTACAGGTCTGAAGAAACCCTTTTCCCTGATGGGCTGCATTTAATCTGGCATAATTTGATGTAATGGATCAGAAATGTTGTAACAAAATACATCACATCTGGTTTGCTGCTAGCAATCTGGAGAGTTAATGTCCCTCTGGACTTTATTACAGTGGACAGAAGTGCTTTAGACAGGATAAATAGCAGGTTATTCACCATCAAAACTCTCTTAACTCAGAGTTTTCTATTATGTCTAGTATAAAGAGAACAATACAGGATGTGGGAACATTCTCACATCTTATCTGTAAGCGGATGCAAATGTTTTGATATGGGTGACAATGTGACTGCTTTCCAATTCCAGTGAGGGGCAGGTGAGATCCGAGCATTTCAGCAGAAGTCAAAGATACTGCAGAAGGTGAACTGAAAATCTTTTTCACAGAAGTGACATTTTCAGTCTAAGAAACCTGGTGATTTCAAGATTTGGTCTTGTTTTGAATTGGAATAGGCTCAGACCTCAGGAACTTTCTCAGTAGTTTACTGATAGAAACAGCTGAAGAAGTTGTAGCTTTACTTAACTGTGGCATCAGGCTGGTGCTTTTGGAGTATGACACTCTTCATTGTATTCTGACTGCTGCTCGTAACTTCAAAGTGAGTAAAATGGGCAGCAGAGTGGTGAATGTGAAAGTTTTAGGGTCACAGTTGCTGCTATAATTTATACATCTATTGTTCTTTTGACTGGAGAATCTCATAGAATTTGTCAACACTGACTAAACCTTCACAGCCTCCACAAGAAGTAGGATTTATTATCTTTTACAAGTCCCATCAAGATCACTGGAGGCTTTGGAGTTCAGAGAAGAAAAAGATTAATGGAACTCTCTTCTCCATGAATATAAATCTTTGAGTTTTGGACGGAGGGTTTGGGCTGGCTGCTGTTGTGTGTAAATCCATCCATTGATGGATGCACTTAGAAGCACCACAGCCTTCGACATTTGAGATAGGCTTGTAGGAATTTAAGAATGGTATCACTTTGTATAATTAGAAGCAGTGTTTTGGACTATGAATTGCTAACTGTCCTTACCAAGAGATACTGATTTTGTAAGAGAGAAACTGCACTTGGCCATGTTTGAGAGTCAGAGGGGGACATTCTTTAATTGTCTAGACAAGGAGATTCTGGGTAATTTGGGTCATCATTACTACAGACACACCCTATGTCAATTCTTTTCTGCAGGACAATCACGTTTTCAAAAGGCGGTGCCTATTACTTGAAAGTAGGACTTAATTTCTTTTATCTGCTAGTAAAATTTACAGGTTTGAACATGTATCTCTTGCTTCAGCCTTCATGATTTTGGCAATGCCAACTGCCATCCCATGCCAGCTACTAGTTTCTGCCTCTCTTTATCATGGTTATAATAATTGGACAGTGGTAGCAATTAGCTGGGTGAGCAGCCCTGGCTGTTGCATCTCTGCTGATGACTTCATTAGGAGTGGACAGAGCCTGTGGGATGTCTGGAAATTATTTCTGCGCTGTCTGTGCTGCACTGGCTGAGCGCTGCTCTCAGGCAGGCACCACCCTGGGATTAGTGGTTTTGCAAATGTTTTTAGGGAAAGCAGCAGCTCTGTGATGGGAGAAGAAAAGGCTCTGAAAGGACCTTGCCACAGGTCCTAGCACTATCAACTCAACTTAGTTTATCTTATATTTTAAGTTTGGAAGCTGTAGTCTGAAACCCGAAATTACATGTTAGCCTGTATTTTTCCACTGCATATATGCTGTTGTTACCCTCCTAATTGCTACCTGCTCTGTTGTATCAGACACCCCCCGAAGATGACCTGTTTGCCAGCCTTTATGAGTGTTATGATATTTCTGTTTCCATGAAGCTGTTTGCCTTACATTAGTTGTAAATAGTTACGCAGCTCCTCTGCCTGCTTATTTTCAGCGTGGCAGTCTCTCATGTCTGGCCCCTCCTAAATCAGAGATTACCTGGGTTGAAGAATTGTTGCTTTTTCAAAAAAACTATGGTGTACTTACGATTTTTGTGGACATTTACCCTACAGTTCATAGACCCATGTTTACCCTCCGTGCCCTGTCTGTACACCTCTTTCAGGACTTTGTGAAGTCCAGGGTTTGGGGCTGTCAGATGACAAAAAGGAAGAAAAGGAAATTGAGGGCTCTTAGGTCCATGCTGTGCACCTTCTTAAACCAACAGCAAGAGACAGTATGAGCTACTGTTTTTCTTTCTGGTATTCAAAAAAACAGAACCGAGTGGAGGTTGGTTGTGCTTTTACACAAAGTTATGAATGTAGTTCACGTTACGGCCTTGCTTTTCAGAGATGGTAGGCTGGTGATAACTGCCTTTTTAGTAGCTTTCCCATCTTTGTAGATTTTACAACAGAGCCCCCATCTCCTGAAAATTTGGGGAAGTAATGGAAATTTTACTGCCGAGAGCTACCCTTAGAAGCCTTTCAATTTTCAGCTAAGTCAGCAGCCACTGGGAGATGTTGGCAGAGTGTGACACACCAGTTCAGTGAGAGCGTCCTGGCTTGTGGGAGAAAAGGCCTGAAAGCGCAACAGTTGGATGTTTTAAGTAGTTTCATAATATGTTTGGTTTCTGAACATTATTGTTCTGAGGTGATTCAGCAAAGGTAAAGAATCTGCCCAAGGACATACCTTTGCCCAAGGAGAGCAAAGTTTTGAATCTTTTGTTTCTTCAGGCTTGAAAATATGCTGCAAGCAGCATTGTGATAACTCACAAGACAAAAAACTTTTCCATCCGAGATCAGTAGCAATTTGCAGGTGTAAGGTGATGTCTGTGAAATGGTGCAACAGCCAGTGAAACCAGTGCGTCCTGGCACTTGTCATAGAATAATCGTGGTTGAAAGGCATCTCTGGGAGTCTGTGTCCCAACTGCCTGCTCCAACTTCAAGAGCAGAATTGGTTGTTAAAGGCATTATCTGGCTGAGTTTTGAAAATTTCCAGGCGTGGAGTTTCTGCAGCCTTCCTGTTGCAGTGTGTGGCTACCCTCATTATGTAGTGGTTTTGCTACAGTTTTCTGGAATTTCCCTTGCTGTAAGTTGTGTCTGTTCCTGCTTTTTTTTCCACTGTACACCTCTGAGAAGAGCCAAACTCCATCTTCACTATAATCCTCCTTTCTTAGTGAAACACTACTGAGAAGACAGTGATCAGGTCCTTCATGCAGCTTGACGGTGCTATGAAGAGAACTCAGAGATGTTCAAATTAAACAGAAGTGGCATCACTTTCTAAGCTGTATCACCCACGTAATGCAAACTCTTTTTACTATCATTTTAGTAGCAGATTTCCCCATGCCTTCCCCATTACACCCCTTGGCTTTGAGGAGCAATTTTTCTTCTACATTAGCCTTCTTGACAGAGATTTCTTCCCAAATAGTTGTACAAAGCTCTGTAAATGTTAGAGTGACATTTGGAGTAAGTTTGAAGAGCTCGTGTGCTCCTTGGTGGTTCCCCTGCGTCTCTGCCAAGCTTCAGTATGGCAATATAGCCTCGCTCCTCCCCTCCCAGGGCTAGCAATAACATTTACACGCTACAGTTTCCTCTGTCTGCAAATATTTCCACTGTGCTACTTACCGCTCTTACGGCTCCTCCCTAGCCCCAGTTCTTTATGATTTCAGCCCAAAGAAGGGAGATGCACAGTTTATTAGATAAAATTTACCTTTCATTGTGTATTAAAGGCTTTTATTTTTATTTTTTTTTCCCCCGGTAACTCCCCATCTGACAACACCCATTAATTAACTTAACCTCTTTTGCGTGTGGTGATGACAGGAGGAGAGAAAGCACGTACCCAGCCTGATACCAGTGGAAACTGGTACATATTTCTTTGTAGGGTAGCCATAACCTTGGGAGCTGGAGAATTGTTCAGCAGAAGTTAAACAAAACTAGAATCCAGAGTGCAAAGGCTTGTGAAATTTATTAATGGAGGGAGATTTTAGGATCCTGGATCCTTATATGCCTTCTGTAGGCCAGTTTAAAGTTTAGAAGGTCTCCATTGAAGCTTTTTTTGAAGACAGTCAAAAATCTGGTGCGATTTTTCCTTATAGTGGTGGAAGCTTCACGGTTTTTACTAGTTCCTTGAGATTTTGCAGACTTTGAGATGAAAATTCTCAGGTCCCATCTACAGGATTTTGGTATTATATAACCTCCTTATAATACTGAACTAGAAAGGCAAGGTGTTAATTTTGGATTCAGAAAAAAATAATAATTTTGTAGTTCTGAAGAAAATTCAGAATTGCTTCCATTCATAACCAGAATCAAGATTTTTTTTTTTTATTTTTTTTTCTTTGCCTGAGAAAGGACATGATGGCACTTGCACTGAACCCTGCACTTTCATACAGATGTGTTGCTTGGGGCTCTTAGTTTGCCTTCTCTGTCTAGATTTTTATACGTCTTCCATTTTGTGGATGCTTAGGCAATACTTTTTTCTGCAGTGATTTGATGTTTCTGCTTAAAACCTTGAGGGAAGGGATAGGAAATATATAAGATACTGGAACAGGGGGGAGATGGTGGTATGGAAAGGGAAATGGGCAATAGGGTATTTATTCTGTTCTGACTTTCTAGATGAATAAATCAGTGTGGCTTGCACTTCAGGTGTTCTTCAGGAATTTCTTGTTTTATATGAACCAACCCACACTTCTGAGCTATTTTCAGACTTGAATTTATGTTAAAAGTAATAAAATGTTTTAAATGATGCTATGAAAATAATTTTGCATTGTTTTGAAAAAATGTGTTTGATGAAAAATATTCATGTGGATGTCATCTGGCCTATGTAAACATCTGCTAGCAATTTTTGTCTATAGCAGCAGCCTTATAAGTGACAATTATTATTACTGCTCCACCAGTATTCTTGCATCCCTGAAAATGTGATGAATGCCTTGAAGCTAACTCTATTGTCTCTCTTGTTTGCTGCTCATTTGGAAATATTTCTTACACATTGTACTGATAGGGCTGTATTCTGTAGGTGTTCTACTTTTAGTGCCCGTGTAGTCTTAACTGACGTACACTATTCAAATTGGAGCATGTCAATTTAAGAAAGTAGTATACAAATCAGAGAGAATCCAGAAATGAGAAGCGAAAGAGGCAAGTTTTAGAAAATAAAAGCTGGAAGAAGTTGAGCAAAAGAGGTTTATTTAGTCTAGAACAGAGTGGGGGAGCTGGGGTAATGGTATGCTGAGCTTTGGGATACAAAGGTCCTTTTGTAAAGCATCTGTATAACCCCTGGAAATAGGGAAGGAAGGCGTCATCTTATCTTTATTTTTTCCTTCTTTTTGCACTGTCATCTTTCTGGAAATTTCAGGAAAAAAGATATATTGCAGTCTGAGAGGCAGGGCAAAAAGACCACAGGGAAGAGCAAGAGACTACAGAAAAACTAAATGGGAGAAGAAAGGAAAAAGGCAAAGAATGGAGATTAATACAAGAAAAAGGTTAGAAAGCAAGAGAAAGAGCATGAAGAGGTCTTGAATATTTTTCTGTCTGTATTCTAAGAATACGCCTGTTGCTGTCTCCCCAGGAGGTTTATGCAGAGCCTTGTGGGGAAGCAGCAGTGAATTGCTCCTTTGGATGCTAAGTGTAAAATTAAAGCTGGCAGCATCTCAGAGCACAAGACTGGGAAGCTAATCACTCCTAATAACATATTGATTTTCACAGATCTCTGGCATTATGTCAGGGCAGTTTTGAATCAGCACCTGGTTTCTTCTTCTTCCCATCTCCAGGCTAATGGCAATGAAGCTTCTGGCTTTCAGATTGCAAATAAATGCCTCTCTGGATCTTTTCATCTGTACAAATCTGTGGGTCTCTGAAAAATGGTTTACCCCATTGCTCCTATGCGTGTCCTTGTGAGACGTCCAAGTATAATAGCTACCCTAAAAGTAGAAGGGGGGGAGGAACACACGTGTATTTTAAATGTGGATAACTGTGGCGCTGTCTTTATTTATGGTGTTGGACAACAACATTACAGTCCCATTGCTGCAGATGGCCGAGGACAATCGAGTGGATGCCTGTATTCAGGCAGAAGTTGCCAGCACCAGTGCCTGGGAGGCTGAGGTCACCTAGTTGTTGCCAGGTTACGTTCAGCCCTGCGCAGATTTGCTGTATGTGTTGTGCAGCTGTAACATGCCTTCCTCAAGATTTGGGGACTGACTGTCAGGACAAGGAGATAGATTTTATTCATATGACTGCTACCAGGCAATACCCTCCTCTGAAGGGGTATTTTTGTAGTTGGAGGGAATGGTGTGCTTGCAAGGAGATGTACTGAAAAAGCTCCCAGATACTGCAGCTGGTGAAGACTTGCATGGTGAGGATGAAATCTCCTTCTTTTTAAAAGATGCTAAGTGCATGGGTGATCTGAGATGGGCCAGGCCCAGGTCAGCACAGGGCACACACGAGAACAGAAACTCATCATCTCCTGTGGTTGTGCACAGGCTGTTTCAACTACTGCAGGCTATTTAATTTCATCTGCTTAATTGTGACAAGGATTCATTGCTCCCTGTTCAAGGCAGGCCGACCAAAGAAGGAACAGTTATACCTGATTTAGACTACTGTGGGATGTCAGTTGGAACACTGTCTAGACTTTTGTGTCATTTTCAGCAATTCTAGGTGGTGTTCAGATCCTTCTTACATAAGTATAATAATAACAGGTGGGTTTTCTTGTTTGAGGACAATAATTTTTTAGCAATGGGATCAGTGGAGCTGAAGGACACGAATTCTTTTCGAAGGGAAGAGACTCATTATTACCAGGCTTTCAATTTGTTGTCTTCTAGTGTCTGCAGAAAAACTCGTGTTCCCGAGGCACCTAACGCGTGGTGCTGTGGAGAAGGAAGCAGCAGAGCTGGGGCACTTGTGTCAGCTACTCCCACTCGTAATCCTGATATCCTCCAACCCCCTTCTCGCAGCGATTCAGGCGCCAGGGCAAGCAACTGTTTCATGCAAGGCACATCTGAGCTGAAGGCGTCAAAAGAGCCATTTCATGCTTGACTGCATTTTCTAATACAATCCGCAGAGAGAGAGAGAGGAAAGAGAGCACGGAGGGTTTGTGTGTACATACGCATTGCCTTTGAGTGTATGTATAATATACAGTACATTTAGTTCCAGCTTGCAGCTGTGGGTGGCAAGTAAGAGGTGCAGACGTGAGGGGAAAGATAATTGTGCATTGAAAAGAAGAAACCTTTCCCCCACCTTGAGAAAGAAGCTTTTGTTCCTTCTCTGTTTCTTGGCCAAGAGAAGATGTGAGTCCTCAGGGCAGTGCTGGCAGCTGGTACCCAGAAGGTGTCTGTATGGCTGAGTGGGTGTTGTGTGTAGAGAGCTTTGTGTGTACGGACCATGACAGTGTGTGGGGAGCGCAGCTAAGAAAACTGGTGAATAGGGAAGCACTTCACAGCCATCTTATTTTAATGGTGCTCCCAGAAAAGTTTTCTTCTTAATGGGTTTGCATGTCCCATGCCCAGAGAGGTGCTGCACACCAGCTATCAGTGCAGTGGGTCGCTGCACCAGCACAACCCCAGTGATCCCCACCAAATGTTTTCTAACCATATATACATCTCCTCTGTCACTTTGTCAGCTTGCTACTTATATCCTTATTTATCACCTCATTTTCATGTTTGTTACAAATTGCATTTCTGTTACCGGCCATTGTGGAGCCAGCCATGGGTCCTTTCCAGCATGGCATATGGCCGGTTCTCATCCGGCATGGCGTATGGCCAGTTTCCCATCCATCTACCCTACCCTAGCATCTAACATTTAAGCATTGAGAGGATGTAAGGATTGCCTTTGCCAGGCTTGCTGTTTCCCTTTAGAAGTTCTGCTCCTGTCAGCATGAGTGGCCTGACTGGGAAATATGGGACAAAGGGGTGAAACATAAGGAGAGCATCTGGATTCCAAATACATGTTCTTGCAGTTGGTTAAATTAGATGGGGTGTTAGTTTTCTGGGGTGTGTGGGTGGTGCCTGCTGAGAATCCCAACCATTTGAGAAAACTGTAGCTAAACTGGATGGGGCACTGGTAGGAGTACTTTATGGAGCAATCCTTTCACGTGCCTAGGGAGCTGAACTGGTATTTTTTTTAACGTCTACGATTTTTACATGTAGTTTTGTGGTATAAGTCCTACATGAAGCAATGTCTACCACTCTGCCTTTGCTAGGCTTTGGCTACGGGGAGAAGGGATGTTCTGATTAATACATTAATATATTTATGTAGATTTGTAGATTTTGCAAATAAAAATGCTTTGGAACATATTCCCAGACAGAAACAATGATTGCCATGCTGTAGTGGTTGCTGCAGTTCTACCACAAGACGTTAATTCTACCCCCTTAGAGAAGCATATCAGTTTCTGCCTGCAAGACCCTGAACAAATAGAGAATGCTAAGTACTATAACTCCTTTCCTCAGCTGAACTTTCTATTTTCTTTGACATCCTCAGAGATGATAGAAAAATATAATTTCTTTCCTTGTTTTTTTTTTCTTCTTTTTCCTCCTGGAAAAAGGAGGCACTGGAACAGCCTGCCCTGGAGGTGGTTGAGTCACCATCCCTGGAGGTATTTAAGAAACATGTAGATGTACACTTCAGGGCATGCTCTAGTGGCGGAGATTGTAGGGGTTTTTTGTGTGTGTATGGTTGGACTCGGTGATTTCAGAGGTCCTTTCCAACCATGGCAATTCTGTGATTCCTGGCTTTCATTGTGCCTCCATCTCCTGGCTTTTCCTGTGTTTGAGTGACACTTAAACTTGCAGCGGGGTTTGGTTCGTTCCTTTCTTCTTTTGCTTTGCAGTGCCATTGGGTGTGTCAGCAGAGCTCTACTAATATTAGTTGTTAGTAAAAAATAGGAAAAATATAAAACCACAAGCCAGCATCAATCCACTGTAGAAAAGACATATTAGGAAACTTGTTTCATGCGGTTGCTGTTTTTCTTTAAAGTGCTAGCAATGGAAAGAAATTCCTTTCTAAAAAACCAACAGCTCTTAAGAGTACCAGCAATAGGAACTCTGACCCTTCAAAGGCAAGACTAAATGCTCTAGTAGAAGTGTTGTAGACATTGTTTAAAGTGGTGATTACAGCCACTGCTAGGGAAGGCTGGACTAATGGAGGAGAGTACATTTTCTGGAAGATGTGAAAAATGAAGGCTTTGCCAGCTCATTATCACAGAAGGGCTCTGTGTTAACATACTTGTCCTTGGGATTATGTCTCCATGGGTACTACCGCGTCCAGTTGTGGTGAATACCATATCTTTATGTTTGCTGCTTGTACTTGCCACATAAGGTTGCTGGATGCAGTTCACCAGTTCCTGTGTTTCCCCCAGTAAGTACCTTACTATGGCGAGTGGTATGGTTTCTGTAAACACAGTGCTCTGTGGTAGATGCCATGGTTCTTCAGGAGTGAAGATTGCACAAAGGTGTAACTTCTTTTCATTTTTTGCAATTGTCTGCTGATTCCTTGCAGAGGCCTCTATCTTGAGCTATGATGGCAGCATGTACATGAAGATCATCATGCCTATGGTCATGCATACAGAAGCAGAAGACGTGTCCTTCCGTTTCATGTCCCAGCGCGCTTATGGGCTGTTGATGGCAACCACTTCACGAGACTCTGCGGACACACTGCGCCTGGAGCTGGATGGAGGCCGTGTCAAACTTATGGTCAATTTAGGTATCGTATAAAAACCTTCCACTGCCCCTTCACTATTAGTGTGGGCTTGTGATTAATGGTTTTTTAAATAATTTTGTTTAATTTCTGTTGGTTTGATTGGATTGGATTTATTTCTAAAATAACTGCTGAGACCTTCATAATGATATTCTCTTGCGGAGAGAAATTCTCTTCTGCACTGCTGCATGAAGATTTGCTGTCAGTTCTTCGTTATGGACAGTGTTGGTTTTTAAGTCTTTAAGTTTTTAAGTTTCCTTTCTTGGTCTGGGACTGGTGAGCTCTGTGTGAGACATGCTGCTTGGTCCATCTTTTGATCAGTTACATCCCTCATTCATCCAACATCACTCAAAACAGTCAAAGCTAAACGTGGGAGGAAAGCAAAATGAATATTGTGGCAAGCAGAAGTCCTGGGAATCTCATGCCCTTTACAGAATTTGGCAAAGTTTGATACAATTTGGTCTATTTTGCTACTTCACTAATTATTTCTATTTTCTAATTGCTATGTGTTTCAGCCTTTTGGGCTTTTTATATCTAGTAAAAAAGCCTGTTGTTTTGGTTTTTTTTTTTTTTTTTATTGTGTCTTTATTAAAATGAAGGCAATAATAAAAGTGCACCCCCTCCTATCCCAAAGGGTTGTGTTCTGTCTCCTTAGAGTTACACTTTCCCAGAAAATAATAAAGACAGACAATCAGAAACAAGTGCAACAATAGCAACAATGAAAAAAAAAAAAAAACAACTAGGAGTGAATGTGCTGTTAGATTAGCCTCAATCCTTTTTCTTGCCAGTCTTTAAGTATTGTACTGAATGACAAATAGGCTTTTTAAAGAATGTAAATAGATGAGTTGAAGCTTTCTTTCACTTTTCAGTGATGCAACTTGTTGCTTCATGTGAATCCAGGAATATAACTAAGAAGAGATTCTGAGTCGAAGAGGCAGAACTATCATGATAGTGTGAAATGTTAAACCTCTTCTAATATGTAGGGTACTCTATATGAAGATGTGTGCATGGTCTGTGAAAGCTTATGTCAGGTTTCAAAATTCTAAGCCCCACTGGAACAAGCTTTTGCATTTTTTGAGCTACGAGTATCAGCATCTTCAAAACCCTGCTGTGGTATTATCAGGAGGAAACCATGTAGTGCTTTATCTGTAGAGAGGAAAAAAAAGTATTATACACCTATACCTGTAGTAATAGTTCTTGTTTTTTAACTCCTGATATCACAGCTAGATGTGGTAAGTTTATCAAGGTCTTGCTGCTCCATAAATGAGCTTAAGTGGTGATTTTAGGGTTCCTCATCCTCACCTGGGCAATATGTTGTCCAGCAGTTGTGCTTTGGAACTAGCTTGTTTTTCAAAATTGCTTCTTGTGTCTCTGGCTTTTAAAGTTCAAGTCAGCCCCTAATATCTGCTTTTGGAATAAGAAAATGAAGAGAAGATGCATTTAAACAAGTTCATCTCTCTTAAAAGCAAGAGTCCCCATCTGAAGGGCTATAGAAACCCTTGCTTTTTATTAAGAAAACTGCCAGATTTCATAAAAAGTTGTCAGCTTTTCTTCTGAGGAAAGTACCAGTTGCTTGATTGTGTTATCTCTTCATCTTCCTTTAAAATCAAAGAGTAGGAGTTTCTCCTTTTAAGTGTACAGGGCCTCCTGGGCCTCCTAGACTTAGACTCTATGTGTATACGAGGAGACCATATTTAGACTACCCTGAATATACTTGTAATTTTTTACAGTTACTCTTTCCACTTTTCCTTATATCATGCTGGCAGACAGTATATTCCCTCAGGGCCTGTCAACATTGTGTGTCTGATTGACGCTGGTGACTTTTAACTCTTGCTGGGGTGTTACGCCATCACCAAGCCTAGAGGTGGACAGTTCACCTCTTACTATCTGACATCTAAAAGACATGGCTAAAGAATTGACATATGGTCTACACATGTTTGGAAAGAGGTGTGGCATTAGTTTAGCACAGGGACAAAATCTATAAACTGGACCCTGTGTTAACTGAAGGCTATTTTTGTGTAGTTGCAGAGACTGAAGCAGTGCATATGCCAGATTTGCCAGATTTTCAGCTGGAATTTTTGTGAGGTTGAATTTTCCCCCAAAAGTGACTAAAGGCTGCATCGGTGGAAACGTGTCAGCACTATCCTTCTATGTCCAACTCAACGGAAGGGTAGTTTAGACTGTTGGAACCAGCACTGAGCTTCATCTCTCCTCTTTTATAAAGCTCTCAGATATATTCCTTGAAACGGGACTTTCCTTCTGTCAAAACAGCAAAGTTACCTTGCTGTTGAAGAAACAGAATTTGAGGAGGAATTACATTATTAGAGCCACTAATTTTCAGTTGTTTCCTCTAAGTCACGTCTAACTCTTTAAGGAGACTGTTCATAGCCAAAATGTCACAAATGATAACCAAATCTTCATTATCTGACCCTGCCAAAATCCCCCTACCAGTGAGAAACAGTCATCAGCATTGCCTCTGAAGACGCTGAGTATGCTCGGTGCTGACTTAGCTGCATGTCAGCATCCCCCAAGTGTCTAACCCTTGACAGATGTGTGCACACAAAGACTGTTTTGAGTGGTGAGTTATTTAATTGTGCTTTTCTTACAAGTCATTTAAAACTATTACTAAGAGCTGTCTCTTTCTTCTCTTCTTTGATCTATTCCATTTGATTACTTATTATCATCTGTGTGGTTACTGAGGTCTTTCCAATGTTGTTTTTTCTTTTTTTTCCCTTTTTTTCTTTATTTTTTTTTCTTTTTTTTTAGATTTTCTGTGCATTTCAGTTGTAAAGTTTTCCCATACCCCATCAGCCATGGTAAATCAAAAGATGGTATTCAACCCTTCAAAGGCCTGAAGCCTGCGGCCCGCACAGCAAACAGCCCTGAGAACAGAGCGTACAGAGCAGCCTGCAGGGGCTGGCATATCCCACTCACCTCCTCACCACCCAGCGTCCAAACCAAACCGGGGGGAGATGCTTCCTACAGCAGGCGTGGGTGGGCACGGGCAGCTGGAGGGAAAGGAAGAGAGGTGATGAATAATTCTCAGAGGAAGAGGGGCCAGGAAGTTCTTTTCAGACCTTTCCCATGTGGGTGCCCGAGGCACTGCAATCTGCATGTCGACAGCACGTCTCACAGTGGTTTAGAGTGTTTGTTGTGTGAAGGTTAGAAGTCCAAATGTGATACACATCTCACTTCTGTTGAGAAGGACTCTGAAGAAATGGGTCTAGTGTGGAAGGAGAGAGAGAGAGAAATGAAGCCAACGTGGCCTGGAACATGCTTGGGAATAATTTCTGATACTAAGAAGATGTGCAGAAAGGGAAAGAAATGGCTGGTCCAATAGGGAGATACACCTTCCATTCTTCCTCCAATTGATGAGTTGGGAGGGTTATAGTGTCACTGACTTTTATTAAGTCATATTTCAGGATTTTTTCTTTCTGGCTTGGCTTATCTGCAGGTCACTGGTGACTAGAATGAATACTGCCTGCCTCTTGTTAATGAGAGTCAGTCCTCTTGTAAGGAAGTGTAACCATCCCTCTTGCCTATCTTTTCATAAGATGTCTCCTCAGGGGTGTCAGAGATGTTTTTGCCTCTCCAAAATGAAAGTTTCTTTTGTCATTCCCACATACAAACAGAGCAGGCACATTTTTCTATTTTTCTTTTTTAAATATATATGAACTTTAATGCCAGATTTCCTTTTGTGCAAATTATACACTCGTACCTGCAAGTGTATGCTCATTCACAGTTTCTCATTAATAAATTTCTTTTCTATAATCAGTAGATACAAGTGCTCTAGAATTTTTTTTTTTTTTAATTGTCATAGACGTATTTGTCAGCTGCCAGTTACAGGAGGGTGCACAGTTGGACTGCATGCAAATAGGAGAGACACAAGGAGCCACATTATAACATGGGGTAAGAGACCTCATCTGGTTTCCCCATGGGAAATAACCTAGAGTGAGCTTAGAAACAGTCAGGCCCTGATTATCTTTCTTGTCCTAGTCTTGCCTTAAAGTGCTCTTCCATTACCACATGTGGATGCTCATCAAAAGGAACAAACACTTTGTCCTCACACAACAAAGGTGAATTTTGTTCCTGATTTAAGGATAAAACAGCCTGGGGTCTGAGCATGTCAAATAAATATCACTATTTTCAGGCACAAGGATACAAATGTTAAGAAATACAGGCCTAATTTGCAGAGAGTTCTGCCCACTACTAAAGGTACCTCCATTCAAGCAATGAATCCCTAGTGTTAGCTAATTGCAGTGGAGCTATTTAACTATTTCCAAGGAGAGAGTCTTTGGCCCGTTTTCCAGGTGATATGCTCTGGAAAACCTTCCATCTGAGCACTAAGGAAGCAGCTTCTGGATTACATTGGGAATAATAATGAAAGAAAGTAACTGTAGAAAGTCTTTCCCAGCTCATCCTGCTGGGATGAGGAGTTCATCCTTCTCCCTTCACCTGGAGCAGGCAGTGACTCAGCCTGGGAGTAAGCCCTGGGACATGTAGTTATTGCAGTTATTGCTGCAAAACAATTAAAAATGCAAAAACTTCTCCACAGACATGGATAACACAGCAGTGGTTTAGTTCCTAATTTGGATGAGCGTTGCTGAGGACCAGCCATGTTTCCCTTTCCAGCACACTTACTGGTTAGCCCCTACGATATTCCCCTGTTGTTCCAGCCCCAACACCTCTCTTGGTCTCACTTGCTTGCAATGTGCCTGGGGAGTCTCTCTTGCTCCTGCTGTCACTCTCCATCGGGTCATAGAGGGAAGTCCCCCAGCGTGTCCTTCAGAGCTCCCCTTACCCCACCCAGCTCCTCCAAGGGATATAGCCACCACTGTACGGTGATCGTACCAATTGCTCCAGGGCTGTTTGCTCCCACTTTTCTGTTGCGGTTGACGACACATGACAAACCTAATCGCACAAAACCAAACCCAGATTTTCTCAAGAGAAGTTCTGCTTGAAAACAGACTCTCTCTGGCTATGCTGCTCCTGATTGGTGTGCCCCTCCTCATTATAGCTCTTTATTTATAGACTCTTATTCTTTCCCCTATTTCACTTTTTTAAGAACCGCATTTAGTTTCAGCTGCTGAAATAATTTTCCTACATGTGTCTGAGTACACGTACAAAGAGTCTGGTTAAGCAGCAAACTGCATTATATTTCTTTGCCATTCTGTATAATCTCTCTTGCTGGGCCATATCTCTGTAATAAATACGACTGTCCCTACTGGTCAAAACTTAGTTGTCCAGACAGGCTGTCCAGTAGCATGGTGCTATTATCACTGGCCTTGATTTCCTGAAAGAAGGTCAGCATGGCCCAAGATATGTAATAGCACTGAAACAACAGCCCTTGCCCATGTCAGACACCAGTAATGGATGTTCACAAGGCTGTAAGTAGGCATTTATAAATGAAAGAGCCTCTTATGGGTCATATCCTGAGATATGCTGAGCATTAATGTATTAAATGAGAGAAGCAATGCTCAGAAGCCCTCTAGCTTAGGCTCCTCTACCTCAACTTGTTTTCTTTGTTCAGACTCCTCAGTTACCATTTATTAGATTCCACAAGCATAACTCTATTTTTCTTTCCATGTACGCCTCTCCGTCCTTCCCTTGCCTGTAGCCTCCAAATGAAGCAGGGCCAGCAAAGGTTCCCAGACCTGCCACTTCACTGCCCATTTCATCTTCTCCCTGAACGTTAGGAGCATCCCATTCAGTCTTGGCGTTCAGACAGCAAGACGAGATTGGGCTCTGAGGAACTGGCAGGGCTGGGGACCTTTGGAAGAAACCCCCATTCCCCCTGCCAAGCAAAACAAACAAACAAACAAATAAAAGTATTCCCAACCTCCAGAACTAGCTGAAATCTGGGCTGGGCGTTCGTGCGGTTAGCTGTTTGCAAGTGGCCATTTTATGATAGGACACAACTGGGCAGTATATTAACCCTTTCCTCGCCTGAATGGACAGTGTCAAAGGTGTCTGTACACAATTTAAGTGTTCTGGGCTGGCATTGGGGGAATAAGAAGAGGGTCTGTCTTTGGGAGAGCTGGAAAGGGTTAAATATTGCACCAACAAATCTTATAGGCTGATTTTACAGGTATTCTGTGTTGGACAGATGGTGTATTTATGCAATAACAATACGAATTAATTCAAAAGAAACCAAGTGTAAAGGTTGACTTTGAGCTTCAAGCTTCTCAGAGAAATTGCTAAAGGACTTTAAAAAGCAAAATGACACTGGAGTATGACTTGCATTTTGAGGGAGACTTTTTTGTGCCTTAATTGTCAATTTTCTTATTGTAATTCACATCAGTTCATGGTCTGGAGCAGAAGATACTCTTAGATGCATAGGTTTCTATAAAAAGAAAATAGCTTTTGGTGTCAACATGTGGATATATATGTATATTGCTATATCTCTCTATACATATGTGTATATATATTTTTATATATATATATTTATGTAACAAATATTTATGTAGAATATACTATACATATACACCCACACTTGAACTTGTTCAGACTGTATATAAGTATAAAATGGCCACATCTCTTTGCGTGTGTCTGTCCCCGGAAGGGTGGACTGATTGTTTTTGGATGTCTGCAGCTGTTACCTTGAAGGATGCAATTTCATCTTTCATTTATTTTTCCCCATCTAGACTGTATCAGGATAAACTGTAACGCCAGTAAGTTTTCCCTCAAGTTTCATTTTGTTCTCTTTCTATATATATTAAAATAACTTTATTTTCTTTGCTGTTTTATAAGCTGTTTTTCTTTTCTTTTATTTTTTTTTCTTTTATTTTTAAAAAACGTCTTCTGAAATTGAAGGGTTGGGTGGGATATGAAGCTGGGGGGGAGGCGGGAAGACCTTACGGTGATTGTATGTGAAAATTTTGTGTTAGGTTTCTCCAAGAAGGAGATGAACTGTTATTTCATAGCTTTGCAGAAGAGCACCTGAGGAACCTGATGAGCTGATGTTATATTTCACTGGTAACCTGTTGTCTTTATGAAAACTTTTAAAGAACCACATAAGAATACCAACAGGTACTGTATGCATTTCTCCACTACAAAAAAGCTATGCACATTTGAAAAGCAAAACAAACCCACCTCAAACTCTCACTTCAGAATGGTGACAGCTTAACCTGATATTTATTCAAAGTCATTTTTATTTGTGTATAGAAGAAGGAAAAATTAGCTATTAGATTTTGTTATGTGTTATCAGAGTTACTTGATAACATTTTATATGGGATTTACTACTCTTAGGTTTCTGTAGTAAATTCCAGCTGAGTCTTTGGGTCACTGAAGATCGCTTTGAGTCTGTATAAGTAGGGAAAACAACTTATAAAATCTCTGTGAAAAATAATAGTGAAAGATCTTATCCAATTCTAGACTAATTGAACAAACTAAATCTTTCCTGTTCTGCTTCAAAGAGCTGGTCGAAGTTGATGTAGGCCTCAAAGTAAAAATCGCTTCCCGAAGAACAGAGCTGTTTAGGTCTCAAGTGTGCTTTGGGGCTTGTGTTACTTGATTCCTGAGCTGGCACATCTTCTGTGTTAGATTTTATGTGGAAAGATTTATGGAAGGCTAAACATGATTTTGGAAATGCTATAAGGCAGGGATGGTCCATGTGTTTTCTAGAAGCTGTGGTCTTTTTGTGGACTCGTGAGCCCCATCCAGGCTAGCAGGCAGGTGGAAAGAAGTGTGTTGCAGCCCCAAAAGCAAACACAGAGCTTTCAAGTAGCAGAGCCAATACTAGCAGCACCAAGAAAATCTGATTGTAAAGCAGCTTCCTAAGAGCTTTGCCATAGTTTTGGACTAAGAGTAGGTTTATAGTGTTAGAGTGCAGACAACAATTCTTTGGGGTTTTTTTCCCCATGTACAATATTTGCAAAATTTAAAAGGCTCTCTGTGGTTGCAAATAGAAAAAAAAATACATACATAAGCAGATCACAGATCAGCTTTCCCTCCTGGTCACTGCCAGGTGGTTGAGATCCTACGTTGCAGGGAAGTGGAAGCAATCAGTTTTTTGGTCTTGGGAAGTTGTCCCTGGGACCCTGTAGCCAGGGACAAGCCAACAGCCTTCTTCAGCCCCGTTGCAGGGCTATGTGGGATTAGTCCTGTGTGACTCAAAGCTTGACTGCTCTTGTTGAATTCCATTTGCTCTTCAAAGTTTTAACACTGTATTCACTGTATTTCAAGATAGACTGTGTAATTGGAAGTACTGTCTTGAATCTCTGCTAACTGAGATTGCCAGTTTTCACCCAGCAGCGCTGAGAATATTTGCATAAAAATAGGATCTTGTGCTTCCTAAGAGTTCGTATGCTCCTACTGCTTAGCCACCTGTAACTCTGTCTAAACACTTCCACCATAGTTCTTGTTGTTGCGTGTCATCTGAGTATCCGTATCAGTTCCTCTGGTACCGGACAGCAATCCGATGTTTTTGTGATCATCTTCAACTTTTCATGACAGCTGGCTGTTAAAGGCTTAGCTATGGAAGACTATCTTCAGGTGGGAAATCAGCTTTAGTAGCAAGGAGCAATGGTCTGGTTTTCATGCAAATCAAAATTCATCAGTCATTGGGAGAAACATTCAAAAAAGAAAAAAAGGGAAAACAGAATCCTATAATCAGAGCACTGGGAAGACAGTCTGAATCCAATGCTTTTGTTAGTTTCCCCGTAAGCATCAAAACATCTTGAATCATTTTGCTTCCATGCATTTTTAATAGTTGAGCCTGTTGCATTTTTAAATACAGCCTTCCTCTGAAGGTTTGCATTTATTTATTTATTTTTAAATGCTTTAGGTTTTCCTAATTTATTTTTTATGATGCTTTGCTGAAAATGAACCCTACTCCTCGTGCCTCCAATACCTTGTTTTGTTGCTGCCTATTGCAATAACTGGGGTCATCTGTCCTGCTTTCCTGAAGGGAGCTTGCTGGGAACTGATTGATGAAATACTGCATACTCTTGCATGAATAAAATATGTTTAGGCAGGAGCAGACCAAATATCTCTGTAACCATTCTTGCAGGCACAGTGACATTTATTTGTGCAGAAGGAGTTATCCACATATAGGTGGGTCTGGCAGAGTCTGTTGAAATGAGCAGAAGCGTTTTAAAGTAACTTGACAAATGGGATTCCCAACCAGCTGAAGGGTTTCAGGTCCAGCAGTCACCATTGCTAACTGAAGAGAAGGAACCTGGTGCATGGTTTTAAAGGTAAACAGAGCTGTACTTTTGGGGTTTTGTGGAGCGCATAGGCTAAAGAACCTACCACACCTCATGCTATTTGAGAAGAGTCTGGTATATTGTCCCAGGTAAGCATTTAATTTTCAATGTACTTGCTCTTAATTTGCATTGAAAGGATTGAAGGTTTTTTGCTTACATATCTTTGGTTTGTCATATATCTGATGCAAAATACTGTTTTACATCATTTCTTCTTACCCTCTATTTCTCATCACTGTCATATCTCACAGTTATGAAGAAGACTAATGTAATTTCCTAGAGTAGCTACAATTTTTACTTTCTCTGTTTTTATTTTAATACTTATCTCATCCTCTCCTTTCACTTTTGAAGATACCTAAACTGATCTTATCTGTTTCTGCACACTGATAAGAATTTGAATTTAGAAGGACCCAACAGTGCTGTTGCTTACACAGATGGAACTGGGTGGTAGCTCTCTTTTCCTCTGAGCGTAAAATCAGCACAACCAAAAGCAGGATCAAGATCACAAAATCTGCTGTGTGAAGGTGCATTGAATGATTCCTCAATATAATGCAGATATAATAGGTAACACCATTTTGTTGGCTGGATATATGGGGAAAATGGGTATAGTTTAAATGCCCTTATATTTTTACATACATATATTTTGGGTTTTAAAATAGTATTTCCTAAAGAATAGTAGCTCTTTGATCCATCTGTAAACTGTTTCTTGAAATACATAGTTCACTTTAGAGAAAGTTAAAGTTATTGTGATAGCTTTATAGTTTGTGTCATAATATTTGGTGCTCTGATTTTTCTTCATTTTTTCAAAGGTATCTAGTCCTTAATTTCCATATTCCTTTTTCAGTGACCCCACTTCATATCAGCCCAGATGGGACAGTTTTCAGCATCCTACCCAATATTAAATGCAGAGGACATGGCTGTGTGTGCTATAGATTTACTAGCTTTTGGAGGTGTCTTCACTTCGTGTTCTTTCTAGGACACTGCTTGTATTATTTATCTTGGCCTAGTTCTCTCTCCTTCTCCAAAATCTTTTATGTGATGTGTCACTGGTCACTGTCACACTGTTTCATAATACCCTTATGGGAGGTTTGATCTTCCAAAAGTAGCTGGCTTTGGGACAGCGAAGACTTCTGTCTTGTTGCTTGTTGTTCTATAATGAGGCCTTTTCTTCTCACTAAAGCATGACAGACAAGCCATTACCTATTTTCATGTGACTTGTGAAGCCTCAGCAAACCCTGGTCTCTTCTTGTACCTGTTGCTAAAAGCACAAGTGGAAGAGGATGAAAAATGACAGTCCAATCACTATTAGTTGATCCTGATCTAGGAGGCCCCATGGTTAGCGTGTTGTTTCAGATCCAATTCATTTTGGGCTCGTCCTTGACAATAGAAGACAGCTAGAATATAAGATTGGTTCTCCCTTCTCAGTTGCCATGCTTACTGTATTCAGTGCCTTAATTCAATGCAATGTTAATGTTTTGTTTTAGTAAGTGCCACTGTAAAAACATAAAATACGAACCTGCGAACTCTCTGGGAGAGGTTTAAAGTTTCTTTTTTCCATATCATCAAAAGTAAATGGGAAGCTGTGCTAATCTAATCAAAATGTTGTAAAACCAAGTGCACTTATCTGATTCCTAGTGATGTTGCTGTCATTTTAATAAAAGCTTAATAGTACTCTCACATGAAAACATTATTTGGGAAGTGAAGAGGTGTGATTAAACATACACATCATATTAGTGACTAGTACCTCCTAACTCCATTTAAACATAATCAGGAAGAAATGAAAGCTTATGCAGCCTGAAAAGTGATGAATCATTAGTATGTCATATTGTCGTGGTGAAAGCAAAGCTGGTGTCTGTAGAATCTGTACAGCCCAGTGGAGAACCGTCCCACCGGTGAGCAGTCTCAGGCTCAGGGTGCTGGTCTGGCCTTGTCCTGCTGCTGTAGTGCCATGCAGAAGAAGGGAAGGGACCAAGCCTGATTTTGGAAGACTTTTCCTCTTGTTGAATGATGAAACAGCAGTCGTCCAGGTATTTTCTCAGATGGTAAACTAAGAATTCTTTTAGAGGAAAACATACCATGCTGGATCCAACAGCCTGAGAGAGGTGAGGCTGCTGCTGCTCCCTGTTCTCAGGTTCAACCAGTAGAGAGGCTGAAGATGTAACGTGAAGAGGTTGGTTGGGTACCCCTACAAAGTGAAACAGTGATCCTGAGCTTGTTATAAAAAGGCAGCGACAAAGTCCACGCAGTTACCAGTTGCAATGGAGAGGGCAAAACCCTTTGGGGCTGAGTTCCCCAAGGACATCTTCCATCTTGGGGAGAGGCAACAGGTGAAGCGCATATGAGAAGCTGCTCTGCGTCGTTGCCGTCTAGACAATATGTCTTCTGTAAATTAGATTTGGTAATTAGTTGCTAGAACATCCACTTTGTTCTTTTATTCAAAGAAAATTGGCACAAAACTGGAAACTCATGCTTTAGGGTCTAGGAAGAAGTGAGTATTTAATATGTGATTAATTTTGTCTGAGAATAACCCAGAGAGAGCATCTCTAATGAGACTTTGAATAGTTAGAAAGAAAAAGAAAAGCAAACACTAATCAGCACAGGCACTGCTTGCTGTGTTGGGTGCTACCTTAGCACTAAATTTAAGGCCAAATCAGTGAGCCTTAAGGCTCCGTGGATACTGGATAAGGAGTGACCAGTAAGGAGCTTCTAGTGATTTGCATTACTGGGTGCAGAACACTGGGTGTAATGAGCAAAAGCTTTTCACAGTGTCTTTAATCCTCTTCATCAAGGCAGTGCTATGAAGATTAAGGTTTTGCTGTAACATAATTAATTAATTTCTGCAATCCTAAACTGAAGTTTGTGATATCACAAGGTCCCTGCATCCCATAATGTTTCAGGGACTGTAAATCTGAGCTACAAATGCAAATCCATGTTTACGAGACTTCAGGTAGCTCCAGCTCTTAGCAGCAGTTGGCCTTCGTTTTCCAGCTGATACTGTCACATCTTTGAAAGTCTCAATTCTGGCTTTTCAGCTCTAGTGTTCAGGGAGAGACTTCAGCAGGTCTTCCAAGGTCATCAGTTTGAAGAGATGGCGCTGTTGCGAGCTGGGCTTGGCAGAACACATTTTGCGTTATTTTTAACTAAATTGCTGTGGGGGGACCTAACGAGAAAGAAAGCTAACCTTGGAAACTCAGCAATCATTTGTCAGGAATCAATGACCTGCTTTTGGAAAACAACTCTGCCCATTTAATGGCTCTCATTCCCACCCCAGCAGCTTTTCTGGACTCCTCACCACTTTTTGAAAGGTTGTCTTTGTACTGTATATTTTTATGCAGAGAATTTTCAAGTTGTGTAGCCTCTGACCCCTTCCATGGAATTATAATTAAAAATGAGAACTGTTGTGAAGGGGGCAGAGTCAGAATGATATCAGTCACCCTGTCAGTCACTAAGCTAGATACCCATTACTTAATGTTAGAAATTCCAATTAAGTATTGGTATTCTGGGTGCTATAACAAAAATTATGGAATAAGAAAAGGTTGGGGTGGTGCTTTTTGTTGGTTTGGTTTTTTTTTCCTTTCTGCCAGAGGAGAAAGATGCTGTGGGTGAACCTAGGAGTAACCTAGGAAGAAGTTTGTGGATAGGATAACTTTTGAAGTCACGTGATGCTGGATTTTGTTTTAATGATACATTGAATTAGCTAGTTGCTGGTCAGCAATGTTTTTTCTCATCCACCAGTTGTTATAATACAAGCTTCCCTTCTCATGTCTGTTTGGGGAAAACAGGATGTCTCACTTCCTTTCCTGTTGCAATATTTGCAGGATCTCATCCAGGATGCCTGGAGAGAAAAAAAGCAGGCTATGATAGACAATCTTGTAGGCTTCTCAGTTTGTTGTTTTGGCCACTTTGTATAAATTGATTTGTGTTTCTTTCAGAGGAACTGTCATCACTTGCCCTCAGTGTTTCTGTTTAACCCCTGTAGGTGGCCAAGCACCACACAGCTGCTCACTCACTCTCTCCCAGCCTGTGTGTTATCAACACTGTTTTGCTCACAAATCCAAACCGCTGCACCATGTGGGCTGCCATGGAGAACATTACCTCCCTCCCAGCTGTACCCAGCACACTCAGGAAGCAACTAGAGCCTTCAAGGTTTGTGGAAATCATGCAAAAGGGCTTAAAAAGGCAATGCTTTTGCTGCCTTTATGGTGAAATAGAGGGCTAGAACTGAAACGGTGTCACCTGTGGTGTCCAGGCATTGAGCATTTGGTCATTTCTTTTTCCATTTCTTGATTTTTCTTTTTCTATACAATGCAATGAGTTTGAGGAAACTTGCTGTGTGAGCGGTAATACCAAGGAGCTGTGTAGCAGTACTAAATGTGTCGTTTCTGGGATTAAGACCTGTCAGGCTGTTGACTATCTTAAAATCAAACAGTGACTCCATTAGTACTTAAATACTGGATATCGTTTCCATGAATGAAGAGTGAGAGTGTTGATAATGACAGAAAACTTGCCTCTCCACAGCTGGGAGATTTTTTCCACGCTTGACAGTCCTCACACCACCCACCTATTTTGTCAGGGGTGGCTACAGTCCTTCCACCACCACGGCCCTGACATTGCCTGTATTTTGCACTGCAAGGCTGGTTTGTCTGGCAAAGGCACTGCTGGGAGAAGAGTGCTCTCGGGGAGCAAAGAACTGCAGTTGCACACAGGTGCTTGAGGAGTAAGATAGAAGTTTACTTTAAAAGCATCCATGGGTGCTTCTGTGCTTGAACTTTGGCCTCTCTGAAATGAGCTGAGGAAAGGTGAGCTGAAAGTTTGTGGGCTGCCTCTGAAAGAACAACCTTAGAGATATTTACTGTTTGAGCAGGGACAGAATGAGTCAGAGAGAACAAGAACCCTTCTTCTCCCAGGGTGGATCTCGCTCACTCAAGCTGGTGCCCGCTGGTATGTGATGCACATGGCAAGCTTGCGTTGCTGCTGCCTCTCTGGAAACTTGCCCTTAGCAAAACTTTCAACTGTGATGCCTTCTTTGACTTCTTGCTTCTCTTGTGCAAAGGGAGTATAATGCATGGGAAATATTGACATCACAAGGAACCTGGCCGATAAGCCCCAGATGTGTTTGATCAGTGGTGAAGATTTTTTTTTTTATCATCATAAACCATTTTCTAGCTAGTGGGAAATGCAATATGCTGAACATTTTCATTCTGAATGTGAAAAGTTAGAAAGCCTGAGAGAATTTCTCAAGTAATTTTCCCAGTTAAATATCTTTTTGATTCGTGTCACTTCAGTAGTTGCTATATTAAACAGTCAGGTGTGCACACTTCATTATGGAAAAATAGCTTTTTCCTCTTGGTGGATTTCACAGTATCCAGGCCTGAGCATGAATTAGAGGTCAAATCACCAGGTACCGTTTTAATCATCCAAGGATATCTTACTATTTTTGTTTCCTCATGAATTTGAAGTAGAGAATCAGCAACAAGCCTGAAACAAAACAGGGAAGTTATTATGCTAATTAACTGTTAATGCAAGAGTAGGTTCAGGTAAAGGTTTAATTGTGTACTAAAAAACTTTAATCGTGCTGACATCATTTGGATTAGGGTGTTTTCTGTTCCCCCTTTTTTTTTTTTTAGCCGAAGCTTTTTTGAAATTATTCAGCCAACTGTTTTTAACTGGTAGGGAAAAGAAATGTAGCTGGTATTGCTTTTGACTCGCATCATCTTTCGGGTTGCAAGCTCTTGCCACCTTCACCAAGCTGTTAGCTTCTTTGGAACTGCCTACTGAAAAATATTCATACAGCGTTCAAGAATTTAAACAAACCTGCAGTCTCCCATCCAACATGGGGCTACTCTTGAATTCTTGGGAGTTTAGCTCTTAGAGTCTTATTTAGTTCTGTGTTTTGTTGTAGCTGAAAGAATAAAAGTTTGTTGCTTCCAATTTGTTATATTATGATATTTTGCTGTTAGATTAAGGGAAACTTTCTTCCTAAATCATCTTTGCCATTGAAAGAAGTGCCAATAAAATTGATCGGTTCTCATTGTAATCAAAGTTTATAATATTTCTCTCACTGGTCACACTTTGATTTATTTCAAGCATATTAAAATGCAACAGAGCAGACAGAGCAGCATCAAAACTGTATGAAAATGCAGGACTTTTTTTTTCTTTTTTTTTTTTTTTTTCTTTTTTTTTTTTTTTTTCTTTTTTTTTTTTTTTTTCTTTTTTTTTTTTTTTTTCTTTTTTTTTTTTTTTTTCTTTTTTTTTTTTTTTTTCTTTTTTTTTTTTTTTTTCTTTTTTTTTTTTTTTTTCTTTTTTTTTTTTTTTTTCTTTTTTTTTTTTTTTTTCTTTTTTTTTTTTTTTTTCTTTTTTTTTTTTTTTTTCTTTTTTTTTTTTTTTTTCTTTTTTTTTTTTTTTTTCTTTTTTTTTTTTTTTTTCTTTTTTTTTTTTTTTTTCTTTTTTTTTTTTTTTTTCTTTTTTTTTTTTTTTTTCTTTTTTTTTTTTTTTTTCTTTTTTTTTTTTTTTTTCTTTTTTTTTTTTTTTTTCCTTCATAGTGCTCATGGAGCTTGTTTTCCTGAATAAACTGAAAGGGTTATCCAAACTTCAAGATTTTTTTGCCACAAGTGTGGTAAATTTAAAGTTTCCAGCTCGGCAGACTCACTCAGGGGTATTTTTTGCAATTTCTCGCTGGCTGGGTGACTCCTCCAGCAGCAGAGAGGTATTTTAGAGGGAATGCTGTATCCAGCAGGGCTTGCATAGAGAGAGTCATCCATGAGCCCAACGGTCTGTGTGTGCTTAGGATGGGGGTGTCAGTCCCCAGTCCAAGGAAACTTCCCTTTCTCTGGTGGTACTTCAAGTGCCTGTTACAGAGGGGGCTGAGCACCATCTCGTGGTGCAGCTGGAGATTTTCTAGTTTCTTCTCTCAGCTCATGTGCTGAGCAACCTAAGTACATCTGAAAAGCAGCATCTTCATTTTGTGTTTGCCATGCTGTTGTTTTCCCGCCTGTGAAAGGATTGAAGGTATGTTCAGGGTTCACTGTTGAAAATAGTAAGGAGGTGTTCATTGTGTTCATTGGCAGAGCTGTGTAAAAAAGGACTTGAATGCAAACAGGTTCTTGACAGTAGTGCTGGGCTGTAGGGCCTATCTCTTCTGCTCTATGGGAAGCAAGTAACGTTTTGCGAAGTGTGGACTGTACCATAGGTCAGTGCTAACCAGCACAGAAAACAACCGCACCTTCTGCTTCCTTGACGTTACTCCTTTTCATCTCAGATGAAAACAGCTGATGCTGTGGACCTGAAGATTTCTGGCTAAAATGCTATGGACAAACCTAGAATGGAGACTGAGGGGACTTCTCAGCCTCTGCCAGACTATAGCAGTTCTGTGCCTCTGACAGCAAATGAGACCATCCTAACTTGAGTATTCCTTCCCAGGGCTGAAATCCACATAATCTACTGCATTTAAAACATTTGCTTCTGCCACCTGCATCTAGTTCCAAAAGTAGGGTGCAGGAAACCCAGCGATAAAGCTAAGGTCAGGCTTGAAGTAATAAGACAAGTGTGCTTGTATAAGCATGTACAAAACATCCTTATTAATATATATCATATGGAATACCTATATGAAAGTTTAACACCTCCTGAGATCAGAAGTTTCACAGAATATATATAGAAATTAATGTATTTTCTAGTAATTCCTATGAATATGTGGATAGTCCCTCATAATAGGAACAGCCTAGCATAGGTGTGGGGCAGCTGGCAGGTAGGGGGACTAAGGAGGTAGAGAAAATATTTATCAAACTGAGCTGTGGAAAAAACATCAGTGGTATTTGCATAGCTGAGATTCAGTTACTCCTAACTAGTTGGACATGAATTCAGAAAGGGGTTTTCAGTACTGAAATGCCTTGATTTCAGGTAAAATCTTTAAAAGCACTTATCTCAAACTTGATTGTAATGGAGAGTAGCAGTCGCATGTGAATACAGAGGTTGTACAAACTGAGGGCAGTACTTGGAAGATGTGATGTTACTTTAAAGCCAAACTCTCATCTGAAGCAGCTGGAACCCGTCTAAGAAAGTGGGAGTGGGAGTAATTAAAGAAATAGAGATGCAGTCCGTTTTAAGCTTATATTAGAATTGCATCTGATGTTCATTTTATAACAAAAAAAATGACATCTCTAGAAGATCTTATGCTTTTTTTTACCATGACTCCAGTCTGATATTTTTTGACCTTAGTCAAGGCAAACCTGAGAAATCATTGTGTTTCACAACCGCACAAAGAGTGACTCTGGCAAGGGAGGTGTCTGAAAATAGGAGAGAGGAACTTGGGTTCTGAGACTTGTTTAGGGATCCAAAGGGCTGGGGGATGTTTCTACAAAGTGTGAGTGCAGAGAGTGGGTTGTGGGAAGATATTCCTCTGAACGGGTGCCAGCCACCTCCCTTGCTATGGGAAAGAGAAAAGTAAAAGATTCTTACCTGTTTCAGGTAAACTTTGATGGATCGTAAGGAAATATTTCTTCTTTATTTTGTGAGAGGTATTCTTCTGCTTTGCTCTTTCAGGGAGCTCATTTTGTCCAGTTCACTTAAATGGAATTAAAATACAAATCTATTCCTCTTCCTTTCACCTCTTTTTATAGTTTTCAAATGTCAGTTATTTCCTTGTTATAAGGGGAAAAGTGCTCAAATTTCTGTTTTCTTGGTTGCTGAAACTCTGGTTTTCAGCAGTCCATTAGGAGGTTATTAAGATGTTTTTTCTACTTTAGCTCTAATTTGCAGAAGTATTGAGCCTAGTCAGTCCCTGTTGACTTTCACAGGATTTTAGATACTCAGCATTTGTGAAGAATAAAAACTTAATGCCCTTAACCTTAAAAGATCCACTGCCAAATACTAAGGGGAAATTTTAAGCAATGTAAATATGACAAGTGAGAGAGATTGTATATTTTTTTCCTGTTGTGAGGTAATTAAATGAGTATGAGTTCTTGGGACAGGTATGTGGGCAGGTGGGCAGGGTTATTGCCAGTCTTGGAGATCACTTCTGAGTCATGAATTGTACTTAATGGATCAGGTTTTCTCCATGAGATTTAATTGCTGTCATCTGAAGTATTTATTATTCTGAGAAAACTGAGGCTCTCGGTTACTTTGCTTTGAAAGCAAAAAAATGTGTTTTAACTTATCACAGATTTATCTCTGGGATCTGCACCATGTTTAGACTCAATGGCCAAACACAAACATACTTTCATATAAGATTCCTGCTTTTGCTTTTACTGATTGGGCCAGAAATGTAACAGAAACATCCCCTTCCTGAGATTTGTGGGAGTACAGCAGAATTTAGAGATACTTATAGATGTATAGAAATGCAGTTAAGATAAACCAAAGGAGGGATGTATAGTAAAATATTTTAAGCCAGTTCCCTTTTTTTGGGGGTGGAAGAGTAGCTTCATCTGTAATTGGGTGAGGTAATGCGTTGCTTTGTTTTCGGCATCTCTTTTTTGGTCACAGCGCTGAAAGGATATTTGTTTCTGTTTCATAGTGGGATGAGATTTGTGCCTAAAATTAAAAATCCTTTCTTAGGAGTTCTTAAGCCTATTTTTATTTTTGGAGTGTTCTTCTTAGGCTGATGACTTAATCCTTACAAGGCTGCAGTAGTTGTGGCATTACCATCCCCATGGAATTACTGAAGGGCAGAGTGTGAAGTTATTTTATGCAGAAGCAGTAGCACTGCCATCAGGGGCTTTCAGCCCTGCCCTCACACAGCACCGTTACCTGAGCACTTCTGGCAGTGAGGGAAAGCTGTGTTGCAGCTCTTCAGCCCTGGTCCCACTCTGCAATTTTTAGCAGAGAGGGAAGTATGAGCAAAGAGAAGGATTACGCCTTTTCCCTGTGTTACCATTCTGCACCAGTAGTATATGGAGGGATCCAACTTCTACTTGTGTAAGAAAGGTCTGTGTGTGCATTTATTGCCAATGCACTTTTTGGAAATTTGCAGGCTGCGTACTGATTGAAAGGGAGGTGCTTAGCTGCTTTTTGGACTACAAGTGCACTGGAAATTGGTCCGTTATCTGTGGGATAAAACAATACCCATGAACTGCGAACACTGTTGATTGTAGCAGTACTGAAACACCCTCCTCAAATTCTGCCTCCGGTGACAATAGTTCCAGAGCTTTTGCTTCCAAGTAGCAGTAGGTCTTCTGAAGCTGCAGTGTGTCCAGTGTAAAACCTGGACAGATTTTGCAAAGGCACAAGAGGAGAAAATCTAAGAAAAGATTTCCCAAAGGCATTGAAACCACATCTCAAGATAATTCTCTGAAGAGAATTCTCTGAAGTACCAACAAACTCGCTAACATACAATTTCCATGGTGAAATACAAATACAGAGGTGAAACAAGCCCAAACCCTATTTCCTAAGCATCAAAAAACTGTAGGGGAGTTTGAGTTGGTTCTTACTGTTGCTGAGTGAAGAAAATCTCACAGTGGAAAATGAGGTGGTGATTGCAGCGTTGTACATTGTTTTGCTTGCTGTTAGTTCAAGAGTACTGTAAGGGAAGGGGTGATGAGGAGCCCCTGTGCTGTGGCAGTACAGCTCAGTGGGAGTGTTACTCTATAGATAGTTGTTTATAAATCACTTTAGTGACCAGTCCACTGTCCCAATGCTACTTCTGTTTGGTTGGCCCACACTTCAAACTTACTTTATTTAAGCACTGGGAATTCTATCTATAGCTTCTAGGATCTCCCGAGTGGCTAGAGACTGAGGCTAGCCCCCCACATAACACTCCTCAGTCCCCTACCTCACTTCCACAGCATTCTGTTGTGACCCAGCAGTATGTTCACAGGCAAGAAAGATCAGAATATTTGTGTAGGCAGCAAGTATAGATGAACCAATTCACATCCAGAACCCGATTACTGCCTGGCATATATTGTATTATCAGAGAAATACTGATACATTGACATAGTAGATAGGTAGTCTAGCCTGGCTTTGGTAAAAACATCTTCTCAGTCCCCTCAGAGCTTCTGTTTTGATATTAAGGGTCTCTCTTCTGGAAAGAGAAAATCCTAGTTTTATTTTTTTTCTGGTAAGTATAGTATCCATGTAACAGGCAGCCATGTATTTTCACAGGACAGCTTGGGGACATAATCTGCTCTGAAGATTTTATTATTCAAATGAGTAAACATAAACGGCATAGAAGGAGTGTATGGGCACTCACATTTAGACTAATGATTAGATTTAGTCAGCATTTGGTCTGTTGAGACTAGTCTCTCTTTACTCAGTGGAGAGGGCTAAGCTCTCCCAGAGAATGGTTCAGGAGCCTCCTCCGGTGGGCAATTCTGAGCCGCCTGCACCTCCTGGCTGATTGTCAGGAGCATTGCTGTGACATTGAGGCTGGATAGACACTATTGGATAGACTTCTCAAATCGACATCACCACAACAGTCTCCAGATAATAATAATCTCTACATATCTCTGCAGTAGCAAGTCTTTGGGCAAATCATTGAATCACCTGTGTTTCAGCTTTCCAGTAATGTGTAGCTAATGATAGTCACCTGCTTGCCAGGAGGCTTTAGGATCTGAAGTCATGAATGTCTGTAATGGCTTTAATATCATCAGTACAAAGGTATTGTGCAAACATATTTAGTGCATGTGAAAGAGTAATGAATTCTTGTTTATTACCCACAACATTGCAGTAATAAACTGCTGTACGATGCAATGTTTTCCAAAATATTAAAAGCCAGGTTGTCCTGCTGCTGCAATCTGGTGGATTCGTGGCAAGCAAATTTTTCCCTTTTACACGTGGCAAATAATTTCTTGAAAGAAATCAACATCCATGGGATATGTGTAATTTTAGATGTAGTTATTCATACAGATACCATTAATTCAATAAAAAATGCCACACATACAAACACTTAAAAAAAAAATGCCTAAACTGAAATAACGAAAATGAACTGAAATGAGCAGGAAGATACAGACATACTTAAAAGAATAAGTGTGCAATGTTCTATTCATAGATGGTAAAATCTTACCATGCTATCTGAAAGTGTTATTACCAGTTTTCTTTCCCCTCTCCTTAGAATTGCCTGCATTTGTAGATAGTTTCCATAACAGCACATTGAAAGAGATAATAGTTTTTCTTATACCACTGCCTATGTCTTCAGAAATAGGGAGAAATGATGGACCTGCTCCTTAAACAAAACTGAAGCAAATGCTCTGTTTCCTACACCAACAATAACTGGATTGCCATAAATGTGGGTAGTATGTACAGTTTTATAGGCTTGGGATTTATGCACTATACTTCAGATCCAGTCATAATTTCCGTAAAAACGACAGAATAATTAGGACTGAATAATGAGGTTATTAATAAATGACATTACTCTTGCACATGATTACATGCCGCACTCTTCTGGATGGCTGAAGTATCTGCAGACTAGGTAATGGATTACCTGGTTTATAATATTCTCCATATATGACATTTTGCTTCTTTCGTTACTACACGTCAGAACTAGATGGCTATCTTAGGTACACAGCAAACTCTGATCCTGCTCTGAACTTTTTAATGTGTCTTTTCAACACTGCATTCAACTTAAATTTTTGCTGCTGCTGAAGTAATTTTTCACTTAAGCTGCTTGAGTCTGCAAAAGCTGCAGTTTGCTTACTTGGGTTTCTCTATGATACTTAAAGCGTGTTTTGATGGTGATTATACTCATTTTACTATGCTCCCTCTATATAATGCTGATCCTACTTTTGATAGGCTCTATGTTACAGAGCAAAATAAGTTTAAATAGATGTGGGGGTTTCCTCATGTATTCTCTGACCCAAGTTTCAAAAATTACATCGGAATAGCGAAAGGGAAATTGAGTTATGCTTGTAAGAATACAGCTTTGTTGCTGTAAGAAGAAATACTAAAGCTTGTGTCCTAAAAAAGAATTAATTCTGTAAATAAAAGGTAAGGGGTGATGCTGGCCCTGTGCCATAGCGGTGTGATCTGTTTACCCTGTGAAATGGTCTGCTGAGTTTTACATCGGTGTGGCTTCCCTTTGGCCTGCACGTTGGGAAATGTCATTTCAGCTGTGACTGAATGCCTGTCTGTTCAGATGGCTTTCTTCTTTGCGCTCAGTGAAACGTCTCAACTTGTGGCTTCTGTTGTTTTCCTTGGCAAGTAGAAGGAGGTCAGTGAAACACCACTGACATGAAACTTCACAGCTTTGGTGAGGCTCTTGTCTGGTAATTTGAGATAACACTGAAGTGGACTCTTCCTGACTATTTTTTTTTTTTTCAATTATGTAATTATGGCATAGACATATTCACGTTATAAATGAATGTTCATGTGATTATCAGTTCTGTAGGCTCAATCAGAATTTTACTGTTTTAATTGTATCTCACTCCTGGCATTTCATTCCATATAGAGAGCCATATACATAGAGAGAGAGATGGACACATTTATATGTGTACATATAGGTGCTAGTGCCACCCATGTAACAGGAATCTGATCCTGCTTCTTACTGGAACAAAACAGCAATATTCCTTCTCAATTTGAATCAGGAGCCCAAAGACAAGTATCATCAGGAAAAGAATCATAAAGCACCTCCTGTATAAAAGAATGAAATGTGTTCTTGGATGAGGTTTGACAAGACGTGGTACCTTAGCTGGGTAAAAGAGGCATCAAGGAAGCGCAGAGGAAAAATATCTTGTATTAGAAGAGACTAAATTACATGTGAGAAGAGAGAAAGAGATTGAAAAGAAGGCAGTTTTAAATAACAAGTGAAGGTGAAAGATCTAAAAATAAAGAAAGAAATTGTATTTTTGACAAGGTCGATTTTAAATGCATAAAAGTAGAGAGCAATCATTTTTTCACTGGATCTTGAAAAGACTATGGAATCATCAGAGGTATATGAGAAAGGAAGGTGATCTGGTCATGAGAATAGAACATTAATATGTTTTTAAAAAGTGAACAAATCATCTCAAGTCAGAAAAGAGAGAGAATGGGGACTTGCACTTCTGATCTGGGTGTGTAATATGTAACACGTGGCAAATTGGCTTCCAGATTTTCTCAGTTCTGTCTCAGCCTGTTTGTTTTGGAGCCCTCATGTACCTTCAGAATAATTGTTCTCTGCCCTTCTGTAAATAACCCCAAACAATAGCAGAGCTCTGGCAGCTGCTGCTTTGATCTGAACATACAAAGCCACATCAGTAAGGCAGCAGCTTTGGAATATAAAAGAGGAAATCATACCCAGAAACACAGCATGTGTGTGTGCGTGTAATTTTTGGTATAGATTGGAGCCATTTTTCTTTACATCCTGACTCCTGGGAAAAATTCAGTCTTTAGAATTGCTCTGCTGCAATTGCTGAACACTCTTTTGTGCAGTGTGTGCATGTACACTGAGTGCATCTATCAACTGGCGTGTTGGCCTTAATGGTTCTGCATGTTTTTGTGTCTTTTCAAAATCTATCTATCTTGCGAGTCAGTCATTCATTTGGTCTTTCAGTCTGTCTAATCTTTTTATGATTTTATTGATTTGTTCGTGCCAAGGGTACAGAAGAAAGAAGCCATTTTAACTGCTCTGTAAATAATTAGAAAAAGCCAACTGAGTTTACACATCCTGTCTTTTCAAGGCAGGTCTAAGACTGTTTCTACTCCCACTGAAACTACTGCCAAAAAAAAACCTAGGTGGGGTTTTTTGTGATATCTTCACGGGACCTTGCATTTCTCAGGAACTCTCAGGAAGGGTGTTAGAAACAAGTTGATGAACAAGAGCTTTTTGCCATGCAGTGAGCCTCTTCAAATTTACTAAATCACCAGGAACTCTTTTCCATTCTTAATTCTTTTTGGGAAAGAAGCTGTGCTCATAGTGTTGCTTCAGTCTCCGGCACACTGAGATTGGCTTTGCTTTCCCTTGTCTGCTCATCTTGACTTGGTACTCCAAAATGTTTCACAGGGATGCAGGAGTGCTTGCATCTTCAATTTACACTGCCATTATAGCCTGATTTTTTTTTATTTCCCCACAGACTCTAAATGTTTGAAATGCTTTAAATTTTGGATTATTGTTTTCGCTGGAAAAGGCTGTGGGAGGGAGGTCTTAACTAGCAGGTTGATTCTGCAGAAATAATACAGTATGAGTAGATGGGAGGGAGGTCTTAACTAGCAGGTTGATTCTGCAGAAATAATACAGCAGTAATGAGTAGAAATTTTGATCAGGAGCAAATATTTTTTGGACTTGATCAAAATAAACACCAGGTTTAATAATCTGTGCCTAGCATTGCTCATTGCAGAGTGCTTGGGAGAAAGCAAATTTCATCTTCCATGTCTTCAGCAGCTCTTTCCTTAAGGAGAGGTGCAAGTTAGGCTGGACGTGTCAGAGAAGTTCAAGCTCTACTGCTATTGGGGAACTTGAGACAAAACTTGGGGTGCTGATGCAGGGAAGTAAATGCAGGCACAGGAGGTGTATCAAGTCCCATGAAGAGACTAGTGGTGTGGAGTCCTGGTGAAGATAAGGGCAGATGTGATTCCACTAGCTAAGTTATCCAGGATCATTACTGTCCTGCACTCTCCTCCAGATGCAGCATCATCTAACCTGGGACCAGCAGTGCAATGGCTGTTGGTATCCAGTGCCCTTTCCCTAAGTCTTTGCTTTTAGTCATTCAAAGGAGACTTCCCTCTTTAGTAGTAACAAGCAAGGATTTCACTTGCTGCTTAATAGAAAGGACTGAAGAGTCTGGCTCCTAGCTTTTTAAGCCATGATTTAATTTTTCTGTTCTTGCTAATGTTATTCCTTCCCTGGGCATATGGCTGGCATGTCTCTGTGGAGGCCAGCCCTCAGAGCCGAACTCCAGCTGCCAGCTGAACCCTCTGCATTGAGAGCTACCAATGTCTCCATGCTCTACAGACCGCTCCACTTTTCAAGCAGTTTTACCCTGGACTAGTAACAGCTTCAAGACTATGCCTGCTGGCTTATGGCTCTGGTCACTACTTTTTTATGAAAGAACCGCTCCAGAGAATTTTAATAACGTGCAGCGTAGGCTTTATGAGCAAAATTGTCTGCTTAATCCATATGCCCTTCTAAAGTAAAATCTCAAGTGTGAAACAGCAGACTGTCCTTGGTGCTTTTTCAGACAGGCTTAGATGTTCAAAACTGGTATTTAGCTTTTGACATATATGGATAAAAAAAGTCAAGTAGAAAAAATGCAGAAATATCCTCTAACTCAGAAGTTAGCTCACTCCAGTCTCCCCACAGACAAAGGGGGAGAATTAATTCCCACAAAATACCGCATGATTTCGATCCTACTCTCTGGTATTTGAATCATCAGAGATTAATCCTATGAATTAGATTCATTTTGCTCCAAAAGGGGGGATCCAGTTGGGAAAATAAAATTTTGCTACCAATTGTTTTTGTCTTGATGTTTCTCTCAAGTGAAGAATTCTCAAGTGCTTTATGATCAGGAGGTCTCACCTCCTGTAGGTAGCGCTACATGGGACCAACAGGCTATGTGCTGCAGAGCAAAAGCTCACAAGCATCCCCTTCCCACTTGACACATCTAATGCTGTTTTCTTCACTCATTATAATAGTCCACCTGGTGACAATTCCTGGCACTCTGTTGCTTGCTAAACACTAAACAGTGATGTCTGTTAGCATCTTCTGCTTTCTACAAACACTGAAAAAATAATTCACAAGCTGAACTACTGCTGCTAAAAAATATTTATTCTCAGCAGGAATCTTGCTCTTTGCTACATACTGACACTGAATATTTAAATTACAACCTTCTAATCTTTCATTTACAGCATCTAGAGGATGTTGAATAAATTAAAAATAAAATGCCACAATATTCCGCCTTGACAGGGGATCTGACAGGGAATCAACATTTTCAGAAATGGGGGTTTAGTTTTCCAGCATATGCAGCTCCATCTTTGACAGGTGATGTACTGTGTTCAATACTCCTAAGGCCATATATGTCAAAAGCTAAATACCAGTTTTGATAATCTAAGCCTGTCTGAGAAAGCACTGAGGACAGTCTGTTGTCTCACATTTGAGATGCGATGGTGTCCCTACTTTAGAAGGGTACATGGATTGAGTAGACAATTTTGCTCAGGAAGTCTGTACTTCAGTACTTCAGTGTTAGTCATGAACTATGAAGGACTATGAAGGATGTCAATCACTGCTCTCTAATAGTGTTCCGTGAATACTATTGCTAGAAAGAGGCCTTGCAGGTTTGGCGATCGCATTATTAATGGTATTGCCTTGATGGGAATGTGTGACTAATAGCAAAACTTAAATTCAGATTTTATGCTTTGGAGCCAGTCTTAAATAGTAGGTTGAAGCCTTTTTTTTTTGTTTCATTTTAAAATCATGGTAACAGCAGTCAGTGTAGCACAAGGTACTGGAGCAAGTGAGGTGCCCTAGGAAGTGCTAGGACAATGACCCAGAGAAATGGTACAATCCATATCAGCCCAGACAGCTCATGAACAGAAATGTAGTTTTTCCACCGAGTTACCCATCTTGAGCGAAACACATAGGCATTGAGTTGTCTACAATTATCAGTTTTCAAGAGTTCAGCTTTACTGGTATCTCTTTAGGCTTTATTATCTGCTTTGCATCATATGTTTTGAGGCCAGAAGACACTATTATGATCTATTCTGACCTCCTGTATGACACAGGTCTTAGTTGTTTCTGCTTATAACTGCCTTGATCTATGAAATATCTGTTTAGAAACACGTCATATCTGAATGCATCACTGACTTCTGCACATTTGTCTTAAAATATGTATCTAAGCTAAGGATTTACAAGTCCTTTAAAATCTTAAGGGACATTTACCAATTACACATGCAATGTGGGCAGTAAAGCCACAAATTAAGCCCACCTTCCTTGAATAACATTTTTCAGAAACAATAACTACTGATCCCCTTTCCTAATGCTCGAAATTAGGCTCATCCCCTTTCCATCTTGGCTGGCATTATTTGGATCCCTCTGGTAGTATTACTGAAATAGCAATGTCCTGAATTGTACTGCTGGTGTTGACATCAGACCCTGCCTTTGTACAGACCATCTCAGTGCCATGTTTTACAAGGGTAAAACTTGCCCTAGTTTTACTAGGGCCCAGCTTGCCCATCATGTATGTCCCAGGCAGATGAAGTCTTTGGTGGGAGCTTCAGTCCTCTCTGAGGTTCTAGATAAAACATGGGGTCTCCTACAGAAACAGGGGAGATGGTTTGCACCCAAGATGTTGGCAAGGTACAAAGAAAGTTACTTGAGCTCTGACTCCAGTCAGTCTCCTCCGAGAGAGGTGTAACCCAGTCCTGGTGTAGCTCTTGTGAGTGAATGGAGATGTGCCTTGACATTAAGGTGGGACAGATGGTACCATTTGTGTGGCCAGGCACTGCACAGAGTAGCCCTGCTCGATACTGGTAGGGAACAGAAGGAGCCTAGGCATTCCCCTCACCCAACGGTGCACTCCTGACAGCTGGACAAGCAACGAGATTGTCACCGTGATGCAGCCCACCTGTGACTGCCCAGCCACAGGCCTCTCCCTTTGGGTCACAGCACCCTTCTTTTGTCCTCAGCTGTTTGAGTGCTGGCTTTTCTTTCTTTAGAGGTGGCGGGCTAGATGGTTCCTTCTAGTAACTTCTACCAACCTCTGCTTTGTGATATTGTGGCTTCTCCCCAGCCTTGAGCAGTGGTAAAACCTCACCCCTGTCTAGATGTCCCATTGCCAGTGATTTCACAGACCGGGGCTTTCTCATCCTGGTCTGTTGGCTCATTGCAACTTCTGCTCTTAAAAGCCCAAGCAAATACTGCATATAAAAGGTCTCCTCTCCTGTTAAGTAATAGGTAGATGGGGGCAACAGGTGCAGCCACTGAAGCCTGAAGAGGTTGTCTGGAGCTGGGACATATGAGGCACCTGAGGAAGGTGCTGAGGGCCTGCAGCTGATGGTGCTGCTGCTGATGGTGCTGCTGCCGCCAGCCCCTGGGCCCTGTGCTGGGCTCCGCTGCGGTGTGAGGGGTGGCCACCTTCTTCCGGGTGGCCTGGGCTGCTCCCCCAGAGGCCGGAGCTGTGGACGGACAGGCTGTGGGCAGTTGCAGGTCAGTGGGGCTGGAGGAGGGGTGCTGGAGCCATGGGCTTGGGTCTGCTGTGTGAGGAGTGTGGTACTTGGGTGTGTGGTTCCCTGTTCCCTTTCCCCCTTCCTTTTTCCCGCCTGGAGAGCATAAAGCGTAGTATAAATCAGGCTCAGAGGAGGCCGTGTTGATGTTTTCTAGTTTAGACAGGATATGGGTTGCTTTAGCTGATATCTTCCCTTATTTACCTTCTGTGTTGAAAATCTCGGTGTCCTTTGTGTGCTTCAGGAAAGCAGGGCCAGGCTTAGGGGAAGTGCTTGGGAGGGAGGGGGTTTCCAAGAGGAGCAGCAGAACAGGGAGTGGGAATGGGGCGTTAAAGCCTTCCTGTATTTAGAGCTGTAGCCTGTGCTGATCTTCTTTGTGATGCAACTTTAAGAAATGTTTAATGACCTAGGGCACTAGATAGATGAAGTCTGGTGTTTGCTTATGTTGTCTGATGCTACTTACTTTCATTAAGCTCCAGTGCTGCGCTTCTGAGGCCTATTTGTAGTCGCTTGTCTTGGATGTAACTGAATCTACTCTCCCAGTGCTCTCAATTGAATTAATAAGGATTTCCCAGTCAGTTCAAGGCTCTCTGGGCCCCTTCTGATTTCCCATCTGAATGTCTCGTTGCTGTCTGTTCCCTCATTTATGTGGGCTTTACTTAGCTTAGAGGTTTTTCTCTGCGTTAGTGTGGGAGGGCTGCACAGTAGGCTTGTGCTCAGACCTCTGTGTTCCTTATGTGTCTTGATGCAGACTGGCAGCCCTGGAGCTGCTGTGTCACAGCACACAGGAAATGTTCTGATTGCAGCTGAGGCAATGCTTTGTTCATTTTCCCTTGTATTACAGCTGAAATGGTGTGTTTCAGAGGGCCATTTTAGAAGAGGCAGCCCTACCTGAGAGCTGGGAGAACAAAGCCTAAGCTGCCTTTTCCTCCTTCCTTTCCACATGTTAATCGTTTCACTGGGAGAGGCAGTGGGCTGAAAGACTCTGTGGCATGTTATCAGGGGAAGTGATTTATTATTTTTCTTCCCCTGACTCACAGTGTTTCAGAAGAGATGCATTTTCCTTCCTCCCTTGTCCCCATGTTCTTCTAAGTAATATGCATATATGGGGATTAAAAGACTCTAAGGAAATTATTGTTGGTATTGAGAAAGGTGGTTGAACATAAAGGGGATGAATACAAGGGAGAGGGAATGAGAAGGTGACCAAGAAACAGATAAAGCTGCATTAAACCTAGTGAGAGGGGAAAACAGAAAATAAAGACTGAAATCCAATGGAAAGGAAGCTCCTAAGGGAAAAGACATACAGGAATCTTCCTTTTTTGCTCTTGCATCTACATAAACAAAAATACTTCCAAGAAATGCATAATTAGCTAGTGTGCCTCACTGTTACAAATATTGCAGCAAAGAAACATTAAAAAAAGATGCTTATATGACTAGTAAGAATATTTACAGTTGGGATGTGAAACCTGCTTTATGATTCTAGGGACAGTCTCTCACTGGTTAGTGCTCTGGAAGAAAACTTAATCTCCAGATGCCCTTTGTGTACACTGACTGCTGTGACCTGTGAAATAGGGAATTTGTAAGCTGTGAACAATGTAAAATATTCTAATTGTAAAAGGTCAAAATTACTGGATCGGCTCAGATTTCTAAAAGTGAGAGAGAAAAAAATGAAACGCTAGAATTGAAGGGGGAAAATCACTGATATTTCTTTCTTCTGTGGGGAAGTGCCCCTCCTTTTCAGTATATAAACACAATTTGTGGCTGTGATCCTACATTCATAAATTGTAAAGCCAGCAGGAATCATTATGACACTCTAGCCTGAACTGCTGTATATCACAGCCCATCAGACTTCACAGAATTGCTTTCTGTTTACTTTAAAGCTTATCTTGGGGAAAAAAAAGACAACTTGGTTTCAGAAAGTCTCCTTGAGTTTAAAAATCCATCTGAAATATGAACTCCAATATGAGTGCTGCCAAGGGGGACTGTTCTTACCCTCACCTTTTCCTGATGGTAAGGTGCTGCTCTTGTTCAGTATTTTGCCATTTACTGCAAATAATGGTCTGTTTTGAGACGTCTTCCTTGAGAGTTTAACTGACCTCCTGCCACCAGGGAGCAAAAGTTATTTATTTTCTGTATGTACTGTGACTAGAGCAGCCTAATGCTAAACATGGTAGTTGGTTTGGTGGTGGAAGCTAATACCTTGCAATACCAAGCACCTTATGTAGCTCTCTTAAGTAATTAATGGGAATAACTTCTAGTTTCTGAGTTCTTATATTGAGACTCTCTTCTATTGTTAACTGGGTCTGTACCTCTGGTATTTTTGGTTCGGTTTTGGGGTTTTTTAGTAATGTTATTAAGGTGGTGGGTTTTTTTTTATCAGTAGGCATGAAGTGGTTGACATTCGGTAGAATTTGAAGAAATCTTCCTAGAGAGGAAGATTTAATATATGCATTGGTAGCTGTGTGGCATTTGAGCCACCAATGTTCCTAGGTCACCTTCTGACTCAGAGGCTGAAGGATCTTTTTCTGGAGAAAACTAGATAACAGGTAGTGTTACTTTTGGTAATGGCTGAGTTACCCGAAGAGAATAAACCTGGGGTATGTGGTTATAAAATGATGAGCCTTTCTTATTGCGTTCAAGGAGTGTGTTTGTAAGAATGATTTTTATTTCCTTCATCTTGTATGGCTGGGACATTCAACGGTGAGGGAGTACAATGTTAGTTTGAGGTTAATTATGCATAGTGTAATTTATGAAAGTCCTTGTGACACTTAAATGTGCTATGCTAGAGTTAGAGAGCATGGTCTTTCTTTTGGAGGAAAGAATGAGGAAATGGAAATCAGTTCAAATAGGTTCAGTGCAGGCAATTGAAAAGTGAAGCTATGGGAATGAAGTGTGGGTTTGTTTTTAAAAAAAAACAACAATCCAAAACTGAAAAAAAAAACCAAAACAAACAAACCAGAACCCCAAAACCACCTCACTGAAAACTTCACTATGGTAAGTTCAAAGTTTGAAGGATTCTTTAAATTATTTAATCAAAGGAAGATTTCACTATGGAGTATGGGTGATGAAGATCTTAAGTGATCGCTCGTAGTGCAGACAAAGCTTATCGGCAAGGAAGTTACTCTGTGTTTGGAAAGGTGCCAGTTGATGCCCTCAAAATAGTTCAGTGTCAGTGATCAGAAAATATTCTGCATGTGTAGTGTGATGTATATATGGTTTTTAATCCTTCAAGGCCTAAATAATTGTTACCAAAATCTTTTTTAGAGATGCAAACATTGACTGATCTGGAAAACATCAGTTCTGCCTTCTAGTAAAATCTGGACAATTGAAAATAACCAAACTCCAGTTTAATAACTGCTGTAGTGCTGCCCTTGAGGACGTGGAAATATGGCAGGGTGGGTGATGTGTGCTACATGCACCACATTATTTGATCAAGAGTATGAAAGATGTAATGGGTGTAGTGTTATGAGCAGATAAAGGACACAGCTGTTAAAATGCATAGGTGAACCAAACAGGTGATGGAGAGTTATACAGTGATGTGGGTAAATCAAACAGCCTAATTTTTATTTATTTTTTTAATAACAAGTGAGGTGGGTCATTTGAGTAATTGACTTCTTAATATGGCCTGTGGCAAACTCCTGCTTCTAGGAACAAAGACCATTGCTTACTTTGGAAGCAGTGATTCTGAAAAGGATCTGGGACTTGTTTAACCAGTCAACCATATGCTCCCTCAAATTTCGTAGCTGAGAAAACTGGGCTGTACAAGTAATGGAATATTCAGGCAGTGGCATTACCTTGGTTGTGACATTGGAGGCCATTAATAAAGTAGGGATTTCAGTTTTTGTCCTTTGCATCAAGAGTAATGTTTCTTAGAAAATTGGAAAGGGTTCAGAAGAAGGCTATAAAAAAATACGTGAGGCCTTACAATGTAAGGATATGTGCTTTAGGAGTGGCATAACACAGCTTGCACAGTGAGACTGTGTAAGATCACTCTACAGAGTTTAAAGAAGTGAAGGTTAAGAGGGGACTTGAAGACAGCCTAGAGATACTTATTTGGGTAAGATAACTCCGATTGTAGACTGCTTCTTAATCTTTTGGAAGCAGAACATGTGTAATGAGGATTGATGACTGGAAGGGGAAGCTAGGCAAATTGAGACTTAAAATAAGGAACCCGTCTCTAACAGTGTGGGTAATTAATCACTGGAACAATTTTTCTGGCTGTATGGTAGATTTCCCATCACCTGAAGTCTCTAAATCAGGACTGAATGTCTCTCTAAAAGATAAGCTCTAGTTCAAACTGAAGTTATGGTCTCAGTGTCGAAATTACTGGCTGAAGTGCTGTGGCCTGTGTTGTGCAGGAGGTCAGTGCATATGATCGTAATACTCATTCTGCCCTGAAAAATGTATTAATCTGTTTCTGGCTCATCTGTAACTGACCTTGTTCAAATTTGGTGATTTTATGTGTAAACGGCTGAGTGATATTTACCTCCCTGAAGATACGAGGCCTTGGTTAATAATAAAGGCTGTGAAGGCTGCAAAAATTCTGTCAGGAAAAAGATGGAACTAGAAATCACAGTCTCTTTGCTGGTGTGGCTGTAGGTGTTCCCTGGAGCTATAGGAAATTGTGTGGGGGAGCTTTTCTCCTGGTCCGCCCCTGCCGTGCCACGCCACGTACTTGTCCTGGGAGCTTCTGTAGCAGCAGCTGTTTGAAGGGGATGAACCCTTGGCATCACTTGGTGAGACACATAGTACTTTCTGTTCACGCTGAACTGGGTGCTTCTTAGCTCTAATTACAGTTTAGCAACATTAATGATAGATGTGAATACTATTGTGTGTTTGCTAACAAGAAGTTTACAGCCAGAGATGAAAAAGGCACATCAACCTAAGTCCCTGTGTTCAGTCACTTGTGACTTTCTAACCGCTTCAGTGAGGTACCTGTAGTGGTAAGCTTTTGGAAAGCAGACATGTTCTGTCAGGGATCGGGGTTTGCTGACACATGGAAAGGTTGTAATTCTTTCTTCTGATGGTATTAAACTATAATTTGTGATCTTTAAGCAATAGTGAATGAATAAGCAAATCCTGGGTTATGGGTGGTGTGCCCTTCTGGTGTTTAAACACTGCTCATGTCTTGCAAAAAGCATATGTCGTTGTCAGTAGGTGCTTTAAGTTGGGCTGTGTCACCCCATAATGTTCAAGATCACTCTCAGAGGGCAGAGAGGGGTTTAAAGACTCTGGCACAGAACTCATCAGCTCCATCCAGCTTCAGTCACTGCTGCTAATTCTGTCTCTCAAAAGTCACCCACAGTATATCAGGTATAGAAATTAACACTTCGTTTTAGGTAGTACCTTTCTATATTCTGTAGTTTGAATAAACAATCCTGGAAAAAACATAGTAGATTTATTTTCAGCTTGCTTATATATGCAATCATTGTGTTTCTCTGTACGTTACACACAGCAGAAACCAGCCTTCCACCCAGCTGAGAAACAGTTCAATTTACATACACAAATTAAAATGCAGTCCCTCCTGTGCCAAAAAACTGGATCAGCTGCACTGGAAATGCAGTTTTCTATGTTGAAGAAAATGCCCATGTAATTAGCCTGACTGTGTGCTTCTCTTGTGCCTCTGAGTCCTGAATTTCCTTTTGGAGCTAGTACTTAGGAGCTTCCGTGGTCTGTCCTCTCCAGCACACGGCCCTTTCCAGAACTGACAATTGTCCTTTGAGTATGGAAGGCTCCAGTGCCTAAAACCTGCTGATCGATACTGCTGGTGCAGGGTTGACAAGCTTGGATCTTGGTATTGTGCTTCCTCTCACAGGAATTTGTCTGTGAGCGGGGAATATAAGAGTCTCCATCCTGCTGTGCCAGCCTTTTCCTTGCAGCGCATGAGCTCTTTGCAGAAGGGCGAGACCCTGATGATGCTTTTATGTCTTGCCCCCTTATCAGGCGATGGAGAAGGAATCCATCCTAGCCATGTACCTACTGTCAAACTGAGTGGAGAGAAGCAAAAGTTAAAATAATTTTTCCTTGGGACATTTGGCTAAAGGTGATGCATATTGGATTTTATTTTTTAGAGCAGAACTTGCTGCAAGTAAAGGTCAGAATGATGGATGGTTTTCATGCATACTTGTTCTGTTGCTTTGACTGTTAGGCCTAGCTTTATACCTTCTCTGAAATGTTGTCAAGGCTTTACTAGCTTTATTTTATGCTTAACTTTTTTGACACTTCAATTTTTTTTCTCTCTGAGCATTTGGAATACAGTGGGATACAAACATAGAAATGAAGCTAATAGATGAGCTAAACAGAGCTGTAGAAGTAAACAGCTTTTCTGGGTCTGATAGAGAGAGAACAATCATTTTCAACTGGAGCAAAATAATTAAAAACTGAAACAACCCCAACCCAAATAAGGTGAAAAGCTGAAGAGTAGGGTGGATGGGCTCATATGAAGTCTGAGCATTTTTTCCCCGACCTTATTGCATTGTTTACTGGTACTTTAAAACAGTTTGGCTTTATTTGGAAAGTCTTTTTAGAGTCTTGATATTCTGCCATCCCTTCCCACCAACCGGTGAGCCTGTTTCCCACATGCACAAAGACAATCCTTGTTTCTTTGGAAAATTTAAGTTTCTGGTTTGCTGTTTGCTCTTTCTGAAGAGCAGAATGGTGTGGTAGGACTCTTGGCAATTGCAGACTCATAGGACAGGAACACACATTTCTGGTTGTTGGGGCAGGAGGTCAGAAAAAAAAAAAAAAAGATTTTGCGTTCTGTGTAGCTCAGGCAGTATTTATAATTTACACACATCTTAAGACTTTCCATTTTCCTCTTCTGTGAAATGAAGATGGTTGCTTTTTTCATTAGTATTTATTTGAATTTTTCTAAAAGAAGGATTTATAGAATTACAAAATATTGTTGATGTGTTTTGAGTCTTGGTAAATAAGCGAGAGAGGAAATGAACTGAAACCAATCTTTGCTTTTAAGCATATTTATAATTTTGAAGCTGAGATGCATGCTACTGATGGGAGATTTCATGGCAGAGTGGAGGGGAGAGTTTTCTTCAAAGTGCTTTGATTTTCTTTTATGCAGTCCTCCCTGAAGTGTTTTGGTAATACATGATTGATGTACTCTGTGATGAATACTGCTGTACGTTTCTGTGGATTGATTACCTTTACAGCAATGTAACTTCTTATTGAGAAGGTAGATGAAGCTAAGGATCATCTGTCCCTGTAGAGACACTAGGGACACTTCCCTCCTGGACACTAGGTTTTTGGTTGCTTGTGTGAGATGTGTAACACCAGCATGGGATTCTTCACAGCATAGAAGAATATCATGCATTGTTCTTGCTGAGAAAGAGTTCAAGGGCTTCTGTAGGTTTAGGGACTCAGTCAGGTTGTGTGTCTCATGCAGAACGGAGGGGGTACTGCTGTGTTGGCCAACATCTGGCTTGCAGCTGAGCAATGGAAAATAGGAACTTTAAAAGCGTTAGTTACTTTACTGAGAAAAACTTTGTAACACCTAAGTAGAAAAAGCCCGGGGATTGGAGATTGTTATCTTCATGATATTTTGGGTTACTTTGGAGGAAAAAGCATGAAATTAAAGGTTTGTGCTTCAGTCAGTCCATTTGCAGTCTTGACCTTTGTGTGTGTATGTATCCAGGCATAACAGAGTTATGTTACACTACTCTTCCACACTGTGTTCAGGTGGAAGAACAGGCTGTCTCTGTTTGCTATAGTTTTACTTAGAGTCTTAATATTTTTTTCAGATGCCATTACTGTTTCATCTGTATCATGAAATTCTAGGAGAAGTTTAAAATTATGAATATCTAAGTATGTGTAGCCTAGAAATTTTTGAGTTAAAATTTCCTGAACTTGTGTGGTGCTTTTATATGATATAGCTTTGTAGACACTGTTGGCCATGTTTTTATGACTTTGTCTGAGGCCCCCTGAGTCTCTGCTCAATGACAGAAGACAGCAGTGTGCTTATGCTGGGCTTCCTATATCAGGCTTTTTCAAATTATACTACTTTTATATTAGACAGAAGTCAGCTTTGGCAATTTGCTTTTCCACAGTAGTATACTGTAATTGTAGAGACCCTGGATAGTGCTGCTGCTTGTGCTCTTGGCCATTTCTCTTACGTCAGTGTCACAGCATAAGATTGTAACCTTGGATTATGGGAGAGCTTCTGTGGCAGAAGATGCTTCCCGCAAAATATCTGCCTCACTATCCAAAGCGCTTTTTGAGAGCCTAAAATACCTAAAAGCTTTTTTTTTTTTCCTTTTAAGATATTTGAGGAAAAAATAGTAATTAGTTCTACTATATTGTTCTTACATTTTTATGTAGGTCTAGTTCATAGTTTACATGCTAACAGAGCATGTAAACGTGAGCCATAGCTTCTCAGTTATATTTCACTCTGCGTGTCACTTGCTGGGAGGAAGTCTGGACAAATTACTTGATTTAAAAATGGTAAAAATTGATTTCTGATTTTGAATGTCACAATTCGAAGTCTTGCTTGCTGAGCATTGAGAGTCACTAAGGACCTGGACTGCAGTGAAGTAATTGCTTGGCAGGAACATCTCAAACAAACCCCTTGAATCCAAGTAATGAAAAACTTGACAAAGCATGAGGAAATTCGTTATTCCATCTTTTTCTTACTTTTCCTAGCTGTAGAACAATGGATGTTTGCAGGAGCTGACGTATCTCTGTCTAATATTCTTGAACAGAAGGTGTGCGATGCATATGCAAACTAATTGTAGGTTAAAATAAATGGACCTTCTACCCTGTAAATATCCACTTGATAACTAAGACTCTAATGTCACATGTGGTGTTATCCAGGGCTCAGTACTGGGGACGGTTCTCTTTAATATCTTTATCAGCTATCTGGATGAGGGAATTGAGTGTACCCTTAGTAAGTTTGCAGATGACACCAAGTTGTATGGTAGTGTTGATCTTGAGGGTAGGAAGGCTCTACAGAGGGATCTGGACAGGTTGGAGGGATGAACCAAGGCCAACGGTGTAAGATTCAATAAGACCAAGTGCTGTGTCCACCTGCCCTTAATCCCTCATATTATTCCACTGGTTTACGGTCTTTCAGGATATCTTGGAGTTATTTTTGTAGCCGCATACATGTAACATGGGATCAGAACCTGCAAAGGTTTTTAGAGGCATGTGACCAGGTGGAGAAAAAATTAGTGCCCCATTCATGCAGCTTCAACATCACTTGGGTTTCCTCTGTTTGTGCTAAATAGAAAGGCTGTTTTACAAATGTACAGGGAATGTGTTATTTGGTTAGCTGTTGAAATTCCATCTGATACACCAAAGTTATCTCAGCCTGTGTGCCATCCCAATAAATTGCTAGCATAGAGAACCAGGATAAAGGATTCATCACTAATAGATAATAAGATGCATTAAACAGCTCAGGTTGAGCTATGTAGAGCAATAAAATACCCAATTGTTTTAGCCTTTAAAGAATACCAATGTGGCGCCTTCCATCTGTCAACAGTCATGTCTCTGGAAATAGCCATTGCATCTCTTACACTTGTCTAGAGTATTGGTGAAGGTGATGCCAAATTGGAGTGTATTTGGGGGGTGGGGTTAGGGGAGTTTGGTTTTTTAGGAGTTTCCTATTGCACTCTGGGCCACAAGGACTTTCCCCACAGCCACTTATTTCTTTAGTTTTGAATCAAAATTCCCTCAAATGGAGAGCCATAAAGAAATCTTTTGAGCATTGTTTGTTTGACAGTTTAGGTGTATGGAGAAGCGATAGTTTTGGAATCTTTCTTTTTTGTGTGTATGAAGGATGCTGTGTCCTCTCTACATATTTTCCATAATTAATGTAAGACACTCAATTGATAACGATCCTTCGATTTGGCTCACTACCTAACCTGTGGAGTTTTGTATTCTAGAGTTATGTATTTATTATTTATGTGAGAGACGGGTGTTTTTCCTCTGCTTAAGTTCTTAATTAGACGTTGTTTTTAACTGTATTTATAAGTGACGGTGATCAAACTGAACTGGATTTTTTTTCCACATGGTATTAGTTCACCCACAGATCTGTATGAAACTAGAGACGTGTTTGGCTGCAGAGCCACTTTCCTCTTCCCACCCTAGGACAGGAGTACAAGGTCCCTTTATGTGGTGGATACATAGCATCAAAGCTTTAGTAGTAAAAGCTGTTTTCAGTTAGGAGTCTTTGTGTCTTCCTAAACAGCCATCCCCTCTGAGAGAATACCTCCAGCATGTTGTTATTCATTGCTTCCCTTGTGTTTTTGGCAATGCTAGTGTATACTCGAGGGGAGAATGTTTTCTGTGATTCGGATTCACTGATGTGTTTTTTCCTTACTCTGGTCCATCAAAGATCTGCAGGTGAATTTACTTTTTTTGAAAGAAAAAGAAAAATATGACTATGCTTTTTTTCCCCTAGTGGTTTCATTTTTTTTGGCCTTCATCTTTAATCACATCAACATCCATTACTTGCTTTTGTCTCGTCTCTGCTCTGATCTGAACCCATTTAACCAAAAGGAATTTGTGAAGTTTTAATTATTTTAGTGTCTACCTGAGGCTTAAATTATGTATTTGAAGTTTTAAAACTTTGAAGTAGTTATTTTCTTTCCATCTACAGGTTAAAAGGATCCAGCAGGGATTGTCTTACTATTGCTGTAGGATTTCAAAAGCTCTGTTTACTTTTAACATGCTTGGGTTTACAGCACAACACTATGTAGTGGAGAAATGCATACAAGTAATTACGTCAATTACCATCAGCTCTATACAATTCTTCTGTGATGCTACGTGATTTAAATGTCATTATGTGTTTGGAAAAGGATGGGAAATTGTTGTTGTTAGCTCCTGTTTGCTGCTTACAGCTGTTTTTATGACTGGTTTTGCTCATAAACAGGTGTTTAGAACATTCCTTTGACTAAGTGATACAGCTTGTGCTGCTGTGAATTAATTTGTCTTGCGTGTCTGGGTAGCTTGGATTTCTTTTGTTTTCACTTCTTTAAAGAAAAGAAAAATAAATAAAAAACCCAGAAGGCTCCCAGCAGCTGAGGTTGCTTTGGTAAGCCATGCTTGGAGAAACTACAAGCTTGCCATGAGACAGAATGTGTCCTTCAAGAGAAAGATGGTTTGCATGGGTATCCGTGGGCCTGGCCTCCCAGCAAAATCTCATTTTACTCTGATTCCTCTCTATTCCTGTTGAATGAGCTTTCTGATACTTTCTCTACTTTGGTTAGAAGTCCTATGCCTGGTGCTTCTTATTCCTGAAAGCTGGTCTGTGGTAAGTGACAAAGGAATGGACGTATGCACCAAAAGTAGGTATGTGTTCAGTAATATTCCATGGTGAAAACTTAAATAACTTGATATAAAATGTATTTGAAGAACATCAGCAGATGGTGCTCCTGAAAAAGGTAAGGTGAATTCTTCCCCTGCCCCTGTTCTCATTACTATCATCTGAAAGCAAGGAGGACGCGTCCAGTGTAATTTGCCTGTGCAGTAGACAGTACTTACAAGTGACAAAGCCTCAAAAGAGCTTGTTGGGTTCTGTAAAGCTTTTAAGCCATTTTCTGTATGTATTTCATTCAAAAAGTACTGACTTCTGTTCCAGCCGTTCCTTGCTAGTTAAGAAAAGCAGAAAGCTTTTAATGCAGTTGGTCACTGCTATTTCATATATGATTCAGAAGGCCTAATTTCTATTACAAAAGAAACCAAAATCCCCAAAACAACCCCACCAAAAAAGCAAAAACCCAACCCAAGCTTAAAATCTAAACAAACAAAACCTGTGAAATGTAAATAGAAAAGAAAAAATGCAAATCATTGATTTGTATGCATTGGGATGGTGCATTGCTGAGAATGCGGGGTGTTCTGGCTGTAACTAAATCATTAGAAAAAGCAGAACTTTCATTAAGAGTAGTCTTGTTACAATTAAGAATAACATAATTGGGGCAGGAAAATGATATTTATAGATCTACTGGGCAACAAAGTAGCTGTTAAACCACAGAGTCAACCTGTTCTCCCTGGCAAAGGGTAGCTTCAAAATGTCTTTTCTAAACAGTGGTTTGGTTTGGGTTTGTGGTTTGGTTGTTTTTTTTGGTTGGTGGGTTTTTTGTTTGTGGTTGGGTTGTTTGTTTTTTTGTTTTTTTTTTTTGAGACATCAATTTTAAGATATTATTTTAACTTTAACTGCATCTCAGAAGAAGAAATATACTGTAAGGAGCATGCGCTTTGTTGGAGAGTCATCTGTTATACCTCACTTCCGATTAGGTGCATGAAAATGTATGTGGCTTGGTGGCCTTTTTAATTTATTTTTTTAATCCAATAAATTATGATAACTAAAAATAAATGTAAAAATCACAAAGTGTTTGGGTTTAGAAGTGACATCAGCAGATCATCTAGTCAAATCTCCCTGCTCAGGCAGGATCAACTGGAGCTCGTTGGAGCAGCATGGACCAAGGCCATGTTCAGTTGGGTTTGGAATCCAAAGATGGAGACTCCACAGTCTTTCTGGGCAACTTGTTCCAATGTTTGAACACCCTCACAGCAAAAAAACGAAATTGCATTCTCATCCCAAATGTGCTTGAAAGTTGTGCAGAAGATTTTTCTCCATCACCTTCCCAGGGACTGAGGTGAGGCTGACTGGTTTGTACTTCCCTGGATTCTCCTTCTTACCCACCACGAGGACAGGACTGACATTTGCTCCCTTCCTATTTTCAGGAACCTCTGCCAGTCACCATGACCTCTCAAAGACAATAGCGTCCTTGCAACGGCATCAGCCAGCTCCCTTAGCACTTGTGTTTATCCCATCAGGTCCATGGACTTGTGTATGTCCTTTCTTTAAGCAATCTCTGATTCTGTTTCCCTCCGTTGAGGGTAAGTCTTCCTTGTGTCAAGATTTCCCTCTGGTCACAGGGTCCTAGGATCCCTGAAGACTGGCCTTTCTAGTCAAGGGTCAAGATGGAAAAGATGTAGGTGCTCTGTTGTCTTTCTTCAATGTCCTTTGTCACAAGGTTAGAAGTGGGAGAAATTGATCTTCTAATGGCAAATGGATTTAGCAGGAGGAATGTTGAACGTGTAAGCGCAGTTCTTAGCGTGGGGCCTATGGGTCTGAGGAATCCTTTCTATTTTGTCTTCTCTTATCTCTGTTAGAGAAAGAAAGAAAGAAGCATTGAGAATTCTAACTATGAAGTAACTTAGCCTTTTGCTGTGCATATCTTCAGTTTCACTTAGGGATGATTAGGACTTGTGGGTTTTGCATGTGAATATTGTTGTTAGTGCCTGTGCTTCCCTTAAAGCTGCAGCCTTTTCTCCTCTGGAGTTTGGTTTGTGTAGAACAGGGGCTGATTATTTTGAAGTAACGTTTCATCTAATTCAGCAAAAAATAAGTGAGACGAAGCGGTACTTTTATCTTAATTCTTTTGTTGCACATCTAGTCCTCAAGCAAAGCTTCTCTCCTTGTGGCTTCATTGCTCTGCTTTACACAAACAGACCACCTTCTTCTCATATTTGTACGAGATGTCCATGTCTTTTGGCTACTGAAAAGAATTTGCCAGTCCTTGTTGGTTAAGTTTATATCAAACAAATGCCTAGGGCAAAATTTACTCTAGATGTGTAAATCATAGGGAACGGAGTAGAGGTCGAATATGCTTGCTGTCCTAATGGCTGTAATCACTGAGGGTCACTGCAACTTCACAGATTAATTCTATCCAGCTGTATTTTTGTTGTCTGTTCAGTGTTGGTGTACTCTGAGCGTGGAACCAGAGCTATTTTTACAGAAAAACAAGCTTAGTAGCAGCCTTTAGGCTCTGCTCAGCCATGTGAAACACGCGGAGGCCATCTGCATGGAGCAGCGCTCAGATTGATGCCTGAACGGTGGGGACTGGACTTCTCCTGCTTCAGTTGCATGTGTTTTGCAGTTTATTTGTGACACATTTATTTGTCTGACACAGTTATTTCTAACACATTTGTCTGATGCATTTAGTATTATCGTATTTCATGGAAATATTGTCTTAGTTAATAGATTAAGGATGAACAGATGAAGGTTTAAAGGGAAACTGAGACACAAATATGGGCCAGGTTCTTTCCCAAGCTTTTCCTCAATCTACTGCCTAATCCATATGACTGTTTTTTAAATTACATTTTGAATAGTCATAATGGATCACCAGTACTTCATGGTCACATAGTGAAAGCTTCTGCCTTGCTGTGGTTCGTTACCGAGAAAATGGTGAGAATGTTTGTTTATAAGGTAAGCTTCCCCCCTTTCCCATCCCATTCTTTGCATTAGGCTTCTCTTCACCAAAGCTACTCTTATGTGGAATATCTTTTACCTCTCAGTCAAGGTCTATGTGAAATACCTGCAGAGATGGAGGGGAGGCTTAAGTTGAAGGGGTATTTTCACCATGAAATGGAGTGCGGTGAAGAGACAGAGAAGTTAGTGCAGAACTACGTCTTGTGCTCTGTCAATGTAGCTCAATTATGGGAGATAGAGACATTGTTTTTGATTTTTCCAGTGTTTTTGTGCCTACTTGATTGGTGATAAATTGAGGATTTGTACGCTACACAGCTTTGGGAGATGTAGATCTGTCTGGAGAAGTTGCCTTCTCCTCTATGCCTGCTGTTTGTGATTTTCCCAGGCATGCTGCGTACTTCACTCTAGGAAGCATTTGGCTGTTTAGACAATGCCTGGTTTTCTTCTGGATATGGGAGAAGAGATTTCAACGTACACTCTTTTGTTGCCTCTTCTTTGGTTTAGGTTGCATTTGGGAAAAAAGAAAAGTTCCTGTTGTCAATTATTTATTTGATTTTAATGGTATTTTATCTTTTTAATTGTTGGTAACGAACCAAAGGCCCCTAGAGCTGTTTATTAATTTGAAATCAGAATAACAGGAAAACAATGCAGCTAAATTAATATTTGAACAAGCCAGGCAGACTTAAGAGGGCAGTGTACAACATGGAGATTTCAGTCTATGGTACGTTAATGAATAAATCATTACAGATAACTTCTTGTTAATACCTGCTTCTGCAGCAGGTGTTGTCAGGCAGTTCTCTGGATTTTAGTCTATGAGGGCATGTTCTGTAAAATGAGGTCATAAACTTGAATTGGTGCCTTCCTTGCCTTTCTTAGTCTGGATGTTGTTAGAGGCATATCTGTGTTTTGATTCTAGGATCCCAGGGACTCGGGAGTTAGTCCTCTTGAGGTGTGTAAAAGGCTTTGTTTCTCTCAGCACTGCTTTTTTTCTATCCACCATTAGGGTGGATTCCTGTCTGCCAAGTTTACCAGTCCTGTTATCACGTAAGTAGCTTTTGATGTTATTCACGCATACATGCGTTCATTCATCTCTGAACTCAAGCTGAATTCTTTGGTGGATGGTTGTGAGCAAAGTGCTGTTCTTGGAGAACTGGGTGGAATGGAGAATCTGTGTTGCAGGCAGGAGGATTTAATCCATTTTAGTACTTGTTATGGAGGAGTGAACTCTCCTCTTCATATCAGCCTTCAAAGAAGAGATGAGGAAGTTAAGGCAAAAGTGGAAGGACTGAAATGCGATAGGTTTGTGCTTGTTTTCAGACTGGTGCTAACAAAAACTGGACTTTAATTTGCATTTTATTGGGTAAAAATTATTTACCTTAAAAAAAAAAAAAAACCAAACCAAAAAACCAAACCAACCAAACAAAAAACTCCATCAACTCTTTAAAAACAAATCTAGGAATTTCCATAGAAAAATTGTGTATTCCACTGGGATAGTAGAAGTGTGAATTTGATTGGATAGACTAATTTAGCCTGTGGTTTTACAAGTTTTTCTCACCTTATTCTGAGTGTGTGGGTGTGATGATATTGAAATTGAGTGTGATTCCTTCCAAGCCAGTCATTCAGAGTGGGAACCTGCATATTTTTACCCATTAAATTGTTTATAGCTCTTCCTACTGGAGTTGTGATCTTGTCAGACTGGATGGTCTGTGCGTGTGGCTGAGATGCTTCACAATTTGCATTTCTCGTAAGTCGTAGGGCTGCTGATGGAAGCTGCTGGTGATGCTGGAGCTGACTGCTTGCCATTCAGCTGGGGAGCCGTATGTTTGTAGTGTTTCATCCTACCAATACTAAAACCCGTTGTAGTACCATCAAGTTTAATTACATCACCAGAATCTGGGGTGGTGGCCTGGATGAGAAGTGTGTCTTACAGCCCGAGGCCAGTCCTCCTGGACCCTGGCTGATTTCATGTGTTGGAAACCTGTTGCTGGGGTACTTCTTTCCCAGAATGAGGTACGGACAAGAGGACTCTTCGTCTCTCCCAGGGTTCCCTCTCTCAAAAGCAACAGGATACTGTCCAAGACTTCTCTGCATGAGCTGCTTTCCCAAAGCCTGATCTCCTCCCTTGTGCAGCAGCAATTTTTCTCACTGGTGGGAGAAGTGCTGCCAGCTGCAGGAGCAGAGGAGTGGTGATGGCTGTCTTCAGCCTCTCCAAACTCTTGGCTCGGGATAGCTGAGTAGGGATGGGATTCAACTGACTGTAGAACTCTGTGCAGTATCATTTTAAATACCCTTTGGTAGCCTGCCTCACCCTTAGTTGGTGCTCCGGAAAAGTGTGGCTTTCCCTCACGTTCTTTGTCCTATTTGCCAGTCCTGTGCAGATGTCTCGGATAACACGAATGTATTTTGAGTGGTGGAAGACACATATGCTTAGGCAGCTGTATGTTGCGATAAGTAAAACTGCATGGAACTGGCAAGACCAGGGCAGAGGGGACATAAATATGTCGTGGGGCTAGCAGATGCTGAGAAGAGCGGGTGGTTGCTTAGGATACTGCAGATATCTAGGTAGTGATACCAGCTCATATTTTTAATGATTTTTTTAAATTATGATTTGTTACAGTGTATACTTGCAACAACAGTACTGTTGTGATGCTGATACACCATTTGACTGTTCTCTGATTCCATAGCTACCTGAGTGGCTTGAGAAAGCAAACCTGGCTCTCTTCCCTTCAGTTTATCAAGGATGGGAACTTCAAGGAGTATCACTCGTCTCCAAATTTTCAATTTGTCCTTCTTCAGTTACCCTTAGTAGTGAGTGTCTTTACTTGCTGTGTTATACTGCAGTGTTGAGTTATGCTTCACTTAGGAGTTGGGTGCAGTTCAGTTACAGGTGAAATGATTTGTTTATTTAACCAATGAAGTATAAGACTTTTGGAATTCATTTAGCTGACTGGTGCTATCTGTTCAGGATGAATATAGTTGTCTTGGGAATGGAAATAAAGCTTGTGGTTTAAGTTTCAAGTAATTGAGTGACCTCCTCATCTAAATAGATTCTTTAGTGGAAGAGGAGTAACATGCTGCAGGATGAGCTCGTCAGGAAGTCCTCCTCACTCTCTGCTACTAGAGATCATGATGTCTGGCAGTGATTAGCTGTCAAATGCAACCCCGAACGCAGGCTGAGGATTGAAAACTTAGTCTAGAAATCATCTGGTGATTTATGGAATGGATTTTTCTCCTATTGTGTCTCTGGTGAGGCAGAAGATGGGAGACTGAACTGTTAGAGAAGGGAAACCAAACATGAGACTAAAAATCAAATATTACTTCATTTTTCAATTTCCAATTTCCTGAATGTGTTAATGCTGGATAATTGCCAACGCTGGATAGTTGACTGTAGGGGTTTTTTACTGCCTCTCTTCAATTTTTATTTATATTTTCCTCCATTTCACAGCACTCCAGGGTCTTTTATTAATGTTTTTTTTGAGTTGAAACATAAAGGACTAGAAAGGCCACTTTATTCTCTGCCCTTTATTCCCCTTGAGGATAAGGAAATGGAAAGGAAAAAAAAAATCCATGGGAGGCTGTAGTAATCAAAATTCTTCTTTGGAAAAGCTTTACAGGTTTCAGTTTAAACATGGGAGGAGAAAAGACAGGGACGAAATTTACTTCAAGTCTCCAGCTAGTTATTAGGTATAAATATGCACAGCAATTCAGGCTTTGATGTTAAAACTCACAGGGTTGGGGAGATGCAAGGCATTTAAAAGCATAATACTCCTTTTTTATTTTTTTTTAGGGCTAGTTTCTTTGCTCTAGTTAGTTGCAGAAGAATAAATTTCCAACTGCTTGGAATTAGTACTTTGTGAGTAGAGAATTCTCTGTAATGTTAGAGCTACCTGGCACCTGTCGTTTCTGTGAACTTATTTGCTTTTACAAACACTTAGTTCTCAGGTTTTGAAAATCTGAGGTTATGTTTGTAGGTAAAGCAAGATGTCTTATATTGTGGAACTGTGTGAAGATAGGATGTGAAAAAGCTTTTCAAACTTTAAACCTGTAACTATTTTTCAGCAGAAAGGAAGGACCAAAGTATTTAAAATAAGGAATGATACAAGAAATGTAGCTTTATGAAACCAATAAAAACCCTAACAAAATCCTGATAAAAATGGAAGGATAGAAAATGCAAAATTAATAAAAGAAAATACTTTTCAAACAATTGGTTAAGCTGTTGTAATCATTCAGGTTGAGAATTTATTGAGGTTTGAAAGCATCAATCTTTTGCATAGATTAGATTCCATTTCAATGTATCCTAGAGGTTTGAGGGGGATATTATATCTTGTATTTGATAGTCTCTAACAACCAAAAGGTTGGAAAAAGACCTGATGTAGAGAACAGTGTTCTGCTCTTCCTCTTATAGCTATGCCATTGTCTCTGCCAATGGCCGTGGTCAAAATAGGGTACTGGATTCAGTGGATTAGAGTTTGTTTGCTAACTGCAAGTTTGCTACATATATGATACAGACTCTCACTGTGATTAATGTTTGATTGTAATCTGTTATTCCCTGTTCAGATACTTTCCAATGAGGCATTTCCTTCCATTTGATGCAACAAATCTTCCTATTTTTCATCTTTAATATTCTGTAAGTAAAATTGAGCTACAATAGGAAAAATTCCTCTTCACTGTGCGATCTTTTCTTATTTTTTCCTTCAGAAACAAGTGATGATAAAAGGTTGGCAACATAGTCATGCTCCTAGGAGAGTCTGAGAATGTATCAATTAAATAGGGTGTGAGTGGCAGACAATGACAGAGCTGCTCAGAGTAATGAATGGTGCTAAGAAGATGGATGGGGCGCTCTTTTCTTTTGAAGTAATAGAAGAACCCAGAACATGGAACTGAAACTGAAAGGCAGCAGATTCAACAGTAATTGATAAAATAAAATACTTTTGTCATGTTTCATAACTAAGCAGTGAAAGTCATTACTGCCAGATAGCATCAAGGCAAAGAGCTTAACTGCAGCTCTTTAATAGAAAATTCATCTGGATAAAAGTGCATCTAGGATTAGGTTATAATTTTCTTTTTATGGAATAGAATATACATAGGGGAGATATCAGACTTGCACTCATTTAATTTTTATGCCAGCCTTTCCATCCTAGGGGCTTGAAAGATGCTTCTCAAATACATAAATTCTTCTGTAATTGCTCAGAGTGTTATTGCTTACAGCATTTTTCTTTGTACCTGCATCAGGACACTGTTTTGGCCGCTCTTAGGCACAGGGTACTTACTGGATCAGGTGAAGGGTCCACTATGGCAGGATTTTTGGGATTTGTTCACCTTTCTTCTCCTATCTGCCCAAAGCCAGTTCTACCTGAAATATCATCCCTGATCTGATTATCAGATTTTGAAGAGAATGTCTCTAGCGCCATTGGTGACACATTTTTTTTTGTTTGAGGAATGTTTTGCAGTGAGAGCAGTGCGTGGGGAGTAAAGACATCACTGCCTTCTCACAGCGCGTGTCCTTTCTGCTGCTCTTTAAGTGGCTGTAAGACACTTTGTATGTGTAAATGGCAAGTGAGGCCATGTGAGCGTTTGGAAAGCTGTCCATTAACCACAAAATGCTGTTGTCTACAAACCTTTCTGGCGGCATCAACTTGTTAAGCAGAGTTGTCTTATTCTAGAAACCTCTTTACCCTCAGCACTTCTGTTTCTTGCAGTCCAGAATAGCACCAAAGCCCTTTTTCAGCTGTGCATTTTTCTTTACCCACCCACTGATAAAGAACATATTGAGGGGAGATGAGTCCCTGGTTTCCACAGGACTTACTACACTGCATCCTGGGCTTTTAAGAGTAGATAGGAACTCTTTCTGGAGACAGTTAACATTGTTAATATAAAGAAAATGTCTTTTTGTGATTCAGGCGAAGGACTGGAAACCTAGAACCTTTTCCAAGATTAGCAAAGCTATAAAACTCAGGCAGATTGTTTATGTGTGAATTCTCAAAGGTTATAGACATTTGGTTGCTTGTGAAATCAATGGGAGTTTGTAAATGTGTTTGGAGATCTAACCCCCAGAAGTTTAATTTTTTTAGGACCTTTCATAATTCCAGTTTAGGCTTGGAATGTATTGAGCGCACACTGCAACTATAGAATTGATCTCAAAAATGGATTCAAGTTTTGATGTTTAGCCCTGAGCTTTCCAGATTTCAGTTTTCTCATCTAATAAAGTAGGAATTATAATTTGGATTTATGGCAATGGAAAAGATTAACCCCAGAACAAGCAGCTAAGGCATAAATTCCTTTGCACGGTGATCAGTCAACTGTGAGGATTATATGCATAAACTAGAATGAACAGAGAGAGAAGGAGGCTTACCTTTGTGCCTCCATTTCCTCTCTCTGTGTCCTATCAATCTGTTGTAATTTATCGTTAAGAACATATGGAACCATTTTATGAAAATGAAACGAGAAAGAAGCAAACAACTTAAATAGCTTGCCTGAATATAAATTTGGTTGATTTACATTGTTTCTCCAACTCCTGCTTTCCTATAATCCGATAATGTTTAGTGGCTTCGGTGGGTAATGAGCTCCATCTAGTGACACAGGACCCGTCTGCGCTGCTTGGGCTGGAGCCAGCCTCTGCTTGGCCCAGCTGAGATTTTAAGCTACATCTAATGGGCGGTGTGGTGACAGTTCACAGGAGAAAAACGTAGACAAAAGTGAAATGGTCCTGTGAAGGCATCAATCCTATCATTACACTTATTTTTCTTACAGATTGCTTGCACTTAAAGTACACTTTTCTTAAGAGAGAAAAGTAATTAATCTATATTAAGTCATAACTCAGCTCCACGTGCGTGTGTGTGCCATCTGTAGCAGCGTGAATACTGACGATTGCTCGAAAGTTCAAAAATGGCTGGAGCCTTTCCCTCTAGTTTACTGTTGTGTCACTGCTGCAAGTGACCTGCAACACAAACTGAAACAGTTCTTTCATGGCCGCGAGTCAGGGGTTTTACCACTGCAAGGCTATAAGCAGCACAGTGTGGAAATGTCAGAGAAATCTGGCTCTGTCATGTGTGTGCTGGTCTCGGGCAGCTCAACTGTGAGTCCTCAGCTGTAAGTTATTCATAATTAATAGAGCATATCTTTTAGGTTGTTAACTGAAACCTGTACTTGCAGAGCAGAAATGTGAGGTCTGTGCTGGCTGCTGCTCACACAAAGGGAAAGCTTATTATCTGAGAACAATTAGGGCTGACTTCAGTGTGCCACTTAGAATACAGAACTCCAGGTTGATTTGCAAAAATGCTTCTGCGTGTTGGTTATGTTAGAAGCTAAGTTAAAAAGAGATCACCGCTCCTTGTACAGGGAAGAAACTGGTGTGACACAGTGCTGAGCCTTCAGACTCTGCCTGGCAGCCAGAGGAAAGCTGTGGAGCCTCTGCTGCAGCAGAGTGCCTTTCTCCATCTCATACTCTTGAAGACCATCTGGGGAAGCACACAGACTGCTTAGAAGATGTCTTGCAGATTAGTCATAGAACTGTGGAGCTGTGCTGCCAAGGTGCCCCCGTCATAGCAGCTGCTGTGAAAATAGCAGGGGTAGCAAAGCTCAGTAGTTGATGAGGAGCAAAGACCCTCCCAGAGCTTGTGGATCTTTCCTGTAGTTCCCAAGCTGGCTGTAGACTAGCTCACTTCAGGTTAGCTTGGATATTGGTGCCATATGGATACCAGTATGGATAGGCATGGCAGGATGTGTCTACAGTAGCAGGGATTTAGCACAGGCTCCAGAGTTGTCCTGAGAAGCAAGGCAGGTACCTGTGTGTGGTTGCTCCATACTGAACGGCCTTCTGATACCAGATTATTGCCAGTACTTGTGACAAACCATGATGTGATGATCACAGCACAAACTGCAGTCTAAACGTAACCTTGAGAGTCAGAGGGGAAATTTTTGATAAGCAAAGCTAAACTTTCTGTTTTAAAAAAAAGCCTTCTGGTGTATAGCCTGTCGTACAGTGCAGCAACCATTTCCAAGGCAGTCTGCATGGAGCTGACATCAGAGATTGGACTGCAGGAGGTTATATTAGACTGTATCAATCAAACCCAACTTTTTTCTTTTTTTTTTTTTTTATTGAAATTGTATGTAGAATAGAGGTTATTTATATCCCATTCACCATCTGCTATGAGAGAAGAATCCAGCTATCCCATTCAAGTTTACAGTTTTTATGTTGTCCTTTAATCCATTGTGCTCAGTGTTCTTTGGAGGAAAAAGCCAGAGGTCTGCTGTTGGAGAAGGTCAGCACAAACTCCTCTCGCATGCTGTGTTCTGCTGACTCTCTTTAACAGGGGGCAAGTACCAACACCCATCCACATCTGTACATTTTTTTTGTCTGTTAGAAGGAAGAGGATTACTTCTCTAAACTGTCTCAACATCTTGTCACATCTGTTGCATAAACCAAATATTTTATCTGTTTTCTCTCACACATACTCATATCTGGCTGTAGGGTATATTTTATGTTATCACTTTTTTGCTGAGCTTTAGGTCTCATCTTTCTTCATTTCATCATTTTGTCTTACTGCCTCTTTTCCCCCTCCTGAACCTGTCAGGTTCCTCTATTTATAGATACTAGCAACCATCAGTAATATACTGTGCTACTTCTCTTGATTGATACGCTTCTAACTGAGCTAATAGCTGGTGAGAGGGAATATTTCTTGTGTAATTATCCTGAAGTCATTGAGTATTAGCATCCTTCTTGAGCTTGAGAGCGTATGGGGCAGTGTCTTACAACTTTTCAGGAAGGGGGGGAGAGTTTCAGTTGTGCAGCACATTTGCTTGAGACTAAAAGGAGGAGTTAGAAGTCCATGTGCAGTTACAGGGGTAAGACCTCGCTGGGATCATGGAGGCATGATGGGATGGCTTACATGATGGTGTGCTATAATGGAGAGATACAGCCTTTTTAGGAAGGACAGGTTGGGATGGCAAGGAGAGGGTGTTGGCCTTGATGTGAGGAAGCAGCTGTTATGCATGGGGCTCTGCCTTGGGACCAGTCAGGACTCAATCAAGAGTTTGGTGAAGATTAGTGGGCAGATGGATATGAGTGGTGGTGTAGTGGGTATCTGTTATCGACTTCCTGATCAGGAAAATGCAGATGAGGTTGTCTTCAAACAACTGGAAGAAACCTTGCGTTCACAGTTCTTGGGGGACTTGAACCACTGTATCTTTTGGAAGGACAATAAAGTGCAGCTCAAGGAGATTTATTGAGTGTGTTGATGACAACTTCCTTATCAAGGAAGGTGGTCTGTTGGACCCGATAGTTACAAATGAGGCAGAACTGATTGTGGTTGTTAAAGCTGGAGGTGGACTTGGCTGCACTGACCATTAAATGATGCAGTTCAGAATCCTAAGTGGAGGCAGCAGAGCAAAAAGCAGGACTGCAACCCAGAACTCGAGGAGAGCAGACTACAGCTGCTTCAGAGATTCTCCTGGAACAATCCTATGGCATACAGCCCCAGAGAGATAAGGGTTGTAGGAGAGCTGGTGGATATTCAAAGATCACCTTCTCCAAACTCAAGAAAGGTCTATCCCAACAAGTAGGAAAGCAGCAGGAGGATTGCACAGATTAGTGAGGGCCTCTGAAGTGCTCTGAGATATGGTCTGGGCAGGTAATGGGGGGGAGGAAGACGAGCATAGGATGTGGATTCACGAGTGGAAGTCTGAGCTGGGCTTTTCTCAGCAGTGCCTAATGATTAAAAGAAAAAAACAGAAAACTTCCATGCGAATGCCAGGTGAAAAACAAACAAACAAAATCTCACTTTTTTATTACTGTGAGGGTGTTCAAGCAAGGAAGCAGGTTGTCCGGAGAGGTTGTGGAATTTCCACCTTTGGAGAAAAAAAACTGTCTGGGCAACCTGCTCTGGTCCCCCTGCTTCAAGCACAGCTGTTGGACTAGATGAGCTCAAGAGGTCCCTTCTAACCTTCATGTTTCTGTGAAAAGATATGCCACGAAACTGTGTACTAATGGATAAACCAGTGCTCCTCCCCAGTGCCGTCACTTCCCCTTCTTTTTTTACTGTACTGCTTCACTGGAACTATTATTTAGTCTCACTCTTAGTATTCCCTTTTTTGTTCTTTCATCCCCTTTTCCATTAGTATTTTCTCGTCAAAGTTAAATTTAGTTTTAAGAAGCTCTTTTTATCTTATCTAAATTTACTCTTGTGTAATTAGGCCATTAACTTTTTTGTTACGTTAATATACTTAAACTGTATTTAAAGTTTGTTTAATACAGAGTTCATTGCTAAGCCATTTTTGGAATTCTGAAAGGAAAAGCTGTGGAATATATCCTTTAGAAATTAAAGGTGTGCAAGCCTCCCAAGGCCATCTACTTCCTCCCCATGGTACACCTTCTGATAAATGAAATGAGCTTGGTCCTTGAGAGAGAGAGAGAAACACTTTTGTTGATGGGGAGATTCTGCAGGATCACAGCTGCTTTTAAGATCTGAGCTTGGCTGCCAATATACTATGGTGATGAAAACAAAATAAAAGCCCAGAGCAATAAGCCACTAATACATATAAATTCTTAAAATTGCACAAAATTTGTTGTACATTGTGTACTTCTACTTTTTATGTGTATGGTAAAAATGTTTGAGTAGTGGGAGAAGAAGGAAAAGGGAGTCTAGATATGAAACGTACAGCTGCTGATTTCTATTCATGAACTATGCATCTTGTTTTTTAGACCTTTAACTCACTCTTCAGGTTTCCCTTGTACCTGAGAACAGTCTGACTGGCATCCTACTCCTGCAGACTGATCTCAATTTAATATTGATGTGGCTTGGGCTATTCTGTCTAATTTTTTTACTTTACAAGATGCATGTTTCAGTGTCTTGCTAACTTAATTTTGCTTTGTAGATGTAGAAATAGGTAAGTGCTTTGATGGTAAAAGCAGAAGCAACAAGTCCTGTTGTGTGCTGGCATAATGGTAAACTGGGATTGTTGATGGAAATCAGCAGTTGTCTAGAATCTGAATAGTCTGAAGACTCTGTATGCGGGTCGTGGAAAACCAGATAAAAAGGCTGGACTGCAAGTACTGTCCTCACCTCCTGCAGGTCTCATTTTTATACAAGGATGAATAGACAGCTTGTAACAATAAATATTTGCTTTGCAAGGCTGAAGAAGAAGAAAGTAATTGCCTGTTTATATAGGTTTCATGACCATTCAAAAAGGATTTAAAATATGAAACATAATGGGAACAGATTCAAAACAACTGTGGAACACAATAATCGAGGCACTTGTAAAAGAAACATAATAATAAAAGGTTTGGGCTATTTATTTTTTTTTTAATGTTCACCGCTTTTCACAAATGTATCCCTTTTTTTTTGTTCTGTCTGCATGGGCTAATTGAAAGAAAATGCTTAGGTTGGGCTAAAGAAAGGAAAGTGAGCGTAATTTTTGGACAAAGGAACTCAAACCCTGAAATAGAGGGCTATGCAGACATTTCAAATGCTGAGCTAGGTAATGACAATCCTTTGCAGTAAATGCATTAAGTGATGTTGGCTTATAGGAAAGCTATTTCACAGTCTATATGAAAATGTGAACAGCTTGTTGGTTTTCAGACAAAAAAAAAGGAAAAAAATTTACTTTGTGCTGGTACACATTGTGCTGGGATATGTTTTTTGTACCGCATAGATCAGGTGAAGCATCTGTTTACTTTTTTTTTTTCTCCTTGCCTATCAAAAATTGTATTTTAATTCATTAGTTCGGGTGCTTTTGGTTTGGTGGATTTGTTTTTTTGGGTTTTTGTTTGTTTGGGGTTTTTTATTGTAATCTAGTGTTTTACTTGGATTGAACTATAGTGTAAAGGTTATGACTTGCTCAAAGCAATGAAACCTGTCACTGGTATTAAGGACCTCATCCAATGTGATACTTTAAAATTTTGACAAGTATAATTTTCTTATCCATAAGCTGTGGCGGTGTTCCCATTGTCGGTGATATTCCGATATTTGATTGAATTTCCCTATTATCTGTAGACTGCTTAGGTAATTGCAAGGAATAACTGTGTTTGAGTAGCAGGGGGATTTAGAAAGCTGTCATGAATACTTAGACTAGAGCTTTTGTAAAATACTCCTGAAGAAAATAATTGAAGAGTGAGAGCAGAAGGTAACAGAATACTGATTAGGAGCTGCTGTCTGACGTAATGAAATGCATCTCTGTAGCATTAGAGTGAAGGAAAAGAGTAGTGGCACAGATGGTGAATTAGGAAACAATTTCCACTTGTAACTACTGAAATCAGTTGATATTGACAATAATAAAGCTTGAGTCTCTCAACAGTGCTTGGGTTTTTTCATGTGTGCCGTATTATTATATTGGATTGTTTGGCGATATTCTGTTTTTCTGCATTACTCTAAAGTGCACTGTATAGGGCTGGTTGTTGAGAAGCAGATTGTGCAACCACTCAGTGTAATTTCACGCCTGAAGTTGAGGGAGAAAAAGAAGATGAGATCTCTGCTAGCTTTCCTCAGTACTTTTAATAACTGACAAGTGAATGCACACGTAATACAATTTAGTGAAAATACTGCATCTAGGTTAAGTGTGTGTGAACATGTATGTAGAAATACACACTGTAGACATACACACCTATCCTGCCATGCAAGTGAGCCTTATAATACATATGGCACTTTGCCCAGTGGGTGTGCAGAGGGTTTGTTATTCTAGATCATCTCTGTTGGAAGTTGAAACAATGAAACAGTAAATACACCATATGTTGAAGTCGTGTAGCTATTTTATCCACAGAATCCCATGCACGTTCCTGAGGTGGCAGCAGCTTCTAGAAAATGTTAGAAATCCTTCTGGAAGCTTAAGGAGATACTGTAAAAAGATGTAAAGCTCTTGGAAGTTTCCAAAAACTGTTGCTTACAAAATGGTCTTTAAAATAAATGTGTGTGAATGTTTTGGCAGGGAAGAATTCTGTTTGAGTAGCAGAAATGTTAGTGCAAAGAATCTGATTAATCTGTGGTGAGATAATATATTTTTGGAAATGACTGTGAATGTTAAAACAACTTCAAAACTTACTGTAAGAGCGTGTGGTTACTAAGCTGCTGAAGTATTATTTTATTAGTGTTTGCAGAAGGTATTAATCCATAAAAAGTCTCCATGTGGATGTAGGGATGCCACCCCCAGAACAACTGAAGATGTACAGTCTCTTGTCTTCTAAGTGTTTGTGAACCTGCTGTGAAAGCATCCTACTCAAATAATGTGAAGCAGAAGTCCTGTTCATTTCAGAAGCTGGTGTCAGTGCTGCTACTACACGCTTTTGGCAGCACCAAGATGTCTGTGGAACTTGCAATAAGAACACCAAAGATAGGTTTGTGTGTGTATGTACACACATACACACTTTGCTTTACTGCACTTCTATGTAGAACATGCTGTCTAAAGGGAGTGAGAAGTTTCCAACAGAGTTGAGTTCCTGGGTCTGGTGTTAAATTATGCAGAGAGAGGCAGATGAAGTGTTGCCTTTGGGCTGTTCAGTCAAAGTGCTTTTTCCGTGGTTTGCACATCAGAAGCACTATCTGTAGGTTCATTCAGAATGTCAGTGAGGAAGGCAGCTGTAAGTGAGAAAAAGATGTAGTCTGCAGCATAACTGTTCTGTTGTGATGTGACCCATCTGGGCAGTTGCTTTATTTACCAAAAGATCTTTGAGTATTATCCTCATTTAATTATCTTCAGTTGTGTGAGGAGGACATCTTGAAAGGGGGTAGATCTTTGTATTTTGGGCATATGTAGATCACCATTCCCAAGTGACTGTGGCATTCTTTTACCTGATCTACAGGTATGTGATGTTTATTGATACAGTGGTGGCAATATTATGCAAAATAGGTTATATCCTTTTTGTGAAGACCAGTGTGTATTTGCACACTGGTAAACACCAACATCAGCTTTGGCCACAAAGTAGATATTAGGGTCTGGATTTTGTAACAGGGATGATACCTCCATCCTTTTTATATATATCTTGAGGAACAGTATGTCTTTACATGCAAATAATGTTACTGTGTAATACTAAAGAAGCAGTAGTACAAAATGCTTCCCTGCAGTGCACAAAAAGTGATTGGGGACAGTTATTTGTTCAGTCACTCATAAGCTTGGCTACAAATGCTTTTAAATATCCTGATGTTGGATTGTTGCTCATGACCACTGATGCTGTCCCCTTGGGTCACCTGTGTTTGTTGGAGTTCAGACCTGCCTTTTCCAGCGATTCCCTCTGCAAACAACACTTGCAAGCTGAGTTGCTTTTGTGTATGATGCCTGGCTTCTCCTGGTCACAGACCCTGCTGCAGGAGACCAGTCAATGCTGAGACCTGGAATCCCACCTCAGAACCTGGCATAGGCAAGGCAGGAAAAAGCACAGGGCACTGAAGTGGCCAGTCCAGCCCAAACCATAACACACGGGTTGGAGTTGAATTCCCAATTGTAGATGTGATGTTAGCTCAGTGGGGAGATGGTCAAATGTAGCTGAAATCTGTATTTATAAAGTAGAAAGAAAGAAGTGGAAGGACTACCTCTTCCAAAGGTAGCTCAAAAGCTCTATTATTTAGTGGTAAATGAAGTTACTGCTCTTTTCATAGAAGAGTGATGTGAGACTTGAAAAGTCTGTTGGCTTGTTCTATCAGTAAGTGAGAAGATTTTCCTTATTAAAATACAGATTTAAACCAGAAACCATGTGTGGAAGCTAATTTTCATTAAGAAAGAGGTTACAAAACCGTTTGGTTATTAATTAATAGTGATCAATTCAAGATTTTCTTAAAAATTCAGTTAGCCTGTCAAACTGTTAGGACAATCCATCTGCTTTACACCTTGAGTGAGGAAAATTATTAGCTGTTAATGGAAAGAAGTTGCTTTTCCTTTTTCCTGTCATTATATATTTCACTGGTAGGCAGGAGTTAAGTGGAGAAGTGATTCTATGGTGTGGTTGTTCGTGGTTTTTTTGAAAGCATAGAGTGGTGAACACTTGTGAAAATTGCCTACAGCTCCTCTTCCTCTAATTGCACAACTTTTTTACCAAAAGGTGGAGCCAATGGCAACAAATTCTGACTGCCTGTGACTGAAAGTCACTCATAGTAATTTACTGATCAGAATTGCACGTTGCTATTTTTCGCTATATTTCAGTGATGAAATAAAGATGTTTAGAGGTTTTGGTTTTTTTCCTAAATACATTTGTTTTGTAGCATTTCTAGTATGTTTCTTGAATACTACAGCTTGAAAGGATAATGTATACTGTATGCCTCAATTGGACCTAACCATCTTAGATGTGGGCAATGAATGATTTTTAACTTGTGGAAGAGAGCCCCGTCAGTCATCCTCAACAGCAGAGGACTTATTTGCAGTGATGCTTGTCTTCGGAAATGTGGGTGGGTTTAGTCCGCAGGTTACGGTGATACAGCGTCTGAACCTCATTTCAGAAAAATTGCTTTAAAGAGACCATTTTTAGGGAGGTACACGAATGGCTTTTATTTTATAGACAAAATACCTCAGTCTGCTTTCAGCCAGCTGTGTGTTGCCTATAGCGCTTGCTGGTCAGCCTTTGAAGATGCTGGATAGTAAGGAAGGGCAGGACTTTACCACCTATTCACCCTGCTGCTTACCAGAATACTTCTGCCTCATCTCTTATTTCACAGAATGTTAAATCCTTCTGAACTCATTTGTGAATTCCTCAATCCAGGACACTTATTTTATTTCTAGTTTTACTACCATGAGAAGAAAATTTTATGTGTAAGAAGTAGAACTGCATAAACAGCCTTAAAAGAGGACAGGAGTCGGTCCCAGGTTTCTTGTGATTTTGGCTTTACCTGTTGACCATCTTGCATCTGTTGAGAATCTTCTGAAAGATAACTTGCTATTTGTATGCTACTGACGGAAAACTTACTGCCAGTACAGATTTTACTTTTTTAAATTATCTCATGGTATTACTGAAGCAAGCCTAGAATTATTAATGGTGATTATTATAACTATACTCAAACTTCAAAACTTATTTTTATTTGCCCAAAATACTGATTAAATTCCCATGTTTTGTTCAAATCACTTTGCAAGTACCTGAAATTTGTGAGTAAAAATTGTTATTTACAGAACAGCCCAAAGAAAAGTGTTAAACAGGAAGCCTATGTATAATGTTTTTTAAATTTTGCTGCTGCTTATGTTTTGCAATTTAAATAAAATCTATTTATAATCTTACACCCTTTCAGTTGTATGTGGAGGTTAAGCTCTCTGAGGTCCCTAAGCAGCACTGTAGTAATTTTGATAATACTACATTTGATGATTATTATTATTGCAGTTCTGTGACCAGGAGGAAGTTAATCCAAGAGACAATAATGCTGATTAACTTGGTCTATTCCAATAGTGAAGATGTTAGACTATTTGTGAATACTGTCACGAGTGTCTCAGCCTCACTGGTGAACTGGGGAGTTGCTCTGGCATCTGAAACGCTTGCAAGTAAGCTGAGAAGTGACTGAGAGAAAATTGGTCTCCTATCCATGGTGGATAGGACTGGCTACTCTCACTGGGATTCTTCTTGTTGTTCCTGTAAAAGAAGGGTTTTTTTTAGTTTTTAGAGGCTGTAGAAATCTCTAATGAAGCTGTACTTTCTCTAAATTAGAGCAATTGTAGACGTTAGAATTTCTCTACCTCTAGGAACTCCAGCAGTTTAAAGATCTCTTTAGTTTTTGTCCGTTTAGATTAAATGTTGACGCACACTTGGGTAATGCTTTGCAGAGTTGTGTATTTTTTATTTTTGTTGTGTATTTTTATTTTTGCATTCCACTAGACTTCATTTAAAGGGAGATGTGGCTTAGTGTGCAAATAAGAGCTGTTTTTTAGGTTGGACAAACTCTCGTCCACTCCCTGCCTTTTTTCGATTTTGAGTTTTTTTTTTAAAGTAGGTTTCTAAGCCCCTTGTGTGATAATCTTTCAACTATAGAACAATTAAGACAATATACTTGCTAATTGTTACTGATTGCTATTATGATTTCATTTTCCAGCCACTCTGAAGAGTTTACAGCTCTTAGACTTAGACAGTGCTACCAGTCAAAAGCATAATAGTTTTGAGTAAACCTTCTAGAGGTTTACTTTTGCTTTAGTGTCTTTGCTGGAGTTACTGAAATTCTCATCTCAGCTCTAACGCTACCACAGTGGGGTTGATATGAACAATCTATTTAAACTGTAAGTCTGCATGCAGTGCCTTGCACAGTATAGCAAAGCGCAGGGCAAAAGCAATGCTGTTAAGGGAGGTCTGTGTGAAGTTTGCTTCTTTTCGTTACTGTGGAAGTCTGTGTAAGCTGGAAATTGTGGCTCTCCTTCGAAGCTAGTTAAGAGGCCTTGAGAAGCTGCTTAGTAGGTTCTTCTCACAAGCTCACTGTTTCCATATATCTAGGAAGTGGAGTGAAGGTAACTGGATCGTGCTTCTTGCAGCAACTCTCCAGGTAAAGCAGTATAAGGCTGTAATTACAGAGACAAATCAGATCACACAGGGACTTTCGTCCCTTCAATGCCACTGCCAACCTCTCATTTCCCAGCTATGCCCAGCAGGTTCCATTATGAGGTGCTAAAAATGAATGCAATAATCCAGCTGAGAGGATTCACTGATGTGGCTTTAATGGGGGCAGTACCGAGATCAGTGTACCACCAAAAGGTTCACATTAATGCTCTATTCATTGTCCTGGATTGGGGAGTTAATGTAGCTGTTTACGTGCCCTCCACCATTAATGTGGTCTTTATAGTATATAATGTGGGCAACTCTTTGCCTGGTCACCTAGAACTAAACTAATTTATGGGCGAGCAGAGGAGATCTTATTGGTTATTCACCTAGGGAAGTTAGGGAAGCAGCATGTAAAATTAGTCCATGTTTCTTCAAGGATTTATTTCTCTTCTGCCATTCTCATTTTCCCAAATTAAAACAGTCTTGACATCACCCTGGTGTCTTCTGACTCCCTGGAGAGTTTATGTACACTGAATGAGTGTTGGAATAGACTGTTCAAAGGATGGCAATCCAAGGATTGGTGGGATTGCCTGTAAACACACACACAAATTCCAGAGGTCTATCTCCAATGATTAAATGACAGTCTGTCATTACCAAGCAAACATTAAAATTGTTACGAAAAAAGGGCTTTATCCTTTTGGGAAAGAAGTACCTAATACTTAAAGGGCTTCCATTCCCTTACATTTTACTCCAAAGTACCTTGGGTTTTTAACCTTCAAAACTCTGACATTTTTTTAAGGCAATTTTGGTACTTGTGGTAGTCCCTTTAAGCCTTGCACAAATGGAATTGTTGTAATTAAGACACTGGGACTTACAGTTAATAAAATAAAACAAACAAAAAAAAAGTTTGATAAAGGCTTTGAAACTTATTTGTAGTAACTTCTGTAACATGGCATACCCCCATCCCCACCCACCACCCCCCATGCCCCCACCAAAATCCACGTGCACAGCACTATAGGATTGTTAAACTTCCTTTGCCCCGCCTTTATTATATGTTAAATAAAGTTATTTATGTAATAACTTCTTCTGTTTAAAAAGTACACTTGGGAGCTTGTAGCACTGCATTCCCTTTCCATCTGAGCACCTGACCTGCTCAGTGGCCTTGGTTATCCCTCTCTCCCCTTTACTCAGGGGCTTTTTCCTGGGACCCTCATTTCTTTAGCTGTAGAAAAGAATGCTACTTTACCAGGGCTTGCTTTTGTTTGTAATTGTTTTGGGATTCTTGCATTCACTTTCATTTTATCTTGAATTTTAGAGATATGTTTTTGTTGTACTTATTTTCTCAAAACTGTCGTTACTAACGGGTAGGAAGTGAGGCTATTAATTTTTTTTACATTTAAGATTAATAGTTATGAAGCATTCACTGGTTGTGCTTCAAAGGCAACTCGAAATAGCTTTTCTCCAGCACCACCGTAAATGCTTTACTTAATTATCTTTTAATCATTTTTTTGCCTCGTGGACCATCCTTTGAACTGATCAAGGTGGGCAGCTACAGCCCCAAATTAGTAGTTATGATACTGACTGCACCTTGTACCCTGTCTCTTCTGAACAGTTGTGACCTGAGGCTATTAATTTTTTTTACATTTAAGATTAATAGTTATGAAGCATTCACTGGTTGTGCTTCAAAGGCAACTCGAAATAGCTTTTCTCCAGCACCACCGTAAATGCTTTACTTAATTATCTTTTAATCATTTTTTTGCCTCGTGGACCATCCTTTGAACTGATCAAGGTGGGCAGCTACAGCCCCAAATTAGTAGTTATGATACTGACTGCACCTTGTACCCTGTCTCTTCTGACAGTTGAGTGCTGTTGTTAACTTGTTTCTTTGCTGTTGTTAACTTGTTTCTTTGCTGTTGTTAACTTGTTTCTTTGCTGTTGTTAACTTGTTTCTTTGCTGTTGTTAACTTGTTTCTTTGCTGTTGTTAACTTGTTTCTTTGCTGTTGTTAACTTGTTTCTTTGCTGTTGTTAACTTGTTTCTTTGCTGTTGTTAACTTGTTTCTTTGCTGTTGTTAACTTGTTTCTTTGCTGTTGTTAACTTGTTTCTTTGCTGTTGTTAACTTGTTTCTTTGCTGTTGTTAACTTGTTTCTTTGCTGTTGTTAACTTGTTTCTTTGCTTGTTTCTTCATTTCTAAGGGTATGGTGGTTTTTCAGAACCCCTCCATTTCCTCTCACAGTAGTCTGAAGGCCCAGAAGTGATTCCCTTCCTTTGTGTAGAATAAGTCTTACAGAAACAGACACTAAACTGTTGAAACCAGGAACATCCATTTCCTACCAGTACAGGTGGTTTGTCATTGTTGTTTTAGGGTATTGTGCTACTAGTTTAGCTCAAACCAGCCTTCTTTTTTTTCCCCCAAAAAAGATGCAATTGGTACCAAAGGTGTAGTGTTACCAGGTATCACGGAAAGAGGAATTTATATCTGATTAGGAAGCTTGGGATGTATTAGGAGTCCTTGAGGACTGGATACTTACTCAGTGTGCAGTTGAATGTGTTGCTTTTTATCAGAGAAGTCTCATGAGATTTCTAGGGGTGTGGAGACTGACAGGTAAATGAGCTTTGCAGGATGAAGTGCTGAAGAGCTCTTAAAAAGCAAATGTGGGAGTTGTATGAAGTTGTGTAAAGGCTAGAGATTTGTATTGCTCAGGCTCTTCAGCTCTATTGACTCATGAGGCAGTGCATATAATGAAGCACCGGCTATGAAACATTCTTGTGTCCGAATGGGTGAGAGTATGAAGCAGCTCTGTTTGCTTAAATGTTTTTTATTGTGTTTTTTTTTTTTTTTCTTTTTCATCACTAGTGCCTCTCTTCCAGGGATGTCTTTTTCTGCTAGTTAAAAAAAAAAAAAAAAAAAAGGTACACAGTTGCCTTCAAGTCCTGGAAGGAGTCTTGTCATGTGAGTGTCAAAAGCATTAAGTTTGTGTTTCCATTATAGTGTGGCTGTCCTTTTGGATTTGGAACTCCACATGAAAATGTTCTGTTGCAGTGTGGAGAAGTGATAGTTCCTTTTTATAGTTTTCTTGAGCATTTTAACATCTGCAATTAAAAAAAAAAGTTTTTTTTAAAAAAAAGATTAAAAAACCCCAAAACCCCAAAAATTCAAAAAAAAAAAAAAAAAGAAAAGAAAAGAGAGTTTCTATCTCTGGAGCCATTCAAAACCTGCCTGGGCACATTCCTGTGCAACCTGCTCTAGGTGACTTGCTCTGGCAGGGGGGTTGGACTAGATGATCTGTGGAGGTCCCCTCCAACCCCATATTGTTCTGTGATTCTGTGTAATAAAATCCTGTATTCCATTATGGATGCAGTTCTGTACCAGGTTGATGATACACTTCAAGACCTACAAGAGCCAATGTTGAACAGTGTCTGGAAAGATTGATACCAAAAGAAGACAAGAAGACCATGAGAGCTTTACTGGAAATCTTAAATTGATTAGAGATTGTAGGGAAATGTTTAAAAGACATGGGTATGTAGGTGTTAGTGGAGCATGTTTTCTGGACTACTTAACTAGATAGCAGTTGCATGGATGTTTTCAGTTGTTGACTGGACTCAATTAGCTGTGCATCCCCTTCCAGTCAAGTGTTCATGGAGTGAAATCTGTCACATAATTGCTGCCCTGAGTGTAGAAGAGTGCCACAACAGATGTCCTTAACATTGAGGAGTGTGGAAAATTTAATGGTATAAATGGTGGTAAGGAGATGACAGTGTATCATAAGAGGGACAGAGCAAGAGTGAGGAAGCTTTTTTTTTTATTTTTTTTTTTTTTTTATTTTTTCCTGTAAATGATGGAACTGCACTGTTTTATCTCTGCTTAAGTTAGATTTGACAGAACCCAAGAGAATGTTTCGTTCTCGGCAATCTTGCCAAAGGGTGGTCAAGGGAGCTGGGAAATTATTTCCTTACCAAATTTTGAAAAAGTTGAAGTTGGAGTAAAAGATTTATATTTATAAACTATTTCTGCCTGTCCTGTAAGAGTGAATAAATTTAACACAGTATTTTCCCATCAGTGTCATTGGTTGGTGGGTTTTAATGTAGTTGTCTTCTGTTTGCCATGTTAAAACGTTCTTCTCATATTTTCTAATGAAGATACTTTGGAGGAAAATTTTCTTCACCAAAAGTTAATAGTAAAACTTGCAGATCAAATGAATCTGCTATAGTACTTGTAGACTTTGTGATTTCTTCTCAGAATTTTCTCCTGGCATTTAATGATCTCTTCCCAAAACCTCTTAATTTCACATCAGGACTTATTTTTTCCTAAGGCAGCTTTCTAAATTACATGAGCCATATTTTGAGATTCCTTCCAAAATTGGAAACTATACATGTATGTATTTCACTGTTGTGCAGTCTCATGTAGAAGACAATTCACTTGTGATTATCTTTGTGACTGTCAATTAAGTCACTCGTCAGCAGGAAACAAGACAAAAAAAAAATGGACTGGAAGCAGACATATAAATCTAGTGTAACTGTCACATCAAGGTTATAGTGGGAATGCCAAGGTTAAAACCCATACTTCTGCGAGGAACAGTTTTATGGCAATAACAAATTTCTTCAAGTCCCCTTGGTTGGATGAGAGACTGTGTTCAGGTGAAGACAGGCTGCTAAAACAAAGGCTATTTGGTATCTCACATGTGAGATCCTAGCTGATGTGATAACTTTAAATGGCCTGATTTTTCAGGAAGTAGAGAGCACTTTTCTAATGTCTATTATTTCAAGGGAGCACCAGTATTGCATTTCAATTAATTTTAACCTAGTTCTATCTTCAGTTTTGTCACTTTGAGACTTTAAGGAAGACCATGTCACTCGCCGTAGTTGAGCATTACCCCACAATAAACCAGGCGTGTCTTCATTTTGTTATTGCTTTTGTAATAGGTAAAGAATTCCTTTATGAGAGAATCAATTTCAGTGCAAAGTGCCCAGACAGAGCAATACTCAGCCGCAGGACCAGGTGGCAGCCCTGATTTTAGTACCTGATAAACCAGGAGGAAAGGTGGGGAGACTCTTTCCACCTTAAATGCCGACACTGTCTTAATGCTTGATTTTTTTCTTTGTCGTCTTTTAGAGAAAGTAAATCATGTTAAGTTTTATGAGGGGAATAGTCACTTGTCAGCAGCTTCCTGGCACTCCCAAGGTGTTTGCCTGACTTGAAAGCTTTGGATGCTGAAGTCCTTCTGAATTAAAATCAGCTTATTTGTTAAATTTCAAACACCAAGATATTGTAATTCCTCTTCAATAATGTGGTAGCAGTTCATTTAATTTCAGTGTGATTATTGTTGGTTTCACATTAGTTTTGTAGTGGTCCCACAGCATGCTTTATTATTTATTTGTCTTCTGAAGTGCTATCCAATTTACATTGTTATTATTTTAGCTCTACGTATAATAACTCAGTACTCTAAAGGAGGCTTCTGAATGCTTTGTCTTAATGCAATATTTACCAGTGAAGCAAATTAAAAAAGCAAGCATGCTGTCTGTTCCTCATAATCTATTTACTTTGTGTCGTGGCAGGTCCACTCTTACTGAAGTTTCATTCAACATGGTTTCCACATGCCAACTATATATATGAAAAAAAAAAAAAAAAGTGGGTCATGACAAATTTCTTGCTTTATTTCAAGATCATTTTTACTGCATAGATCTTTGTGGCCCAAGAAATCAGCACATCTACCTTTCCATTAGAGAAATCAGTAGAATCTGCAGTGGATATCACTAACAGGTCAGATGAGCACTTCAGGGCAACATATTTCTTGCTTGCTTTTCTGGAGCATTGCACTATAGTGACAGGAGTTGCTGTGTCAGTTCATCATCTTTACAAGAGAGTTAATGAGCCAAATTAATCCTGGATGCAACTCCACTGAAATTACTCAAAACTTGATTCCATCTCTGGTGCAGTATTTTCACTTGGCCTGCTGTGGAGAAGCAGACTGCATTTCAGGAGGGTTCTGTAAAATGACACGTTCTGCATGTGGAAGTCAGAAGATGGATTCATGACTAGCTGATTTGCAGAAAAAGTCTGTGCATGCCTATTTCCTCTTGAAAAACCAGGGCACTCTAGTATTTCCTATATTTTTAGAAACTATTCCAGAATTTTACTCGATTCTAGTTCTAGTAGCATCATTCTGCGGTGTAACAAACTGAGTTCTTGGTAATTTAAGAGTCTTTTTTGTCACTGAGAGAGAGGGGTAAAAAGAAGTTGCCCTCCCAGCAAAAACAGCAGTTGCTTGACTTCTGTTGATTTTTTTTTTTTTTCAAGTGTGTGCCTAGGAATACAAATAAGCCCATGTGCAATTTGCACAGAAATATCCGAGTATATAAATCCCTGCATGAAATGTTAAATTCAGCAGTTAATATAGGATTATAACTGCAAGTTAGTCTGCTCAGCGCACCCCTCTCTTTCATTCCTCACTCCAATAAAAATATACGCGCATTTGCGGTAGAGCAGGCTTATGATGATTCAGTCGTTCTTTGGCTGCTCTTTTACACGTGGCAAGGCTACAGAGACTTGGCAATGCTTGTATGTGTTACGTGAACAGGTAGGAAATATTCGAATCCAGAGCTGATTGAACATACAGTTGAGCTTTGTGGAGCTGCCTAGAAATGGCCAGGATGCTGCTTGCCATCCTTTTCTTTGTTGATCTGCACTCTGAAACATTATTTTTATTTTCTTCTGAAAAAGAGCAGGAGGTCACTTGCAAATGCTTTTTCAGCGTGAAGACCGGCAGTTTATTGTTATTCCTTAGCTTTTTGTTTTACAAAAAGCAATTTCCTACCTCTGCATTTCTTTTCAAATATCATGTGGATGTTTGCACTTAGCAAAGCATTTATTTTTAGTTATTCCTTTGGCTTCTTTATTCCCAAGGGTCTTTTCAAATGATGTAGTCTTTCTTTCCTGTCACCTGTTTTGTATCTGTCTTTCCACCTTAAAGCCTATCCGTATTGTTTCCTACAGTGATTGTCCTTGCTGTGGGCATGCTCTTCTCTTTTCTGCTTGAGTATGTCATTCTACGCCACTTTCTTTTTCAGTATATCCTCTCATCTTTTACTTGCCTGTCTGCTAACTTCTTGTGCCCACCTTCGTTTCCAGTTTCTCATCTGTCTTCCAGATTATCTGGTGGTTTGGGCTTTTTTTTTTTGTTTCTTGCTTTTTGGCTTGGTTTTTTGGGTTGGCTGTTGGTGTTTTTAATCAGCATATGAGTCTTCAGTACTAGGAGGGGTGCTAACCAGGCATAACTAGTAGTGTTATTTCTTCCAAGAGACAAGATAAGAGATTTGTGACTAATTTTATTTGGAAGGGATATCCTGAGCGGTCTGGTTTGCCACACAAAGTAGGTTTCATTGGGTCAGTTTGCAGGGCCTTGTCCAGTGAGGTTTTGAATATTACTCAAAATCTCACTGTCTTGAGATTTCCACCCTTATGTCATCATAAGTCTATTTGACACCTTGAAAGGTCAAAAAGGTCTCTGTCTTGGCAGCCTTGCTGTTGAATGCTGTGGTCTTAGAGATCAAGTGCTTCATGTGGGGGAGCTTTGCAAGAAGTGGCAGAGCCTTGCAAAGAGAATCCTCCACGGCATTCAGATGATTACCTGTGGCAGTGGAGATAAGCAGGTGAGAGAACATGCCTTGCAGCTCCAGTAAAATGAATGCAATTTTACTTTCTTGTGAAGAACTCATCACAATTTATACAACAGTTACGTAAGTACCTTGCTATTACTATTAAAAAAATTCTAATCAAAGCAGAACATAATAGTAAAATGAAAGATTAAATTAAAAGAGCTGGATGCACACAGCATGTAAAAATGATGGAAAGATGCTGGGAGCTCTCAAGAAGAATATTTTGAAATGGGGTCAGCAGTCACAGACAGTGCTAGAACCAAGCCTTTGGGAAGCTGTGTGCTTTGGCTGTTCCTGTGAGGAAGTCTATGGTAACAGCACACATCACTGCTCCTCGTGGTTGTTGGAATAAACATAGCATAGGCACACATGCCAAAAGTATGAGAAGGCATTACATAGTGGTGCTGACATCAGAAGGAAAGGGCCTGAAACAAAAGAAAAAAATTTAAAAGTCTTTGGTTATTTTTTCTCTGCCCTCCCAACATATTTGTAAGTTATTTCTTTGCCATAATAATTTTAATGACTCCTAGCCATACCTTAACATTACCAGCCGTTATCTGTGGGGAAAAATAACACTGATGGTACTAGAGAAATAAACCACTCGTGCTCAGGGCGAAAACAGCCATTTACTTTTGCTAAGCATCCATTACAGAGAGGCATAATATTTTGCAAAAAATCTATAAATGTTGCTGTCGTGTAGGAAAAACCCGTTATATCCAGAGAAATGTGAGTGTGGGAACTTCAGAATCCCCTGCCTCTCTGTTCTGTAATACTTCTGTAAGAAAAAGAGAAATGCCTCTGATTTATTCTATGGCTATTTAAGTATAAAGCTCTTTGAGGTCACTTCTCCTTATATCTGTTATGTATCTGTAGTGACAGAATAGTGTAAAGTGTCAGCTTCAACTAACTCTGTCTGATTGTTGAGTTTTGCAAGTTTGAATACATCTTGAATGTTCCCAAGGGCTCGTGCAGTCTGTCTGTAATGTTGAGGTTTCCCCTCTGAGCCTCTAGGAATACATTTTTTTCCTCTCTTGTTTGATGCATTGAATTCTTTTGAGAGCGTAGGTGAGAGGAGAAAGCGGAGAGAAAATTTTGAAATAATACAGAAATGGCAATGACAGTTTCTGATAATTATTAAATTTGAAGATAATTGATCATGATTAAGGTCCTTCCATTAGTATACCTATGCTATAGTTAGGATGCCATTTAAGCTATTCAAGTGGTGAATGTCCGGCTGATTCATATTCTGTGTAGGATTGGCTCAGTCTCATTGGACGTCAGAGAAAGTATCAGTGAAAGGAAAGATTTTTATCCCTATAGTATTTCCAGGGTATTACTTTGTCCTAGTTACTGTCTGCATTTCTTTGTAGGAAATTCTTGAACTGTTTTTGCCTCTTAAGACTCCTTATGATTAAGCTTCACAGATACCTAAATTGTTATAAATACATATATTTCTCCCAAATAATTCCATTTTTAAAAAGATTTATAATAGCATTAAAACATCTCTTAGCCTTGCCAATCTCTAGTCATTTGCTGAAATTCTTTACAACTTGGGCCTCTGTCATCAATGAGAAAGGCTTCATGGTGGTGGGACTGTTCACTATATTCTGACCTGTTATGGTTCTGCAAAACTAGTGTATTGCTTGTGTGGATGTAAGATATACTGAAAATAGAAAAGGAGAATTAGGAAGAGGTGGTAGAGAAACTTCAGGCTCATTGCATCAGAAAAGTTAACTTCCTTTTTTGCTTTGCATCTCCCCACCATGCCTTCCCATGTGCATATTCCCTTTGCTTCAGGGTGGTGGCTAGCAGAAACCACCTTTGTATTAATGAAAGCCAGGCTGAACCCAACCTTCTGCTACAATTTCACCCCAAGTACCAATGAAAAAGTTGCTAGGCCTCTTCATCTCTGATGAAGTTAGTTTTAGCTGTAGTTCTTGTCTTCACGAAACTGAATGCTAACAGAATATATAAGGTAGAGGCGTAGCAGGGGCTCTGGCCTAAAGGCAGAGAAGTGATTGCGTAGCGTTAGTGTCAGTCTCACAGCTAGAACAATTCATCTTTCCTTGAGTGGATGTAAACTCTGGATATAACAAAATAAATGCCTCCTGTTCTAGCTGTGGTCACACGCACACATCATGTCATGTTAATAAGAGGGTTGACACTGTCGGGAAGGAAACTGAAAACTGGCGCAAACAAAGCCTTGGTGAGGAGTTTCAGGCATTTCCCTGCACAGTCTTGCAATTTGACTTTAAAAATAGTTTCCAGCATTTGCTCAGGATGAGAGAACTACAGGAGAAATGTGTCCTCATGCTTTCTTTTTCAGAGGAGATCTGTCAGGTCAGGTGCATTGGAGATACAGCCTGTTTCTCTTTGCATTTTATGGGCTTATGGACAAATAGAAACATCCAGAGGACACTTGAGGGACCATGGGGATTGCGCTATTCATGGCTGTGACTGGGAAGGGCTTGAGTTGAATCAGTGCTGTGATGAGAGACCCCAGAGAGAATGGGGGTGACTTAGTACAATTACCTGCTCAGGGGAGGCTTGGTTTCCTCTGTGTTATTCCATGATGTGGTGCCAGTGACTGGGCTGTAGCAGCCATCTCTGCAATGGACACAAATGAGGGGTGCAGGAAGCATTTTTCACAAATCTCTCAGTATGAAGACCAAAAGGATCAAGGTCAGTTTTGGTTGAGGGCAAGCTGTTTTTCTCTACTGATGTTTCTATGTAAAATCCACCTGTTTCTTTAGGGATCATCCTGTAACAGATTATACTGTAGACATTCATACCATTTAAAGAATATATTTAGATGGAAAGAATAATTTAGATGGAAAAGGTGGCCATCTCGAGTGTGTTGCAGAACATTGCTGTTCATTGAACAGCAGAGCTGCTGGTCAGCTGAAGCTCAGAGACCTGAAGTTAATTGGGGCCAGTCATCCTGAGTGAGGATACAGACTTGGGGTTGGTGTTTTTTCTGTCTGATGCTAAGAATATTTTTATGTTGGTCAGCAGATTAGCTAAATAAATGTTGATAAATAGCCTAGGTCCATAGGCTTTGCCTGAACTAGTTGTTTTTATATGAGGTTTCTCTGAATAGAGGTTTTTCTCACAAATACTTTGTGTTTTTTCAGCAGTGGTATTGCTGAAAGCAGCTGCCAAGTAGAACTAGATTAAGTGTTTTCATTTGAAGAGTTTATTAGCTGAAAAGTGCAGATTTATGTTGACTGCATCTACTTGTGAATTTAGTTTGAACTTGTCAAGTGTTTATGAAAAATGAAATGGCAAGCATAAAAATATTATGACATCTAATATAATTTTTTTTTTATTTTTTTTAACGTCTCAGTATTTAATTTATTCTAAAATTATCTCATTTCCCAGTCAGTGACCAGTGAACAAAATGTTACCAGTGGAACAAAATGTTTTCATAGAACAATTTCGGTTGGAAAAGAGGTCTCTGAAGGTCTGCAGTCCAACTCGCAGCTCTAAACGGCCAGTGTTTTCAATTTTTTTCTTAACTTTTAATCTTTTGGTCACTTCAGACCTCCTTCTACAACTGCAGCTTTTCTAATTGAAGATGCTCCTGCATCGTCAGGGCCTGGCTCCCTGAGTACATTTAGATGCAGCCTTTCTGATCCAATGAATTTCTGTATGTCAGAAACTTTGGAGGCCTGAGGGCAGAGCTTACCATTGAATACCACAGCAAAGCAGGCATTGTCTGACTACTTCAGCCCTTTTCAGCTTTGAATTTAAAAAAAAAATCCTTGCAGAAGTGTTTCTGGGATGTTTTGGGGAGGGAGAATTTTTTGGTCCAAAAACCAAGGACACTTTCAGGTTGGCCTGAAGTGATTTTGTTTTCCTTCCTCTATTTCCAGTGTGTTCATGAATAGCTTTCTGTCCTTTTTATTCCTCAAATGCCAAATATGATCTGTGCTGTGGCAAAACCTCTGTGGTCAAATTCTTTTTGTGCACATGTGTTTGCATATAGTATCAATATTCACCTTAATGTCATAATCTGATACAGACAGTATTGTATTCTGTCAGCTAGCATTATTCAGCAGATAATCGGATGTGCCTTACGGAAGAGGAAATTCACAGAAAAGGTGCATTTTCACATTCCATTTGTTTATATGCTGAAGGGGTATTTCTTTATGTGTTGGTGAGAGCAGATGCTTTGTGATCATTTTTGACTTTGTGGCTATTGCTTAGTTGCCTATAAATATAAAAGACAAAGTTTGCTGATCCAGATGGTTGTCCTAGATTGGTGTTCTCATGCAAATAGTCTTTTTATTGTTCTTTGCATGAAACCATGTGCCTGCATTTGACACATCATTAAATGGCAACATCGGTATAAAACTAGAAGCTGTTTTGCTTTGTGATGCTGAATAAGAAATTAGAAATCTTTTAATTCTAAGTCATCACAGTAATACTTGGCACTTCTTTTTCTCTTTACCTGCTTGAAATTACTAGTGATGTTAAGCGATATTAAAAGTGACCCAGTTGCCTGCAGGCTGGTGCAAATGGCTTGGTTTATAGGTAAAATTTTATTTATCTATTTGATATTAAGCATCCTTTGCATTATGCAGATGTTTAGCAACTTTAAAACTGGACTTGGGAATGAATGAAAGATGGTACATCTGTAAACACTTCGCTTCTTATAAAATTGGAGATGAAATATAGCAGCACTTTGTCATTTATTGAGACTGAATTTATGTACTTTTCTGTCCGATTTTCCAGAATGATGTGCTTTATAGTTCCCATTCAACACCTCTGAAAATCAAGCTGCCATTACTTAATGCAGACGACATTGATTAAAGCTGAACTGCTATCAATTTGTGATGCTGTTCATTAATCTTTGCAGTGAAGAAGGGTCAGAACTTAACCTATTTCTTTGTCTCTTCCCCAAAAACCCTACAACAAACCCAAAACCACAAGAGAGAGAGGTAGAGAACCCAGAGCCTCGTTATAGCCAGAGAGAAGGGTAGTACCAGGCTGCTGGTGGGGAGGCTGCAGCAGCGCAGCGCGGAGGCTGGTGGGGCTGCCCACCACAGTGTGGGCACTGCTGCGGTGCGCGGCAGAGAGTCTGTCGGTTAGACCTTGGCAGTAACAAGTAATGGGGACAGGGTGTGAGAGCTTGGATAATAGTGTACAAAGTGGTTAGAAGGCACAGGGCTTGGGGCTCTTGCCCGTCTGGGGTTGGTGGTGGTTGTTTAAAGAGCAGCTGTGTAGACTTGGTTTCAGTCTTGTTTCCTTCTATTTATCTTCTTTCTCTTTCACTTTTTGGTATGGACTAGATGTGTGGCAGGGAAGATGGCAAAATCAGTACTTCTGTAAACACTGAAGTGCTTGGTTAACCTATGTCACCAGTAGGGAAATTTAGGAGAGATTTAGACATTAAGACTCAAGCTGTAAGAAGAGCATACAGATCTGAAGCACACAGATTAGTATTTTTCTAAGCCTTCTTCCATGTTAAATGCTCCTTTAACTATTCAGTGATAAACGCCAGGTTGTTGACTGGGGAAGATTTCTTGGCCCTCTGTTTTGTGCAGGCCATCCAGCTCCTTCTCAGTTTGCTGGTTGGAAATGCTATACTTGATATAAGCTCACAAACCAGTGAGAGGAAATAGTTTAGGAATCACCATCTGAAGTATTCATTATCAATACAGATTAAAAAAAAAATAAAAACTAACCATAAACTTAGTCTGTAGTGCTGCTGAGTATTATGTCGTGCTTTATTTTAGAATACCCTAGTGAGATCAGACTTATATGGCACTTGCAGATCAAAGTATTTATTTCTATAAAAACCTGACTCTTGAAGAACCAGTACTTTCAAGATTTGGGAACAGGAGCCTTCTGAAGTCTAATCCTCATTCTCTGGCCTCAGCTATTACCTTGAATAATCAGTCAAGTCCTTACTTTGCCTACATAATTAATGTTCTTAGGTGTATGATGAGCTAAGTGATGGCGTTTGTTTTTCCTGACTAATTCTGCAATGGGATTGCAAATCTTAATGAAACATCCTAAGGTGTCTTATCCTTTTTCATTTAAAAACAAAACAAAAACTGAACATCCCCCAACCAAAACCCTTCTTGACGAGTGCTTGTTGCCCTTGAAATCGAGGGAGCTGTATAGAGCATAAGACTCTTGCCCTGTATAGTAGTCTCGATTATCTGTATCGTGGCCCGTGTTAGCACTCTGGTTCTGTGTCTTGGGAATCCGTTTTCCTCAACTGATTGACACTGAGGTCTTGATGATCTGTTCTAGTTGCTGTGGTGTTTACCTTGCACTGATTCTAGAATCTGTAGAGCCACATTTTAAAGAGAATCTGTAAATATTCTGCTGCTGTGATAGTTTTTAAATTATCTATTTGCTTCTGGTACCAACTGTATAAATGTTAGTGGTGATACAGCATTTTTTTTTTAGCATAGGATTTGAATTCTTTCTAAACACACATAGATTAATTCTCGCAGGGCTCTTTTGGATGATAGAAATTAGAGAGAAATATTGGTTTGCTCAACACTGCAGCACACCAGCTGTTCCCTGGCTAGACATTAAGACCTTGTGGGGAAAAATACACAATCTCTGTACCAACCACTGCCTTCTTTCCTAACAGACAACTGGAGAAGGAAATAAAGAGGCTGTGGGGCTTTTGTGTGGGTTTGTTTTTTTTTTTTGTGCATGTGCCTTCCAAAAGGCAAGAGAGAAGTTACGTTTTCTCAGAGCAGAAGCATGTCTTTCCAAACCTGCAATGGAAAACAAAGTATGCTTGTCACTAGGCCTTCAAAGGAAATGAAACTGCTGGAGAGATCTGTGACCAGCTCATGCCATTAATCACATTCTACTGGTTTTACAACTTAGCCAGAAGCCAACATATACTATTGCTTGATAGTCAAACAACCTTATTGCTTAAATGTCTCTGGAACAGCTTGAACTAATATGTAATCCTAATAAAACCAGATTATTATTTTTTCACTTTAAAAACTTTACAGTTCTGGCTACTACTACTGCTTTGACTGTGGTGCATAAGAATCGATAACACTTGTAACCGAGAAGGCTGATGAACATGCATAGGCTGTAAAGTCACCTTTCATTCCGTGTCCTCGATTCGTTATTTGTGCTCTGACACTGCTGTCAGAGCTCTGGGCTTTTTAAAATGAGCATTAACTGCTCTGTGTTGGGCAAGAAAAGGAGACCCCCAAATGCCAGTGCTGCTTTTCTGGGAATAAGTCTACTTCCTAGTGGGAAGAGATTTGCTGGCTGTCTCCTGCTCTGTGCCTGTTGTAGGATGATTCCTTCTAATTAATGCTCTGGTGTAATCCTATCTAACTGTATTGATACTAGAACTACACCTGGATGTTGTATGAAATATACAGGGTCTGTATGAAGGTATACATGTGAAACTGAGTGCCTTGGGAGGCATGTTTGAGAAGAGGGATGGCATCCGTTTGGATAATAGATGCTGTTTGTCACTGGGAGCTCTGGGGGCAGAGAGGTGTGGATATGTTTAAAGCCACATATGCTTAGCTTTATCATTCTCTCCCCTCCTTCTCCCAGGGCATTTTTTTCTTTACATGCTCCTTAGCTGACATGAAAGCTGTGACTTTTAAATCTGAATTTCAAAGGAGTTCTCAATATTTGCCTCAGATGTCATCTTTATCTGTAAATCCTCAACTATTCTTCAGTCTGCACTGTTGATCCCTCAGCTTTCCAGAAGCACGTGATCCTTCCTCAGTAGCTCCTTAAGCTAAATAAGGACTCTCTTTCATGTACCTTCTCATCTGGGTTTCTCAGTTCAGGTAAAAGGAACCAGTGTGTGCTACCAGTAGACTGGAGATTGCTGGTATCTGTAAAAAGCATTTGACGCTGTCCCACATGACATCCTTGTCTCTAAGTTAGACATGGATTTGATGGATGGACCACTTGGTCGATAAGGAATTGGCTGGATATCCGCACTGAAAGAGTTGTGGTCAACAACTCAATAGCCAAGTCGAGACCAGTGATGAGTGGTGTCCCTCAGGGATTGGTATTGGGACTGGTGCTGTTGAATATCTTTGTCAGTGACATGGATAGTGGGATTAAGTGCACCCTCAGCAAGTCTGTTGGTGACACCAAGGTGTGTGGAGGGGTCAACACGCTGGAGGAAAGGGATGCCATCCAGAGGGACCTGGATAAGCTTGAGAGGTGGGGCGATGTGAACCTCATGAAGTTCAGCAAGGCTCCTCAATAGCCTGTTAAGCAAAGTGACTCTCGCTTATATGACTTAACATCCTTCTCACCAGAGTTTCTCAGTTCAGGCAAAGGGACCAATGTGTGTTGCCAGTTACGTGCACACAGTTTACCAGTAACATCTGAAAACATAAGGTTTCCACTTGCAAATTTTGGTTGCTGTTTGTATTTGTTAATAGTATGATTTATTTGCATATGATGTTCTCCTAGGACACATGGGGTTCTCGATAGACTTATAAATACTGGCTAATATGCAATGGAGAATTTAGAAACTACTCATCTGGCACCATAGATCAAAAAAACCCGGCAAATTTCAGAATGGAGGTAGCATTGCAAAAAGAGAACTAAACCTCCAGAGTGTGTGCAGTGCTTTGTACCCCCTGCAGGAGGCTTGAATCCTGCTGGTTTTGTAATCATAGTTGGACATAATTTCTGTGATGCTGACTGTTATGCTCTTAGAGGGAGGTTGAAGCTCATTCATGTAATAGTCCTAGCAACCATGGAGATCACTCTGTGTGCATTTGTAACACCTCAGGCACTCAGGTGCCCCAGGGAAAAGTACCCTAAATGGGAAAGAAATTTAGGTCTTCTATGATGCTGCTCGTCTTTGCCCTTGGTATCTGAATAAAGAAGCCCTGGCAGCAGGACTGTTTTCTGGTCTTATACTGTGCTTTTGTGAGGAGCACGTAGTGTGTCCTAAACAACAGTTTATTATTACTTTTTTTAATTCAATGTTGCCGTTATATGCGTGCCTGCATGATACATGATATGGCTCGCTCCAGTTTTTTCAGCCTTATCTCCAGCATCTTTTTTTCACTATCATTATGATTAATCCAATTGTTTTGTAGCGTTTATGGAGAGATTTGAGACTAAACAGGAAGAGAAGCTCCAGTTGTCTTAGGTAGCGTAGTCCATCTATGCTTCAAGTAAGGTGCATCGATGGGATTAGCAAGAAACTGTGTGGTTTTGGTATCTGTACTATTATATCTGCCCAGGAATAAAGAGAAGAATTAAATCTCTAGCTTTGTCATGCTGCATGCTGCTTTCATTTGCTTTCCTGTGTCTATGGAAAGCAAATAAAATGTAAAGCAGTCTTAAAATAGGATCTCTTTACTTTTTTATTACTGTTGTGGTCTGCAAAAGTCTCTGCATGATTGTTGCTGTAACAGTTAATTTAAAATTCTGTCCTGTGGTTAAACTTTGTGAGGTTCTGCATGTTTCTTGAGCTCTAGGCTCATTTCTTAGGTGGCAAACTGCATCCATGAAATGAATATATCTGAAATGAACAGGCATTTGCTGTTAAGGGGGTGAATCTGGGTTGAAGTTCTAAAGTTACTTTATTTATGACTGAGGTGTGGTCACCTTCAGCGCCAAATATGTCAGCTGGTGAAACTCTGGAAAGCAATACTTTGAGTATTGTGATTTCTTTGTACTTATATAACTGCCTGAGCAGCAGCTTTAGTGAATGTGGTTGTTTCCCTCTAGCGGCTGCTCTGCAGTCCCTGCAGTAGAAGCTGCTGCTGTGATGCCTGGGTGCCTTACACCAAGAGCTCTCATGAACTTTGCTTTCTGAACATCTAGCGTGTACAAATGTTTCCTTAGGCAAATTGTAGATGAGTCAAAATATAGCAGCTTCTGAGTTCTTTATACCTACGCTGAAGATTTTGTTAGGAACAGACGTATATGCTATTGTCACCTATACGAAGTGTTTCATGTGACAGCCCTGTCTTAAAAACAGAGGTAGAGCGAGGCTGACTGAAATAACTTTGAAGTTAATTTAATGAAACTGTTGTAAATCTTAATTTTAAAAGCATGAATACTTGATTATTTTTTCCTCATACTTCCATGTCCTTTTTTTGACCCCCCTGCTGGTTGTGAATATAAAATAAAATCCTTTTCCTTAAAAGTGGAAATAGCTCCCTCAATAAAAAAAGGAAACCATCTATTACCATTAAAAATGAATAATATCTTGAACAGATAATAAAAACCTTCATTTTATTTTAAATGTTTTTTCATTTAGCTTGAAGTGGAAACATTTTGAATGTTTTCAAAATTAGAATAAAATTTTCTTCAGAAGAGCTGAAACTTTTTTTCACTGAATATGTAATCTCATATTTAAAGACTTTTGGGGGGATCAATTATCTTTTAATGCAAATGTTTTCCTGATGTGTTTTAAAAATGATTTTGCTGTAGAGATATAGAGTAATTATGTAGTCTCTAAAAGTCTTAACATTCAGCAGCAGTGAAATTGAGGCAAACAAGGAGAATAACCCACTTCTATTGATGGAAAAACCTTGACCCAAGTGCAATTTCTGCCAGGTGTGACCTTTACCATATATGCAATCAAATAGTCTCCTTTTTATTCTTAATCACAAATTCTATTCCCATCAAGTAGAAGACACACAACACAATTTCTGCACTAAGTTTTGTTTAAGAGCCATATGCACAAGCTGCCATCCTGTTGAAAGCTGCCTGATTCCATGTTGAATCTTATTACAGCCATTGGCCTGTACAGAAATACGGGGCGTTTGTAAACAAAAGCAAGAGTTATTCAATGTGGTGCTACGTGTATTTATAGAAAAAGCAAGGCACTTTTATTTTTTAAAAAATAAGGGCTGGTTTGTTTTGCTTCTGTGGGTTTTTTTTTTTTTTTGAAAAGGCATTTAAAAATATGTTTTATCCAAATAGTTAAACTCAGTATAACTTATTTTTTTGTAAAGTTTACAGGGAGACGGGTGGTCTTACCACTTTTCATTTATTTGCTGAGTTGATTCCCTGCGCTTGATTAGTTTGGCTGTTGGAGGGAGTTCTTATTTGCACTTGTGAAGCTAATTGGTTCTGTAGGTATTTAAAGGATTCTGTATATGCAGTTTTTATTGCTGTACAAATGTAAATAATTAAACTTTGCTTCTGGGTAGGCTGGTATAAATCACGCTCAACTTTATTGATTTCCCAGTGAAGCCACTCTATAAATCTGTAAACATAACTTTTCTGTAAGTCCTCCTAAAAGCATTTGTTTTGTAACTGTATATTATGTTTGATTTAATCTGGGGTAGTACATGGAGGTGACCCTGTTCCTCGAGGAAGCAGAAAGGTTGGTGCAGGTAAGGTCCCCAGTGAAGGTACTGACTCTCTGTAGGGAAGTGCAACTGCTTATTCCTAGTTGGCAGCTAACCTTTTCTTGAAAAGGGGATTCTAAAACCTGTCTATGAGCAAAACAAGTGTGTATATATGTGAATATGTGTTGATTTGACTGGGGTATCTACCTAAATGTCTGAAATGTACTGAGAGTCTGGGGTTGCCAGTTGTTTCCTAGCAATCCACAATGCTCCTGGAGTTGGACAGTAGATCCCGGTCAAGAAAAAGACCTTCTTAAAACATTGTCCATACTAGTGCTGCCTGAAAACACCCAACAAAATTTACACTGCTGACTTAAATTCAATGAAGACTAACAGTTATTGAAGGTTTTCAGAGCAGTTGCCTGCTCTGCTTTTGACCCATGCTTGTGTTTTGATATTTGCCATATCCTTTGTAGGAACCTGCTACATATCAGGAAGCCATAAAGGTGTGTGAATAAATGGCAGCATCTTTGGCCTTAAACCCATTTCTTCCCCCTTCTCACTCCACTCCCACCTTGTTTGATTCAGCCTGTAGAAATTGTGGCTGAATATCTTTTGACCTAGAATATCTTCTGCCTCTCGTTTGAAAAGACAAAGTATAGAAAGAGAATTATGTGTCTAATATGGTAACAGCTGCATAAAATATAATGTCTAAATAGGGTGGATCAGTTTCTTGTAAGCTTGGAGAGGAACTATCCATGCTTCATTTTCACATTTCCCAAATTGGTGAATTGATGGGCACATTTTTCACAGCAAATCACATCTTCTCTAGCCTCTTTGTAAAAGTGTAACTAAAAACAACCAATACCCTCCTTCTCCCCTCAAAAAAAAAAAAAAAAAAAAAAAAAAAAAA
>NW_015090839.1:3232395-3379825 GCF_001431845.1 Calidris pugnax | reverse complement strand
GGGTTTAATATTTTTCCTAGAACTTTTTTTTTTTTTTTTTTTTTTTTTTTTTTTTTTTTTTTTTTTACAAAAAAAAAAAAAAAAAAAAAAAAAAAAAAAAAAAAAAGACAACCTTCCCAGTCCCTCCCTGCCTTGGAATGCTGTTGGAATCCCTGAGGGATTTTGTCCTGTATAAAACAGACACAGAAATGCATTTTGCCACTGAACAAAGCTGAGATGGCAGCTGAGCATTTTAATTAAAAAGAAAAAAAAGCAGATAAAACCTTTTTATTGTTACTGAGGGTCTTCTCTAAAAAGCATTAGTGTATCCCTGTAGAATTATTTATCGTTGTAATTGTAATGAGGAAGAGCCTTTTCCATTCTCATCAATCTGGCGATGTCCTTTCTGGTTGTCTCTTCTGCCGCTCTGTCGACTTGAATGACCTCTTCTGTAATGTTGGATAAGATATGCAATAATGAAGATAGCCTGGTTTCGCGAAGGTCATTTTAATCATATAAATGGATCAGATAATGACAGCCTGCACCAAGGGTAAAAGCACGCTTTTTGATCCACCTGTGAGGAAGTGGTGAAGGGGATTAACCTTCTTTCTCCTTTGCCTTTTGTAGGAGGGAAATTCTCTGTGCTGTTAAGCACTGAGGGTAGACAACAGCTGGTGTTTTCAAAGCTATTGCTTTAACTGCATCCCTCTGACCAGTTGTTTGTTCTAAATGAGCAAGTTCTTGGGGGCCAGGTGGAAAGAAACTTGGCATTTTCAGAAGGCGTGAACTACTTCTTGATTCTTTATACTTTGGCATGTTTATTCTTGGCACTTTTATATAGCCTTTTTTGGACCAAGCTATTAATTATCAGCAGTGCACTTTTTATATAGACATAATGATTGGGACATCCTGGGCAGATTGGATGGAGTTCTTCCATGTTTGAAAGCATATACTAGTTGGTTTTTATGACCAATAGGCACACAGGTTCTGAGTAGGTGTCAAAAGATTCATGAGAGCATGAGGACGACTCGCTGTAGCTGAATCAAGTAATATTTGCTCAAGAAGCCTGAACTGCAGCTTAAATAATATTTTTGCTTCTGATTAAGTAGTGTTTGCTACCACAAAACACCAAAGGACTGCTCTGCCTCATTTGAGAGGTAGTGGTCAATTCTGTATGATGTACAGTTCCTCAGAGGACATTAGGAAGGGGTATGCGATGACCGAGAAGGCAAGAGACACCACCAGGAGTCATGCTCTGGAAGCGTAACCATTAAGTTATTGCTACAGTAGAAACTTTCTTATTCTTTCTCCTGTTATGTTGTCTTTTGTTCTTCTTGCTTGTAAAAATTAATTAAATTGCAAAATTTACCTAATGCCCAACTGCCATCTCATCAAAAGTATTATAGAGTGTTTCCTGGTGTCCAGCTCGTAACATTGCTGGGGTAGTTGCTTGTCTTTCCTTGTCTTTTATCATAAAAAAGCTGTCACACGAAGGGGAGATACAAATCTTTGACTTTTTTTTGTCTGTCCAGATAGCCACCTGTTTTGTTTCCTTCTACATCTGCATTATTATTATTGAAGAGTGATGTAGGTGCAGATAGCTTGAAAGGAGAGAAGAAAAAAAAACACACCACCAAGCCCAGCAACATTGGTCTAAACTTTTTCTTCTATGTGTTTAGCTGTAAGACCACAGAAATACCTTAGTGGGTAGGAGATCGTACTTAGAACATTATCTTTTTACTACATGTGGTCCATTTCCTTTCTATTTTCCCCAGCATCTCCTGCTGTTGGATTGGGCATCTTCAAGTGTTTGTTTAAAAATTGATCTCACATGAATGTCTATATAGTAACAGGACATGTAGTAATCATCCTCAATGAAATGAAGTTTGGCATCCAGATGTGGGAGTCTCTCTATACACACACAGTTCCTGGAACCACTCAGAATTCAGTGGGACCTTATCCAGGGAGCAGCAATTTATTTGCACACTGTCAATTGAAACATGGGGGTGTGATTTTGCTGCTTTTTGGGTTAAAAAGGAAAAATGCTGGGTTTTTTTCAATAAGTATTTGCTCCCCCCACCCCGGCATGCTTTCAGGTGGTATTATAAAATCACACAGATCCAGATGAATGTCACTGTCTTCCTACCTGGCAAGTGCCTGTGTGGAACTCTAGTAACGGATGCAGTATATTTTGATGTAGGCAATCATTTTGCTGGCCATCAAGAGATGTTATTTTGTGATATGTGCTCTAGGATAAAATGTACTCACCCACTGATATAAATCTAGCATAACTTTCTTGGACTCTATTTAATAGAGTTTTGCTTGTCTGGTTCCAAAGAACTTAAGCTTTCTGGCCATGATCTAGCTGCCTGGTATAGCTGGATTTACGCTTGTGCTACAGTGTGACTTTTGCACAAGGGTGAGGAATTGCTGAGGTTATTTTTCACATCGCGGTCGAAATACCTTTTTTCCTCTTGCTCTATAGTAAAATTGGCTAGCAATGGGCTTTATTTGAAAGGGTATTAAACTCCCTTTTTTATTAATGTGAACTGTATGGTTCTTTAAGGAGAATAACATTATTCATTTTCTTTGGTCTCCTTCTATAGGATTCCCCTACTACATGTATTACATATTAGCTGAATGTGACACCACCACCTTTGCCCATCTTCCCCCTCAGTCAGAAGCAGTTACATTAATGTTGCTAATTAGGCAACGTGCAACCTGTGGACTATGTACGCTATGTAAATCCCTGGGTATTTTTCCTACCCCTTCCTTCAATTCTGTCTCACTATGAAATGATGCTACTCTTGTTAGTCCCCACCAGGACACAGATCAGAGTGGGTGCATCCCCTTATGCAAAGTTTCCCATGAAGACATGTACAACATCTTATTCTGTGTTCTGTAGCCACTCCATTGAAAAATGGTCAAAATAAATGCTGTTCTTGAGAGATATGAATAAAAAAGATTTGCTTGTGTTGAACAAACATAGAGAAATAATCTGCACATCTGGCATAAGTTTTAAAATAAGCTGAGCTGTAGCAGTGTCTCTTGTTGTCCCTGTCTACCTCTTTTAATATGTTTAATGTGTCTCATGTGTCTCACTTTTTCTTTCCTGGGTTCCCCTTTTGGCTAATTTGGGAAATGGGCCCAGACCTGACATGCAATAAGTTCTGCTGTCCTCATTCTGCATTTCTCTGATATACATGTGTCAAAAAACACTCTAGTACACTACTGAAATGAGCATGGTTGCTTTTAATTTAGCACACACCATTATTCAATTTCACTTACCATTTGACATAAGTGAGGCATTCCAGTCTTGTAATCTGAACAATTAATATTTTAAGTAATTGCCTGTCAAGTGTGATGGGTGAGCAGCAAAACTGGACAAATATGGGTACACTAATGCTGTTTCCCCAGGAGCATTGTTTGCAAGGGCAACTGTGTTTTTACCTTTTGGAGAAGAAAAGGCTTCTCTTTTCCTTTTGACCTGTAACTCAGGGGGTGAAGTAAGTGCCTTGTAGGCAGGCTGCTTTGTCAAAGAACCATAGAGCAAGCAGCCAGGTTGGTGAGTGGTTGTCTTTCTATGGTTTTAAACTTAAAAAAAAAACCAAAAAAACATCATTATTTTTTGGGGGGTGGGGGTTGAAGTTTTGTGAGTTTTCTTTTTATTGGCTGGGTGTCGTTTGTTGCTTGGTTTTTTTTGTATTGTTTTGGTTTTTTGTTTGTTTGGTTTTTTTGGGAGACTGAAAGGCTGAAACCAGCCTGGTGTTTGATACCCAAGTGTTGAGAGATCAGCGTGATTAACTCTGAAGAGAATCCTAAGCACCTTGGGGCTGTTGTAAGTCCAGATTGTTGGGACAGCAAAATTCTGGCTCCGCTCTAGAGACATTTCTGTCACTGGCTTTTTTTTCTAATACTGGAGTGCCTTGTATAATGTGATGTTTGGAAATGAGTGCCATTACATGAGAGGGATTTCTACCCCTGTATTAAATGCATGTGACCTCTGGGCTTTGCGGAGGAAGGTGCTTCACTGAGTGGAAGGGCTTGTGACCCCTGCTTCTTCTGAGCCAGGAAGGTGTAGGTGTGAGGGTTGATTGCAGGTTATAATACACCTACACAGTCTAATAGTCTGTATCACACCAGGTTGATTTTGGTGACTTCTCCCATTGAGCAAACGCTAAACTAACTGGGTGTCTGGTTTTAACTGTGGTACTTATCACCATCCCCAGGCAAGGGACCTGAAACTCTTTATGCTGGGCAGAAACTCAATGACAACGAGTGGCACACTGTCCGGGTAGTCCGGCGAGGAAAGAGCCTCAAGCTGATGGTGGATGATGATGTTGCTGAGGGTAAGTGCGATATATGAGTGTTTTTTGTCATTATTTTGTATCTCTGTTCACAGTTTCTGCCGTCACATCCTTTCTCCCTGTTCTTCTGTATCTTTTCTTTTCCCTTCCTGTCACTTCTGGTGTGTTTAGCGCTACTGTATTGAAAACTAGTGTTCAATTCTGAGAGACTAACTGTTCTTAGCCAGCACCAGAAACTTCTGTGACAGCTATGATGATATGAAATGCGGGATTAGGGGACAGATGAGTTTGCACCTACCCAAGGACTTTCTCTTGTGCCAGGCTGTTTGGGGTACCCTGTGAGTACACCTCATTCCTGAGGTGTAGATGCAGCCCTTTCCAATGGTATGGAATCAAAACTAATGTTCCCTCAACTTTTTCTCTGCAGAAGCTTTTCCTTGATAGTAAATCTGCATTTGATAGATGTTTTAGAGAGTATGGATTTCTGTCTCTGCTGTTGTGTTGGGGTTTTTTCAAGTTCCTGTGCTCGTGGCTCAGAGCCATCCAGAACAAAAAGCAAATAGAGCAGTTTGTTCCCAACTTCGGTTTAGAGGTTAGAGAGGACCCTAACTCACCAGAGTATATCATATCATAAGGTATACCATGATATTCATGTCAGTCTTTTTTTTTCTTTTTTTTTTTTTTTCCCCATTCCTTTCTGTAGAGAAATGTAGCTTAAGGGGGAAAGAAAAGATCAATCACATTCAGGAAAGCTGGTGTCTCCCAAGTTACAACATTCGCATTAAAATGATTAATTAGATTTATCTTTTCTTCCTTACAATTTTTTAGGTGATACTTTCATATCCAATTTCTCACAATGGCAAGAGCCAGAAACTTATTTTTCTTTTTTTTTTTAAGGCCTAAAGTTCTCGTAGCTGTATATAACGGTAGGAACTGGTTTTTAAGGAAAACACCAGCAGCCTGAAGGCTGGTAATAGAATCACAAAGAGTGGTAACCCTGGGTGCAATGCTGCTATGAGTTGTGATCCATGCTATTTTGCCAAATGCTGATGTCCTCTCTTCTAAGTAGCTTCTACTCAAAAGGCAATGAGAAGGAACGTCTGCCATAAGCAGTGCCAGAACACTATATACTATCTCTGCAAAAAGTTCCTTTCTACTTTGGGAGTGCAATTGATTTTAAATAATGTGGTACTTAAGTTATTTGGAAAGCCACGAGTCAGGATTTTGAAGTAAGCCCAAAGAAATGAGTTTGCAGGAAAATTATTTGATATGTGTTTTCTCTCTGAAGTAAACATATGTTGTGCTGTAAAGGCTGAGAATTTGCAAGAAAGAATCAGAAGAATATGAAGAAGAATCTTTCCCTCTCCTTGTTGGAATTGGTAGAGGCTTGATCAATGTTAGCTTGTAGGAAAATGAAATTTTGTTTAAGAGGGAACTTTCTGAATTAGTTAATCATGCTGATTAGTTAAACACTTAATCCAGTTTCTGTATTTAAGGAGAATAGTTGTTCTGCATATGCTTTTTTAGAAAGCACCATGAGGTGGCACTGTCTGCATTAACAACTCAATTCCCAAAAAGCCATCTGTTTTTTTTTTTTTTGAAGTCTTTTTCATGAAACTGAGTTTATAAATAACTATGATACAATTCTATACTAAAATAGGATGTGCATATGTACATGTATATGAATTACATAATTAAAGATGCATTACAGCTAAAAATATCTGTTAAAAGAATGCCATCATGTTAAAGTCAAAAGTCAGAAAAGCCGAAGTTAAGATTTTCTGTGAGTCTGCGTCCCACTTCCTTGGGAATATGATACAGTTTTCAATGATGTGGTCACATAGATTTTTCCACAGGATTCTTGCAGTCTTTAGGCATACATCAGAAGTCTAAATTGGGTCCTCAGAAAAAATAAACAACCTATTTGATTGCTGCCGCCTTTCTTATTGCTTGTTTGGAATAATGCGGGCCAACTAAATTTTGCTCTAACTATAGAGCTGTTGTTTTTGTGCGTGTGTGTGCTGTGTGCTACTCATCAATATGTTTATACAGAATTAAGAAGCTGTAACTGGATTTATTCCCATGTCTGTGTTACATGAAGTGAGTAGGCATCTTTTTCCCATTTTACAGGTTTGGAAACAAGGTACCAGATTAAAGTTGGATGTGTTTGATACCAATTTGGCATGATTTTTCAGTCATTTGCATGCACAAATATTCAGTGTGTCTGTAAATTGGATCCTGTTAGCTCAACCTTGCTACTTGGAAAATTAGGGCTAGACAATTAATGACCACCTGTGAAAAATTTATAATGAAGTGACTGACTTGGCTTCCTGCAGGACATCGAAGGGAGAGACAAAATCCATTTCTCTGGACAGCATTTTGCTGCTTAATCAAAAAATTCTCCTCTTACATTCCCACTCCCACCTCAGAACAGACCTCAGAACATCAGTGATAAATGAGACACAAATATAGCAGTCGTTTTCCTCCCCACAATCTTGCACCCAAATACCGCAGTGGAGGCTGGATATTTTTTTTTTTTTCTGTCTGCTACCACTTGAACTAAAGAGCTGCTGATTGCTGTAGTAGTTACAATACTCTCTACAGAGCAAAGTGGAGGAAATAGAGGTGAACTCTGCAGGTGGGGCTGACAGCTAATGAGATCAGAAAATACTGGACTTCACTCCGTGATTTCTTAAGAAAATGCATCTCTGTCCTGGTTCTGGTCTTGTTTTGTAAATGTCCTGTTCAGTTTTTCACTGAACTGCTCAGAACTTTCTGCTTTACCACTGTTATCACTGTCCTATTTCTCTTAAGCCAGCCTCAGTTTTCTCATTTTTCACCTTCTTTAAAATTCTGAGATCACTCCTTCCAACTTCCCTCACACCTTTTCTAATGTCCTGCTGTATCTATGTTCCCTGTCCCAGTGTACTCCAGGTTACAGGCTTGGCTTTTTTTCCTACTCCAGCAACAACTTATTTGCATTTATTTAGTAGAAGAGCTGAGGAGAGGAGTTTTCTTGCTCTTGATCCTTGATATTTCTACATATTATTTTTCTAATCTTTTGAATTAAAGAAGCAGGATTTCTTTAAAAAGTGATTGTTTTTTTTTTTTTTTTTTTAAGAAAATGCAATTCTTCTTGTTTGGAGAAACAAGAATTTTTTGTTTGATAACGCTAAAACTGAAAGAGCCCCTAATAATCACAATAGTGGAAGTGAGATGTTTTGTCTAAACAAAGTTTCCTATATATAGTTTCAGTTCCTGTGAACTGGCATTTTTCAAACTAAAATAATATTATTTCTGGTAAAAAACTGTTTCAAGATTTAAAAATGTGCATTAGAATTGACACTTAAATTTCTGAATAGTCAGAAATATGTGACTCTTTTCAGCTGCTTGTAAGTTTTTCCAGCTGTATCTGCTTGAGCTGAAGCTTTCCATGTCAATGGTCTTTGTATTAATTGTCTTTAAATTTGGATCCACTGCTAAAATCGGGAATAAATGAAAGAAGAAATAGCTTTGCATAATATTTTCTCTTTGTGTTTGGAATAGATACTTGAAAACCTTTTTTATTTTTTTCTAGTAACTGCTGTGCTTCTTTGCTATCTTTGTGAAAACTTGATTACACTTGGACAAAGTATAAACATAAAAATTGCACTTTGTACACAATCAGGAAGACTATCAGTTCACTTGGCCTGACTCTTTATATACCACAAGACAGGATGTATCATCCACGTTTCTTATAAGTGCTGCAGCGGGATGGGGAATGGTGGCTGTGGTCAGCCTGTATCAGCTCCTCTCTGCTGCTCCTTCCTCCTTGTGCTTTCTCCCCTGCTCCAGTGTGGGTCCCTGCCATGGGCAGCAATCCTTCATGAAGCACTCCAGCACGGGTCCTCTCCACAAGCCCTCAGGGAAACCTGCTCCAGTGTGGGCTCTCTGTGGGCTGCAGTTCCTTCCGGAAACATCCACCTGCTGTGGCATAGGTGTCTTCCGCGGGCTGCAGCGTGGCTGTCTCTTCCCTCAGGATCTGCTCCCTGGGCTGACAGAGAATTATCACCATGGTGCACCTCTTCTGACATTGGTGTTTGCAGACTTTCTGAGGGTTTGGGGGTCTGTTTTTGGTTTTTTTTCCCCCCGTTTGGTCCTGACAGATGGCTCTCCCCCCCCAAAAGAGGAGTTTAGAATGAACTAAACTGCTTTAATGAAGAATTAATATTAAAATAAAAAAGAAAGAGGAGAAAATAATGAAATAGATACAATATATACAAAACCGTATCAAGCTCCCAGGATGACAGTCGTGTCACTGGCAGGCACTTGGAAAGTCTCAGACTGGACTCAGGGACGGATGGGCGCTGGATTCCAGCTCTGGAGTCAGGAACACTCAGATCAGGATCAAAGGCAGATGAACAGACAGGGTCCTCTTCGGACGTCAGCCATTGCAGGAAGAGAGTTGACCCTTTGATTCCTCAGCTTTTCTACTGAGCATGGGGCAGATAGGATGGAACACCCTAGTTGGTCAGGTTTGGGTCCTGTCCGTTCCTCCCCACAGATGTGACTCCTCTACGTTTTTCCATTTCTGACCCTCTAAGGGGCAAATAACAGAAATTGTCTGGCCTTGGTTGTTATAGCAATAAGTATAAGCAAGGGCCTCTCTGCATACCATTTCCTGGCATGTAGCACAAACATTGGTCTTATCATTCTGAGAACAGTTTTCTCCACAATATGCCCTTAATTTCAGAGAGTAAGAGGAGGCCTAGCTAAAATGTAAAGTTATAGAACACAAAATTGGTCTGGTTGTACTTCAAACTGGGACAGGTATTTACTGTTTGGCAACTTTTTGCCCTTTCTTCAATGTTTCAACAGAGACATCATCATTTTGGCTGAGGGGCTCAGCTGTGCCCTGTGGTGGGTCTGTTGGAGCCGGCTGGAACCGGCCTCCTCTCCTCACGGGGGCCCTGCAGCCCGCACCTCGCCACATAAACTCAGTACAATGCTGCAGAAAATTTCCTGAGAGAAATAGTAACAGCGTATTTGTAGCAGAGTTTGAAGAATTGGTTGTACGTTGGATGATGAGAAAACAATTGAGTGTTGAGTAATTGTTCCTGAACTTAATATTATTCCTGTCGTATGCTAAATGGCATGAGGCCTGTGTAGAAAGGAGGCTTACTTGTGTGATCAAATAGTTAAATCTATCTTAATGAAGAACTAGAGAGGAGTAAAATAAGATTGTTTGTAATGGTTTTCATTCTGATGTTCCCCAACTTGTCTTTTTACTGAAACTAGTCTTTTGGCATACAGTTATGTTTCATCTGTCTGTGTGGGTTCTGTGTCCGTACTGAAGCCTAGCATGCTTACTGAAACGTTTAAGTATGCTTAACGAGTAGTGTGACATAGCTGATACACTGGATAGCTTGAATGTTTTAATTGAGAGGTTAAAATCTATCACAATGTGGCGAATAGCCCAAGTGGTAGGTTGATGATTTAAATATATGGAGGGCTCTTTGCCTGTTGCATTCCTGTGTGTTTTCCTCCTACTGTGAAATAACATCAGGCATCAAGAGAGAACAATGAAATAAATATTAGCAGGTTTATTACTGTTCTTGCTTCTTGTTCTGATCTTTTTATATTAATCTATGTTTATTGAGTGTTTTCAGGAAGCACATTTCTAAGAGTTGTTTCAGAGGTGTCTGAATTGTTTGGCAGATCATTGGATCAAATAGATCACTGTAGGCTTTGAGGGAGAGACACCGCTCTTTTTGCAGACAAGAAAGTCTGTGAAATGCAGAGAAAAATACAAAGCTTTCTGCCCATGGCCCTTTAGTCCTGTCTTCTCTCTTCTGCCAAGTTTTGACAACTGCTAGACTCAAGCCTCTCCACCAAGAGTCTCTACTTTTTTTTTCTTATGCAAGCCGATGACCAGTGATCAGATAGGATTAGTTAGTACTGCAATTAGCCTGGAAACTGGAGGGTGAAGAGCTCCATATAACCTGCTACTGATCGCTGGGCTTTCTGTATGTTCCTCCTTGTTTCTGTCCTTCAGGCACCATGGTTGGTGATCACACCCGCTTGGAGTTCCACAACATCGAGACAGGGATCATGACAGAGAAACGGTACATCTCTGTCATCCCTTCCAGCTTCATTGGCCACCTCCAGAGCCTCATGTTCAATGGGATGCTCTACATTGACCTGTGCAAGAATGGTGACATTGACTACTGTGAGCTGAAGGCACGCTTTGGTCTCCGTAACATTATAGCTGACCCTGTGACGTTCAAGACCAAGAGCAGCTACCTGAGTCTGGCCACCTTGCAGGCTTATACATCCATGCACCTCTTCTTTCAGTTCAAGACCACCTCAGCTGATGGTTTCATCCTCTTTAACAGTGGTGACGGCAATGACTTTATTGCAGTTGAACTAGTTAAGGGGTAAGTGACTTTCTGCTATATTCTACTGGCTTATTTATAGATAAACTTACTTATAGGTAAACTTAAAATGCTTGCATAAACAGAAATTCATCTCATACTCATGTTTTCTGTTTGCTGAGGTGTTATGACAAAACACTTAGACATAAACACTGAAGTTTCCTAATTTTTATCAATGACTTGCCCTGTGACTGAGGGAAAGATAGTTCTACAGTGTGAAACATTAATGTTTTGAGTTCTTTGGATCTAATTAACCTACAGTTTTGTCCTGTTACCCTTGCTGAGTAGCACAGAGGAAGATGAAATGTGCTGAGGGCTCTGAGTCTCTCTTCCTCCTTTTATTTTTTTTTTCCTGCAGCGGACCCATTGTGTTTCTGTACCTTCACTGAAGGAAAAAAAGGAGTACATGGGCTGCTGAATTTGTATTTCTGCTTGTGATGCTTGAGGAAAAGTGAATTCAGCTTGCTTTCGAGCCGCTATATTCTTTTCTCAAAGCCAATAGCTTCTTAAAAAAAATAATCCTTTGTTAGCTGACCAAATTTTGATCTCTACACTCATCTAGTCACATTAGACATGTTTTCCATAAGTACAGTTTTCTAGTCCTGTTTATTTCAGTACAACTGTAGTTTAATCTGTTTTATTTTTAACTTTGCACATATTTCTGTAAGTGGGACATTGAGTAATAAAAAAAGAAAGAGTCATGAGCTCCTGTGCTCTGTTGAGAGTTGAATTTTGTTGTCTTTTTTTTTCCTTTCTAAGTAGAATATCTCTCTTCTATTCTCAGGTGGATTTCTGTGTTTGAACTATATAAATAATTCAGGGTAACACTCCCATGACTTCAGTCTTCGTTAAGGTCTTTATTTTTTGCCGAAAGCTTTACTAATTGTTTTCCAGCTGTTTGAATAAGTCTAGAATCTCATGTGAATTTTACTACAATATTTTGAGTGAGTTTCCCAATTAACTTCTTAAGGGAGTTATTCAAAACTCAAAATTAATCTAGGGAATATATGGCCCAAATAAGCACATCTAGTGTTGCTCTCCAGTACACGTATTGATATTGCCAATTTAAAAAAATAACTATATGCACTGACAGCGGTTTTGTGGATCTGCAAGAACTTTGTGAAAAAGAGCAATGCTTCGTGGTTAGAATCTGATTACTCCAAATGTTGTGATCTCAAAATACTAATTCTTACACTTTCTTGGTGGAAAGGAAACAACTATATCTTTTCAAATCATAGGCTTATATTTTGTCTTACTAGAATTTCTAATGCAGAGATGCTTCACTTCATGACTTCTGTAAGTTAATTTATCAACTCAGGCTAGAGCAAGTGTCAGTAGTGCTGGAATTTCTTACACAGTTTTAACTAGTTCTTGCTATGTTTACAGGTACATACACTATGTGTTCGACCTTGGAAACGGACCTAATGTTATCAAAGGCAACAGTGATCGTCCTCTTAATGACAACCAATGGCACAATGTTGTCATCACCAGAGATAACAGTAACACACACAGCCTAAAGGTGGACACTAAGGTGGTCACTCAGGTTATCAATGGTGCCAAAAATCTGGATCTCAAAGGTAAATTCTTCAAAACTGATAGTTTCCCCCTTTGTTCCTATAGGGCTCAACCAGTAAACAAGAGAAAGGTTGCAGAAACTCTGTTAAAGAACAGTAAATCTGGAATTTACTGATTTTGGCTTTCAATTTCGTTTTTCTCTTTCATTTGGCAACTTCCTGTAGCAGAATATTGTCGTATTTTGCTTTTTCAGAAATTTATTGTCATACTGCAGTTCTTTCTAGTTAAGATGCAATTACAACTGTGGTTTTCTTGAGTTTCGTTGTTTTGTGGTTTGGGGTTTTTGGGGGTTTGTGGTGGATTTTTTTGTGGGATTTGTGGGGTGTTTTTTGTGGTAAAGGAGGCAGAAATGACTTCTTGCACAATATCTTGCTCTGCTTTTAGCTTGTTCTGAGCAGCTGTTCAGCTTGCTATATTCATGTCTGGTTGTGGGCGGAAGCTACTCTACGAGGTATGTAACTTTCTCCTTGTATGTTTACTCCTCTCTCCTCTAGGTGATCTCTACATTGCTGGCCTAGCTCAAGGCATGTATAGCAACCTCCCAAAGCTGGTGGCCTCACGTGATGGATTTCAGGGCTGCCTGGCATCTGTGGACTTGAATGGGCGCCTGCCTGATCTAATCAATGATGCTCTGCACCGCAGTGGGCAAATTGAGCGTGGATGCGAAGGTATAATTGATTTCAGAGAAGTTCCTCTCTCAAGCACTTCCCTTTTACTCCATTGCTGACCCACTGTTTGTCCACCTTACTGTCCATATCATTAATTTGCTTTCCTCATGACATCTTTGACTACACTTATGTCTCCCAAATACTCCCAAAGGCAGCTTAAGGATAGTTAGCTTCTGCAAGCAGCTTAGCATCTGTTCTCTTGCATACTCCGTCCCCTATGAGGTGGTATCTCCAGTTTTAAAGGATGGCACTTTAATAAACCACTCTGATAAAAGTACTAGTAAGTAGTAGTCCATTCAAGTTACAGTATACTTTGAAAGAGGTTCTGAGCCTTCAATTCACTTGTGCTTCAGAGAACCCATTTTGGGGATCCACAGAAGTAAGTATTTTGAAGACCAAGTAGGGGCAGAGGAAATGGGAGGTAGAAGGAACTGAAGAGTGAAGATCAGACTGAAACAGGAGTTTCTTTTTGAGGAGGTGGGTCTCCAGTGAAAGCACTGGGGGCATTGTCACTGCTGTCTGGAAAACCTTTCCATTCTGTAGTTTCTCTTCCAGCCAGTATAGAAACAAATACGATGAGTGATCTTTTGAAGCATGTAAATAGTACTGATTTCTTGAAGCTTCTTTAAATTGTTTACTGTTCCTGTTAAGCTTCCATTAATTGAAAGAGTATTGGTATTAGCAGGACTGATTAGGTAAAATGCATATGGCATCAATTCCCATAGCACTTTGGGTAGTCACCATCAAAAAACCCAAGGTTTTGTTGTCACTAGAGGAAGATAGCTTTATCAGTGAAGTTGTCTGGTATGCATGTTTGTGAAGAAGCTGTATGCCCCAAACTGATCCTTCAAGATGGGACTTCATAAAGGGAAATTACTCCTTGATCATATTTCCCTACTGTGTCAAGATTACAGGTTACGTCATGCTGAAGCCTCGCCGCTTGTCTAAGCAGTCAAACCCCTGGCTGTGGAACCATCCCTGTAACCATTTGTTAACTTGCCAGTTTCGACTGGCCCTTTCAAACCCCTGCAAAAAAAAAAATCCATTTAGGTTTTTTGAAAATGTTTTTTCTGATTATCCTCAGTGCATTGAAAGTTCTTTAATATTAGTGATTTCTGGTAATTCTTCTATTTAAAATTAGCTTAATCTGTTGGCTATACAGCCTGCATGTTATCTCTAGTATCTTTTCTCCTTCAGAGGACCTCTCAATAGACTAACCTGTTGTTCTGTCTGTTGCTTAGGAACAGAATCTTAACGCTTTCCCAGAAGACTCTGGACCATTAGTAGAGCTATGGTGCTCACATCTCCTGCACCCAGTGTAGTTCTTTGATTTAGTGTCCTCTTACTGACCACCTAAGACAGACCAGTACCAGTACAAATGGGTGACATTGTTGCATCCGGTCTGTATTTGTTATCTGTATTCGGTACCCTATTCCATACCACAAATTAAGATTCAGAATTTTTAGCAGAAACATAATATTCTTTATTGTCTTGGTTCTACTGCCACCTCCATTTATTGAGTTTGAGCAAGCCGTTGAACTTCCTTGGCCACACTGTTCCTCTTATGTGCTGAAGCATAATTCAGTCTCGCTGTGCTTCACAGCACAAACCTATCACATTTTACAATTACCTGCATTCCAGTGATGGGTAAGGCAGCTTTTTATTTTTGGACCTGGAGAATCCTAAAACATTCTTAGGCCATATATAGGAGTCATAAACTGAAATTCAGGCATCCTTGAGACTGATAGTGGCTGGTGTTTAATAGTGTGTAGCACTGCTAAAAAAATAAGCAGTTCAAGACCTAAGGCTAGAATTACTATATCTCTGCCTATTAGTTTTATTCCTATAATTCTTTAAATTATCAGCTATGGGATTTGTTTAGGATAGTACAGCTAAGTAACCTCTTTATCCTGTTAGCTGAAGGGTCACATTCCTTTTGCATTACAAAACCTTGTGTGCTGTACAAACTTAAGGTTTCAGCTCTTGAAGTCTACCACTCAAGCAACGGTGCACTGGACAAGATGATAGCTGTCACAGAAACCGGTTTCGTGTTTTGATGCGTCCTGTAGGACCATGTCTTTTGGCAAAGAATTTTGTGGGTGATATCTGGAAGAAGAGAACCCAAGAGTGTCTCAAAAGTCAAATGAGCTCATGGAGTTAAAGCTCCGCACACCCCTTCTTTTTATCTTGTGACGGTCTGGTTTATTTTTCTTGCTCTTCTGCAATTGCTGCATTTCTGACTTATTGGAAACAACAAGCAGCTCTTCATTGATCTTGAAGGTCTGGTAGGATCTGTAGTGGCAGCTTGTGTTTCCCTGGAAGGTATTTGGCAAAGTCAGAAACCTTCTTGCTGCCTTGTGTGTAAAATCTGTTTTCTGGGCTGATGTACTGCACACAACTGTGAGAAGAATGAAATGTCAGGATAATGACAATGTACCAGTATGCTTATTCATTTTCCACGGAGTATCTTTAGCTCCCGTACTAACTGCAGCTTTCATCACAATCTTTTATGTAACAAGAGGGCCTTCCCCCTGTCACCCCCCCCAAAAAAGGGGTTGGTGAGAGGGCCTGAGAGAAAAGGTACAAAAGGTAGGGAAGTGGTTAAGACTTAAGTAGTCCATCTGTCAGTGTTGGGTCAGGCTGTCAAATGCTCTGAAGAGACTAAGTCAATTCTCAGAAAGGACTTCATGTTAGGGGCCCACTTCTACTAGGATACAGTATGTATCCAAGAGTTGGAGCATGGAAGAAGTTGTTACGTTTGACCTTCTTTCCCTCCTTGAAAGTAAACCCATTTAAACTTCGGATCAGCTCCTCCTTAGTTCTAGACTTCTAAAATCAGTTCTTTTTGCTGAGCACTTCATTCCCGGTCTTACTTCTAGATGAATGGAACAGTTTACTCCATCCACAATAGTTGAGACTGAGTGACTCGCTGCTTTTTCCTCACTGGTCCTGGAAGAAGTTAAGCAGATGTCCAACCATTTGTGGAATTTAAAGATGTTGCCTTAAATATTAATGAATATTTCCTGCATTTGAAGTGTTTTTTCACCTCTTCATTAATTTGCCATATGTTCTCCTGTGTTTTTGTTTCCTTTATTTGGACGTCCTTATGTCGCTTACCAGGGGCACTAGAGCTATCTGAAATTCAGCTGCACGTTCTAAATAATCCCATTCATCCCATCCTACCCCAGCCAAACAAACCTAACAGCAGTGGTTAAAGAATATTGTATTTCATCTACAAGGCAGTTTACTATGTGCTTCAGAGATGTGGCTTCTTCCTCTCCTCTTCACCTTTCCTTGTCTGTTCTACTCATAACAGCTTCTCAAAAGGAGAGTGATTATTACTAAACTGGCTGACACTGTTCCAGATGTTTTGGGACTTTTTTTTGTCCTAATTTAATCTTCTTCCTGCATTAAAATCATAATTTTGTGCTACTTTCCATGAAATATTATAGTTAACCTTTGGAATTCAGTGGTGCATGAAAAGCATGAATGACATATACAGGCTGGATAATCAGAAACATATTTTGCGTACCAAGCTGTACGTGGGAAAACAGAAAATCTAATCTCATGCTTAAAATCTCACAGCAGGATGATGTCAGAAAGGATTTCACCCTTCATCTGCTCAGTAGTGAAACTTCAAATCTGGTGATACTTCACTTTCTCTGTGGAATCAAAGGTTGTCCGTTGAGGAGTGTTACTTTACTCCATGATGGTTTGACAGCTGTCCTGTTCTTTATGCTTTTGTATTCTATTGTCACAGTGCTACTGGAATTATGGAGCAAGTATAAGCTTTGATCCAACTCAGCTACAAGGAAGATGAGGAACAGGGCAGTTAGGAAAAGTGCTTGTTTGTTACACAGAAATTATTTGTTAGAACATGTGTTGAAGAAGCATGGGGAAATGCATCCTACTCCTCTTTCCACCTCTTTCCCCTTTCTTTTGTATTTTGTTTAAAGAAATCTGGGGATTTTATGGGTCTATGTAGTAGAGCAGTTCTAGAAGTGGGAAGAAAAGTTTGACTACCTCAAAAGGAGAGGTAATTGCCACCTTGAGTCATTTGTGGGCTGTAAAACAATAGCAAGGATTCAAAATGTTAAAATTGATAGGAACCATGGGAAATGGCACCTGTGCATGCCAATTCAAATTTATTGGGTTGTAAATGTAAAAGGAGACAATGGGAGAAAGGGAGAGCTGCCATCTCTTCAATATCAGCTGTGATATTAGAAGTTTTTGAGAACAGGAGGTTATAAAGGTGAGTATATATTTCTTAAATACCCATCTTCTGAGCAATGAAGTCAGTGATTTGGTGTTTTGTTGGTACCAATGTGCTGTATAACAGAGATATGTAACCTTCAGCAGCAAGGGATTCAGGAGTTGCTGCCTGGACTCCCATATGTCCTCTGCTTTTTTCATGCTGAAAGAGAAAACTTAGAATCAAAGTGTAACACATCAAAAATCTATGTGGCTTCCTTGGGGACTAGACTCCATTTAAAAAAAAAATAATAATCTTGGGACTAGATGAAAAAACATCAGTGATACTATTTTGCTTTGCTTTTTTTTATGCTCTGCAATTTTCAGAATGTGTACTTGGATCTTCAGTCATTCAGACTTGGTAGATTTATCATTCTCTTTTGCCATGCAGACTATGATTTGACCACAGATAACAAGATCATTCCCACCTAGATGAAAGAGTGAGCTTGTACTACTGTCATTTCTGTTGATTGCTCTGAGATTGATGAAGATTATGTGGGTCTAAAGCCTGAGCTGTCTCTTTGCCTGGTGATGCGACTTTTCTTAAGGATGTGTTGAAATCCATGAGCAGTCAACAGCTTCTGAGGGGGCAAGGTTTTACTGTCACTTTACATCCAGTGTCAAGTTCAGTTCTTGGGATAAACAGAGGTTGTCATCTTCCAGAGTTATCTGTCCCCTCTGGTTTACTGGCAATAAATCTACTTCGGACAAACAGCCAGGGCAGTCTGTGCTTTTATGAGAGACAGGAGATTTAAGTTCAGATCCAGAGCCTGAATGTAGAAACAAAAGAAAAATACTCTTGACTAATGCACTGAAAGTCAAATAGATTTTTTTTACTTAAATAGATTCTAAGTATTTCTCAAATAAGACAAAATCTCTCTTAAATTATCAGTAAATGCTGAGAGATGGGTGTTAAGAATGTGATTTTTTAAAATTTTTTTTTTTGCTTTCTACTATCTGTAAATTCTGTGATCTTGTGTGTGAATGAAATGCATTTCCTCTGTGTATGTGGTTTTGTTATCTGTTGCTTGGTTGGGTTAAGGTGGTCGTGTCACTCTGTGTCCTTGTTGCTTACATTATCATTCCTGCATGTATTGGTTATGTGCGTTGGCTGTGATGGTTATACCAATTGTTTTTATTTACCTAAAGTGTGATGTGACCCTGATTTATCTGCCTTTATACTAACCTGTTGTTTATTGTTTTTGCTTCTTTTGTTTTTGTTTTGTTTTTATTTTTTGCTAACAAAGTTGAGTTGACCAAAGCTGACCTGCAAGGTAGAGAAGGTTCTTCTTCCCCATAATTGGTTTGAACTGAAAGATGTTTTTATGTAACATTTGGTGCCTTTTACTGGATGCAGTCACACCTCTAAGACAGGAACAGAATAACAAACCCCAGCCCCTCTGGAGGGGATATCTGGGTTGAAAATGGATGTGGCAAACAATGGAGGTGTTTTTGTTGACCTCGGGGGTTTGACTGTATCAATCTCTGAATATCCATGAGAGCACAGGTTGATTTCCTGAAATGCCTAATGATCGTTCAGGCAAATAGCTCTGTGTATAAAGATGTAGAAGGCCCTCAGAGCTTTACAAAACAAACTGACTTGGATTCTTCAGCTCCGATCTTAAGGACTGATACTAGAATGTCAAAGCTAGTTTTTTAACTTAGACTTTAGGAAAAAAAAACCCTAAAGAAATAACTTTCTGGAATTTCAGTTTTAAAAAAAGAACAAAACCACCAAAAACCAACCAACCAACCAAAAAAGCCCACAAACTCTTAACTAAAAATTCCCTTAGGAGTTAGATGACAAGCCATAATTGACCAAACATATGAGTGGTCACGCCTTATGCTTTTGTATCTCTCATATGTCTCTGATCTTTTTCAAATCAGATGGGGCTCTTCATTATGTTGACCTTCACATGAAATTCTTACTAGCATTGTTTATTACTCTTGCCTGCTAAGTAGAAAGGTATCAATCAATGATGTTTGAGGTTGCCATGATAAAGGGTGAGATTTGAAAGAATAGGAAAGATGCATGAAACATACACGTCAGCTGAGACCGATGTGAGGAGAAAAAGCATCCTGGAAGTACACTGGGGTGTAAATAGCTTTAGGATTAAGGTGTTCTATGTCATCCATTAAAAGGGGCAGGGAATCTGGGACATGGGTTAGACATTGGCAAGTATTGTGTCTCTCTAGCCACAGCCTCTGTTTTTCTCTCTAGTTACTGTGTGTCCATCAGAATTCAGAATACATGCCCAGGAGTTCCTGCTGAATATTTTTTATGTCTGTTGAAGAGGATGCAGCATGAATAAGAGGTCCCAGAACAAGCAGATTTGTTTATTTTGATTTTTCCAGAGTTCTCAGATCATAAAGGCTTATTCCAGCCCCAGCTCATATTATTACAGAAGTCTTAACCTTATAGGAGTATTTGCCCTCCAGATGGAGACACCCGATCACATCGAAGCCCAAGGGGAAATGTTTGTCTTGAGTACATAATATGGATTATTGGCTTTTCAGGAAACCAACCTTTGCTAAATAGGTTGGGCTATTTCAGAATAGGCCATGAGGCCTGGTACTTTTGTACTGCTGTGAGTTGCAGTGGGGAAGGGTGTTTTTCCAATTGACTGTATTTTTCTTGTACACGTATAGCCTTTTCAGGTTTTCCTTTCTGCTTTTAGTTTCTGTGTCTGAATGTCTGAATACTGTTTACTTTCTCTACTTTGTTTGCATCTCCCTATCCCTTGTTGCATCTCAGGTCCAGGCATACTCCCTTTTATGCAGTTGTATTGTTGGGGTTGTTTTGGGGGTTTTTTTTTGTTTTTCTTCCCTCACCGGTATGTGTGTGAGTACTTTGCTCAAGAACTCTTAGGTTACTTAGAGTTGGAGAGTGGCAGGGTGACAATAAGGGAGGAAGATAGGTATATGCCAGGTGTCATGGAGGGGAAAAACCCTTCACCACCTTGTAGGTCCATCCTCTGTGGATTGCTACTGCTGCTGATTCCCTTCTCTTGTCACCTTGAGGTAAATGTGCTTTCCATGGGAGACTTTGCATATTTGTTATTTTAACTAGTTTCAGTCCCTGAAATTTTTAGACCAGCCACATATTTGGAATCAAAGCACTCAGCATCATAATTGACGTGAGGTGAATGAAGAGTTTCGGGGTCTGTTGAGGCACTAGAATAAGCTGTATTTTAGGAGGACTGCAGAATGCTGGCTTTGGAGTTGTTTCTGACAATGGGTAACTTTAAATATGGAACCTGCCAGATTTCTAACCTTATTTAGGTGATGAAAGGGATGATGAGTTCTTAACGAAATCTGGAACTGAAAGAGCTCGAAGAGCTGGCCTTGCAGTCCTTGAAAATCCCTTTTGGTTTTTTGGTTCTAGTTTGCAAAGTTGATGTTACTCTGTGATATTCCTACTTTTTTCCACCTTTGACTCAAAATACAGCATCTAACTTTCTGAATAGTGCACTGAATCTTGACTAAACTTTAGTTTTTTACATTTGTGCAAAGTATGTGTCAACACACCACGTTTGGTATTTGATAGTTACAGCATATGAGGTATGGCCCATCCGGTGAAGTGATGGTTCAGTGAGATTTAGTCTCAGTTTTGCTCACTTTTTACTCAGAAAAAATACTTTTTTCCGAATTATTCTAAAATTGGAAAACTTAGCTTCCTTTCCTCCTTAACCTGCAGTAAGAATGAATCCTGGAACAGGTTTATATTCTGCCTAGTGCATATGATTTCCAAGATCTGATGCCTCTGAGCTGTACTGGGCCTACACATTGCATTTAAGAAAGCAGACTATCACTGGTTATGAAAGAGGGGTGCTGACAGAAGTAGATTTATCATAGGTACAAATTGCCCATCATGACATCTGACTGGTAGTGGTAAAGATATTTCAGTGCTTGATGACATCTGCAATTTAGCGACTATAGGGCAAAAGAAGCACTTTATTCAGCAAAGACAGTAAAGATGTCTTGTGCATGTTACTTTCCTATCTCTCCTAACCTCTTTGAAGGTACAAGGGAAAAAGATGGGAGCATTTAGGGAGATGGAGGGTGAAAATGGACCCATGGTGCCGTTGAACTTGTTGAAAATCTTCATCTTACTGAGAAAATAACGTTAAGGCAAATGGTAGATTCAATAGGAGTGAATTTTTGATGCGTGAAGGAAGGTGTTATGTGCAAGACCAAGAATGGTGTGCTTAGCTTAATGCTTATTGCTAGTCATGATCAAAGCATGACTTATAACACAACTGTGTTATAATCTTACAGCTGTTGTATAAAGAAACTGATTCCTTATGTAACTTGGAAGAATGATAAACACAATACTGTCTTTTATTCCTGAAGTTCTTCTGCAAAGAGCTTTCAAATGACACAGCAGGAAAGATTTCTCTTGCCAGAGAAACGTGCCCACCTGTGGGATGAAACATGGCAGTTCTAGCAGTGCGCAGCAGTAGAATTCAAACTTTTTAGTTTCAGGGCAAAGAGAAACCTACCATACACCTGAAATTGCAGGAAAGAAGGAGACACAGTAATTTTTCCAAGCAGAATATAAATAAGAGATCTGGTTACTGTACTGTTCTGAGTTGAATTTCTTCAAATACTTATTGGTAAAACTAATAAGCAAACCATACATCTAGGTAGGTAGCTTGGAGGAAAAGTATAATACTGGACTCCTTCCCAGGGAGGGAGACCCAGCAAGATCTCAGATCCTGCAAGTTCTCAGATACTGAGCTGTTCCAGTAAAAACTAGAGATGCACAATGTACATGTGGCATGAAGAAGATAATGTGCCAAGCCCAGCTACAAACACGCAACAAAACCAAGGCCTTTGAACAAAGATGCACTCAACAGAAATAGCAAGTGTTGTCAGTGTGTTTAAGAAGGAAATTCAAGTCAGCATGCATATTTTATTAATTAAAAGTATAGGGTGATTATCTCAGATGTATCTCAAACATATCTCAGTTTATATAGACTGTGTCTGAAACTTTGCTTTTAAATACTTTAACTGCTGTAGGTGAGAATGAGATCAAAAATAGAGCTGAACCCTGATGGCATTGGTGTTTTAGAACCAATTGTACTGCTGTACATATAAATTGTTTGTCATCTTCTCTCTCCTTGTTTGCTGACACTAAAGGGCCTGTGCGTGGTAACACAATTTTCCTATTTTATAAGCCTTCCTGTGCTTCTGTCGCTTTGCTCCCTAATCCAAAATCCTAATCCCCTGTGACATCCCTGTTAGTTGTTCTCAACAAAACTCCTTTACCACAGATGGAGGATTATGACATCAGGCAAGGACTGTAAGAGCAGGAGTAGATGAACTCTGAGACAATGATCCTTTTAACATGCAAATGGCCCATACTACTAAGGAGTGAGGCAAAGTGTAATACCCAGCATCTATGCTGTGTCGTCACAACTGACGGCATATCAGGCTTTCAGCTTCCTTGAGGTATTGGCAGGCTGTCAAAATTCCTCATTACTGTGTGGACGTTTTTCTTTTTTTTTTTAATTTTTTTTTCCTCTGGCTGCTTTGAAAGTACTGTTTCCATCCTCACAACTGGTTTCTGTGAAGTACAATTGAGAAACCACAATAGTGGTCATGAATTCAAGTCCTTTGACTCTCTGGGCTCTCTCACTATGAGCATCTCAAGCTACAGGTACTAGACCTCATGCAGTCTTCTTCCTGGAGTAGATTACTGGTCCTTTCTCTTGTGGCATCTCGACAAAGGATATTCCCATTAGATGATGCCTGTTGTGAAGTCCAGTTATTGATTATAGTGTTCTCAGAGGTGTAGGAAGAGGGGAACAACATTGTAATTGAGAATTTTGTTCTGCTTTGCTTCTTTGTAACGGTGTTTACAGTTGATGCTGTAGCAGATTTGCATAGAGTCACAATTGCTCTCTTGTTTTATTTTTTAACTATATATATAACTTGCCTCTAGGAGTATAGGCATTCATATTTAGGGTTAGAGGTTAGATAATGGGATAGTGAAGTAAAGGAGAGATATCAGCTCCTTATCCAAAGATAAGGAATAACTCAGAATTTTAGGAAAAATGACAACTAATATTCTATTTCAGATTGCTAAGTGTCATCCCTTCTTTTGCTGGGCCAAAGTAAGTCTAAAGCAAGTGTCAGACCTCAGATAGTTATATCCATGTCTTTTACAAGTGTAAAAGCAGGAGGAAAGCATGTACATACATGTGCCTACCAGCCCACTCTGTAAAGTCTGTCAGCACTGTTGTAATCCTAGAAGTGATCTGTTAACTTCACACTCTGCCAGTGAGACCACTGGGATTCATACAGCTGCGAATGAGAGTCAGGTGGGTGGGAAGGAGAGGAAGGGAGGAGAAAAGCATTGAAAAATACTGCTCAGCTCTCTGTCAGTCTGCTAACAAACAGTTCTCGTGCTGTGGCTGCCACCACCTCTTTTCAATTGGTGAATTTTCTTTCAGGGGTTTTGTTGTCTGCTTTTGTTACCTACACTTATGCTTCTACCTAGAGGTTTTGGGTTTTTGGCTTTTTTTAACAGTATAACAGACTGTGGAAGAAACTCAGATTTTTGCTAATGTTCAGTTAAACTCTCTACCTACTGATAGTCATGAGTTCCTTCTCATTGTGGGAGAGATGTAAGGAACCACAGATAGCTAAAAAGCTGTTGACATTCACCCATTCTGTTCTCAAAGTGGGGAAAGATGATCTGGTGGGAAGAGCAGAAACTCTGCACCAAAGCTATAAGGGTCTGACCCTGGCTCAGTCTTTGAATTGTTGGGAAGACCATGCATGACGGTTAGCTGTGGGTTCTACAAAGGCTCATAAAGGTGGAAGTGCCCAGATGTACAATCTGAATATCAATGCTGTATGACTATGGGATCTGATGAAATTGCTGTGGGTGGTGTCAGATGGAGGTTAAGGGTTTCATTTTGGGTTAAAACATTTGAAAATGCTGTCTCCACTTTGGTGTGTCTTATCTTTTCCATAAAGTACAGCTGGTGGTGCTGATGGAATGGTGAGATAAGGATGAAGAGAAGGATGAGCCTCATGGAATTGCTGTTGCAAACAAAGACTTGATGGGATATTGTGGGTTGGGTAGAATAGTTGTTGCTTTATCCTTATGCTATTGTCTGAGCCTGGAAGTGGTTAATAAAATGATCTCAGCCTAGCCAGTTGGTCCTCTATTATCTACTTTTTTTCTTTTGCTGCTTCTTTTCTTCCATGAAGTGCAGGATGTAGAATAGTAGGTACGACAACTACAGTTGTACATTTTATTTGAAGTATTGCACAATAGGAGCAGCATACCTTTGTCTAGAGTGCTGAAGATAAAATACTTTCCCAGGAAGTAACTTTTAAACTCATGTTCTTATAACCTATGGCTTGCAGGTTCATGTCTGCTCTCGGGTGGTTCAGAATCCAGCTACCTCCTTGTGGATGACATACGAGCTGTCATTCAAAGTCCCCTTGATCTGAAGATCGCTTTTTGCTCGGGTTATGTCTTTGCAAGGTTTATCTGAGTAGGGTAACAACTGTTAGCTACAAATCACAGAACGATGAAAGGCTGGTCTGTCAGTAGTGGCAGCTTCCTTCTCTGCTTCCCCCAAAGAGTGTGGAAGTCCAGAACAAAGAAGTGTTGTTCTGAGGACTTAATTGACATGTTACCAGAGGAACCTATGTAATTGCACTAGTTAGAGTCTTTGGGGCTTCTTTATATTTTTTGTTTTGTTTTGTTTTTGTTTTTCCTTAACCTTTAAAGCAGAGTTGTAGCCAAGTGAGGTTTGAAAATTTCAGTTTGAATCCACTTATCAATGTTCTTTGGGTAGGATGAAGCATGAAATTCATGGGCTCATTTCTTAGCCTTAGTTTCTACAAGGGGATCGAACTTCCAGGGAAGCACAACAAACTGGCAGTATTTGTTATCCTTGCATCACACCATGTTTCACAGTAAATTTCTTTGAGCAAGCACTGAACATATGAGTTTGGCCTGCCTAAGAGGGAATATGTTGCTGCTCACTCTTCCTCCTTGCTCTGTGTTAGTTTGCTGTTTTGTTGTGGAGTGTACAGTTGTCTTTGTGCTCTTTTTACCTGAGTTTTTTGCATGTCTAAGAATGGAAAAGTGTTTGGTTAGTGCTTTTTCTCTTCTGCATGAGGATCCTGATAGTAATGGTAACGATAAATTGGAGCTTTTGTGGCCTGATTAAAATTATTCTCTCAGCTTTGTTTCACCCTTTTCTTGTCACCCTTCTCCAGGACCGAGTACTACCTGCCAGGAAGATTCTTGTGCGAATCAGGGCATCTGTAATCAGCAATGGGAAGGCTTCACCTGTGATTGCTCCATGACTTCATATTCTGGGAGCCAGTGTAATGACCGTAAGTAGGCTTTTCCATTGGATTGGTGAGCTGTGAGTTCTGATGGGTAGGAACACAGACAACACATAATTAGTTTTACTTTCAATTGAAATACAACTCCAAAGCCAAACTTTGTTTCTTGGAAAGTTTCAAAAGCATACAGCAGTTTATTTTTATTTTCCTCTTTAAAATGAAAATATGCAATTTGGTATGCGTTGGGGTGTTTTTTTCTTCTTTTTAAAAGATAACTCAACCAGACCAATGATGGCAGTTGATGTTAATGGAATTCTTGGTTTGGAGAAACCAGCAATTACTTGAATATATTGTGAGTAATATTTACATAGGTAGAAATGGCTACGTTTTATGTACTAATTATGTTTTGTACATTTCATTTAAACTTTGGTGACAAAGACATGGAATCCATGTAAAACTGCTGATCGGTGTTCTAGATTGTCTTCTACTGAATTACTAGCTGTATGCTAAGATGAAAAATTGGGTGCTGTTTTCTAGGATGGTCAGTTAAAACCAGGTGGTCAGTTAAACATACAGCAACAGTTTTATGCTTCATGGCATATTGATTTGCTTGATCTCAAAAGATTGGATGTTCTTCTTGGCCAATTACTATTAAAATCTCTAATAAAATAACAACAGAAAAGGCTCATCCAGAGTAGACTACTCTGACCACCTGCATCTCACAAGCTGCTGTTTTTCATTAAGGGTATTTTAGGTAGACTTTATTAGTGGTACCGGCAAGGTCCATGCAATATTGGTGCTACAGCTCTGTCATATCTGCAACCCTTCCCTAGAAGTTTGAGATGTGGCTGAAATGATGGCGCATATGACAAGCTGTTTAACATGTGGTGACAGTCTGTTTCTGCTGATGGCCAGAAAGCCTGCTTCTCTGTGTCATTATAAACTGTGGTGTTATCTGTGTTGGTGTCCCCTTTCTCCCAGTTCTCCCAAACAGATATTGTAAAGGCCTATCAACATTTGTATTTTGACAGTGGCTTTTTAAGAAGGGTCCTACAGAGGCAGATTTATAGGCTGTAATGCCACATCTAATTTTGGGTTGTTTTGGAATCTAGAATGACTTCTTTGGGTCCAGAAGGAACACTTCATATTGGAGCCACAAATTTGACTCTGATTTTTCTGTGTTTTGGTTTGGTTTTGCCAATTGGACACACTTTTCCATTCTTGCAGTACTTGTTTATATTGTGCTATGCTTAGCACAATATAAACCTGTTATGTAAAAGAAAAGTTACTTTGAATCCTATTGGGCTGTATTTAAGTACATGTCCAGGCAATCTCTGAAGAAATTATTGATACTGTTGTTTTTTTTTCTAATGTGCTGGACTCCACAGCTCTAGATTGTCACAGTGCCCTTGTTATGCCATTGCTAACGACTTAGAGCAGGCTCTGAAGCATCAGGAAGCCAGATTCCTGTGTCTGTAATTGGGGATTCCTTGCTGCTTTTTAGAGCTGGCAGCTGGACACCATGCAGAGCAGAGACGGGGGTTTGATAGGCGTGGGGATGATGTGGGCGATGTAGGAGCCAGCCTCCCAGTGTCAGGCTTGGCTGGTGATTTAGAAATGCCAAGGGTGTGGGTTTCAGAATGGTCTGGAAAGGTAAGTCATGTGGACTTCTCCTGGAGCATGATTAGACTTCAACCAGGATCTTCAAAAAGTACGTATAACATCCCTTTGTGGTTTTTTGTTTGTTTGTTTGTTTGTTGTTGGTTTGTTGTTTTTTTTTAAAGTCTTTTCCATATATCAGTACAATGAAGAGTTCTACTCCTGGTTGCCTGATGAAGTTATGAAGTGTTGTGGGTTGTGGAGAGGGAGAAGGCTTCCTTCCTGTTCCTATCTGTTAGATTTGCCATTATACCCGAGTCTAATGGAAGTATAGGCACTTGTGTGTTAATTGAATTAAATGTTCTTTAGACTGGATTTCAGTGCAAATAATGGTGGGGGGGGATAACTTCTGTGTAACCTGAAGCCTTGCTATTATTTAGAAATGCATCAGGCTCTTTTGTAGAACTTTTTTTTTGCCACAGGAGTCTAATTCTATTAATTTTGTAGATGGCTATTTCTACTTAATGGGCAAATTGTGGTCTCTCACTGATATAAATATGGAATATTGAAGTCAATAGAATAGGTCTAGATTTACACAATGTAAACAATAGCAAAAGGAGGACTTACTGAATACATTTTGTCTTTCCATTTCTGCTATATCAACTCAAGTGTCCGCACTGGAAAATTGACATTTCCATGTATTTGATGCAATATATTTCAGTGTCTCTGAGACAGATAGTCTGGTGTTCGCTTCAGGTATTCTTGATGATCTCTTTATATCATTCCCAATTAACTATTGGTACGTATGATTTGTTATTTGCTAGTGTAAACTTTGCAAAGTCATTCAGTCTTAGTAATAAGCAAGAAAGTTTGGTGTGCCAGTATGTTTTTGCTTTTCAATTTTGTCTGGAAAAAATGGATTGGGCTTCCCAATTCAGATACAAATGGCTTGGAATTGCTGATTCTGAAAAGGTGAAGGAGAAGCACTGGTTTCAGGGATGCACATTATACATCTATAGATACGTTAGTACTTTCACTAGTGTTCAACATGACAAGGTTTAAAATTCCTAGAAGCAATGATACAACCTCAATTTTTAGCTGTTGTTGTATAGCTCTCATTTTGATATTTTTTTACACAGTAAAAATCAAGATTCCTCAGAATAAGAAATGAATAGAAACTCTAGGGTCATAAATTCAGTTTTAATATGCTTCAATTTGAGTTGTATCATTTCTTGTACCAATGATAAGAAACAAACCCAACAAAAACCACAGACACCCCCTGCCCTCAAATTTATTTGAGGAGGTCTGTTGTACAAAAGGGAATGCAAAGATCTACCTTGCGTACTAGCCAGCATTAAGACCTATCAAGAATGGTAGAAATAGGAGCAATGGTACTATTTGGCATATACTGGCTCCATTCTCCTTGCCCTTTAGGATCTGTTCTTCATTTTTTTGAAGTGGTCCCTCATTCTTCAGGCTTTAGAGATATTTTAATCAGTCTGGCATCACATTCAATAAACCTAGGCTTTTTAACCTGTTTTCAGAATTTGTTTATTACTCTCTGATGCAGGGAATCAGCATTAATATACTGCATTTGATAATTAAGAAACAGCCTTGGCATGCCAAACTGTTACCTAGACTGTTCAAATGTGTGACTTTGAGCAGATAAGGTACCAGACAATGTTAGTGAAGCATCTTGCATCTGGAGTCAACTCCATCCTGTTACTGTTCTTCCTCATTATATGAGATGAAAACATGGTAGTTAGAAACTCCAAGTTACCTGAGATACGGCATGTATTTAAACTGTTGCACTATGAAAAGCCTTACAGATTCTATAATTTATTTGTACTCTTGTCTATGTGCTCAAACTATGACTTTTTTTTTTCTGCACAGAGAGAATGCATTAAAAAAATAGGCTTCAGCAATCTAGGTAATGGGAACGGTATATGTGTGCCAAAATAGATATAGAAAACACTGCTTGTTACTCAGTGCCTCATGCAGATGAGTAACACTGAGGGTCAAGCTTTCCAGGATAAATTGCCAGGCTAACACAAGTATGTATTAATGGAGGCTGTTTGTCTGTAAAAGATCAATAACCTGCAGCAGTGACTAGTGCAAGCAGAGTATAAAGCATTTTTTCAAACAGTTTTTTTTTTTTTTCTTTTGAAACAGTTGTTAAGTCCATCTGCTGACTATTGATTAGATTTTTAGGGGGGTTATTTATTAACTTATTTATAAACTCTGGGTTGTAATATCCATGTGGTTTAAAAAAACGTTTTCCGTTTGATATGTAAAAAGAAAAGACAGCCCGTGTTTGTCTGTGCTCTTGTGTGTGTATCTTCACATGCTTCCAGTCTGCATGGTTTTCAAAGAGCCTGCTGATAAGCAGAGCAATCCTCTAAGCTTCCAGTGTGATTGTTAAGATAAGTGGTGCTTGTTTTTTTTTTTGTCTGAAGGAGAGGTAATATACAGGGCTGTTGTTCTTTTTGCACAGTAAGTTGTATTTTTCTTCCAAGATCCCTTTGTGCGTGATGCATAATCTATATGCTTCTACTGTCTTTCTGTGAATCACGTTTGGAGGAGGGAAGGATTAGAGAGAAAGGGAGTCATGGTGACTTTGCTCTTTTGTTAATTTAGCACTGTCATAGGAAGAGCTTTTGATAACTTCAGTTCTGTAATCACAGTGAGTGAGGCTTACTCACTAGCCAAAATCTTTTTTTCTTTTTTTTTTCCTTATCTTAAAGGGGAGGATATAAAAATTAACAGAACAAGTCAAAGACCGATACTTTAGAGTAAAGCACAGAACATTGTGGATTGAATGAAGACGGCTGAAGCTGGCCTCTGCCACGTGTGTGTTCTAGGTGAGGTGCCAGGGATGTCAGAGCAGATCCATCCCTAATGCACTTCTTTTTTTCCCCACTCTACATAAGTAAGTGAATGAGTATCTAAGAGGATTGATGCTTCTGGACCATAGTCTGCAGACGAGGCTGCAAAATGGCAGCGTTGGAACTAGAAGAGTCATGAGAAGAGACTACTAGCAGGGCAAATGGCTAAAGTAGTAACTATTACTTCATGGTGAAGGCTTTATTCTGATGTGCTTATGACCCAATTGCACGCCACACTTGTTTTGTCTGCGTCACTGAGCAGTTACAGCTATCTCCATGGCAGGATTCAGACTCCCTGTTGGGAGATGGACCCTATTCCCTCTTTCTCAGTATTTAGTGTTTTTCACCATCTGGACCAATTCTTGTCCAGACTTCATGACCTCCCTTAATGTCAATGCCAGCATGCTCAGCTTGATTTACTTACAGAAACCCTCTTCATTGTTCATGTTTAATTATCACCCATTCATTTCTAATGTGCCCAGCTTATCACTTACTGAGTCAGAGAGCAAGAGGTTGCTAGTGTGTAGAAAATAAATCTGCGTAGACTTCATTAGTCATGCATGGCTAAACCAGTCAGCTGTTTAAATATCAGCACGCTTAGGGATTTGCCTTTGATACTACAGAGACATCCGCCCTACACTGAAGCAAGAGTCACCTCTGATTTATCTTGAGTGAATCATACTTCATTACAGCAGGTCAGGCACCCTGCCTACTTCTTCCCTCCTCACGCTTCGCCCTCGCTTACTGAGTGCTCTTTTATGTACCCTCTACTATAACTAGTGTTTTCTGGCTGGTGGCTCATTTTCAGTTCCTACCCTAAGTCTTTGGTGTCTCCTGTCTCTGAATGACCTTATCCTTTGAGAATTGGGATAAAAGGGGAGGGAAATGCAACTGCGTACTTCAGTATATGATGTAAATTGTGCCAGTGTGATTTGGGTTGTGAACTCTGCTTTCACCCTTCTTACCACTGTTTATTTTCATTTGTGCTGTAACTCCAAGAACTGAAACATCTTTAGGGCAAGGATCTAGTGCTACTTCTTATTCAAGCACCATGCACTTTTCTGATGCTAAGTAATAACCTGCTACATAATTGCTTTAGGACTTAAGTGGTTTAAGAATGCTTGTTGCTCTTCTGTGTACTGAGCGGCATTTTCCCTCCCATGACTAACAGCTGTAAAACATCAGGTCGGGCTGCAGATCAAGCGCTGCCCTGCCTTGCATCTCCTTTGGGATTCATCTGGAATGGGTAGTGTTGTTGACATCAGGTTGAGGAATTTGGGTATCTATGTTTTGGATGAGAAAGGGGGATTTTGAGTGACAGGTGCTTTTTGGAATTGCTTCTTCTATACCTTTTGACTTCTCAAGGTGCCCTGACAGAAAAGTGTTTCCTTTTTTTCGATTGTGAAAGCTAGCCAACTTCATCCTTTTGTGATGCCCAAAATGCAGCTAGGTCTCTAGTGAGTAATTTAATTACGATTGCTTCAACAGCTTGGCAGAAGGAGCATTTAGGATGAGAGCTGCAATCAGTCACTGATATCTGTGCACACCTGGCTGCTGTCAGCACATAAGCTATGGTCCAGCCGTGCTACAGACTTCAATAGGGTGGAAGGAGAGAGACTTTTTACAGGTGGCAGTGATTACAGCTTCTGTTATCAACCTTTAAGCAGTTCAAGCAGTTACTTAATTCTCTTCCTGACACCGCTCAGCAGCTATGCCATTTTCATAAACATGTCACAGAGGGGTCTTGCCATAGTTTTGTTCCTTTTGATCTTTGCTCTCTTTGACAGTATTTTTTTTACGTGATACTTTTTGGTAGCCATTTCAATAATTATCGGATTTCACGTTACAAGTAGCTGAGTAAGTGATATTATGTCCTGCATATTTTGCCCCATGGAAGAGCTGGTCTCTGAAGGTGTTCCTGCAGTAATGGCACACCCAGGGTGTGATCTCTGATAAGACATTAATGTAAGTTGACAGCAGTAACAGAACTGTGGTACAGCAAAACAGGAGTCTCTGTTCTGTTACCCTGAGCTCCACTTGCTGCTGATGATGTCTAAGCACATCTTTCCACTAAATGTAAGTTAATAAATTAAGCATTCTAAATTGTCAAGTGTAACAAGGATTTGATTAATTTTAAATGTAGCTTTTTCCTTGTAATATCCTACACATGTTCATATTTGCTTTAAGACATGGTAGTTGTAAAAACTCAGGAAAACTCTGAAATAAGTTTCAGCCATCAATTTTACTCTTTAAAGATTCTTTTCCTCTTGTATCAGCTTCTTCGTAGAAAATGGTACAGTACAGAATTTGGAAGCTGATGGCAAATGCAGGTAGTGCTGGATTTTGTAGACTAAAGTTACCCCGAGCTTGAGAACCATTACTTTAAGTGGATTTTTTTTTTCACATATGCTATGGAACTTCTATCCTCAATTGTATTGCCCAAATACTGTAGATGAATCTCACACCAGCTATGGTTTCATCGGCATGAGATATTTTGGGTGCCACACAGTATGCAGATGGTACCTGTGCTTTTGCAAAGAAGGGAAAAACCTTTGAAAAAGCCTGTTAATCTTGTAGCTGTTGCTGTTGATTTGCAATAGAATACCCCAGTCAGCAATTCGGGTGAAGGCACAGGTGGCTTTGCCTCCATTCACCCATGAATCTGCCATGACTGGCACTATGGATTATGAAAAAGTGAGTCCTGTGTTGGGCCTAACGTCCTGCGTGGAAGCTCTGGCTTGCAATAATCTTTAATTTTTTTTTTTTTTTTTTTTTCCCTGAACAGATCAATGGTAATAATTTTTTATTTTTTTTTTTTTTTTTTTTGCCCCCACCGGGTTTTATGTGCTCTCCCATCTTTGCACCACCCAACTGAATTAGATGTGTGCTTTTAATCCGTTGCTCTAAGTCTGATGTATGATAAGTGGAACGTAATGGTGTTAATAAGATGGGATAGGTTCGCGTCGTGCTTTCCCAGACAGCGTGGAGTTGTCTGTTGTAGCACATGCTGTATTGCCTTCTTATTCCTGTAGGGTCCTGAAGGTGATTACTGTTTATTTCCCAGGCTGCCTACATAGAAAACAGTTTGCAAAGAGGAGGCTGCGTTAATGGGTGAGAAGAGATAGATGGAGATTGAAGTTGGTCTTTGTATTTTATGGTCTAGACGTCGTTTGCAGTAACACTTATAAATACAAAATAATTCCTTTGATTTGAATGAGGTAACTTGAGATTTATGCCAGTATTGGCAGATCACAGGGATTCTCTGAGTCCACATATCAAATATGCCTAAATGTATTTAAGACTTATATGTATTTTTTTTTTTATACCTTAGACTGAAAGCTACTTTTAATATTACATTCATTAGTGTGGACGAATGTAGGTCATTAAATATTTACAGGTCACAGGTAGCTGAGAGAATGCCAACATGCAGAGGGATGCAGGCAGTGCTTTTTTTTCCCCTTGCTGGCTTTTGAGCCTTCAAGTCTGGGGCTACATAAGGGAGGAGGCTGGGGCAAGTAGGAAGAGGGAGAAACATCTTGTATCCTTATCCTTTTTTTTTTTGCAATGGAAATTATTAACAGAAAAACAAAGGCAGGAAGAGTCAAAGGTCCTGAAGGAAATTCTTGTTCACTATCTGGGCTGCCTAATGTTCTAATTATTGCCTGTCATTGGAAGAAGCCTAGCTATTGATCTCCAGTGGAGTTTAGCTGCATATAGGGACGTATCTGTATTACGTTGCAATCTTGTTACCCTGGAGCTGCTATAATAATCTCAGCTGTGGAACATTGGGGATTAGATGCAAAACCTTAATTACAGTTTAATGATCCCCAAGGGGCAAATTGAAACTGGCTGCTTGGGTACCTGTGAAACAAGCTTTGCGAGGGGGAGCATTTTGTGGTGGATTTGATTATCTTTGTGGAGGTGTTTTACTGCATACTGACATCTGAGGCCTGTGCAAACGCTGAGAGTTGAGGCTGGGACTTCAGGTGCCTTTTGCTGTCAGACATTTTGAGCCACAAAGGAATTTCTCTGATTGTGAAAGGAAATAGGTTTTTCAGTAAAAAAACCCAAGAATAATCAAATGGTATGGTTTCTGTTGGGAAATAAGTGTTAACTGAAACTCCAGTTAGCTAATGGGTGAAGAAAAGGTTCCAAATCCGTGAATGTTCATTTCAAACTCTTAGGTACATACAGAACTGGTGAAAATTTTTCTTGGGTGGTAGTTTAATCAGTCAAAAAAACACATGCAGGGCAAGCAAAACTACATATTTCAGTGAAAATCTTCGAATAGTTCAGAACAGAAGAAATGAAGTACGAATGAAAAAGCAGAATGTGGTAGATTTCATCATTTCAAAACAAAGTTCAGGATTTATTGGCTGCATCAGAATGATGATTTTATCTTGAAAATTAGCAGAGAGAGTTTAAAAACCTGAGAAAGATGATGACTAATTTTAGTTTCAAAATGTAGACCTAACTTAGTTCATCCTCCTCTGTCTAGATTTTTATCATGTAGTCAGCCTATCCCTGAGGCTGTGTTGGTGGTAAGTGTGGGCTTGTGGTGGCCTCACTGGCCTGGGAGATGCCTTTCAAGGTGTTTCTATTGACAGGGGGGCTTTTGAGAGGTTGATCTTGAATGGGTTGGGGGAAAAAGAGTAGAAAATTACTCCTTCCCTAGGAAAGGAGAATAGACTGATCTTTGTAGTGTAGTTTTTGTTCAAATGCCTCTAGCCTCAAGCTGAGGGTAGTTGTGGTCATGTCCATTGAGTAACCGTCTCAGGTAATATAACTGACCTCTAGACCAGAGTGTCTTGACTAGACTCTGGCTTTAATAATACACCTGCCAAATATAAGCAATTTTTTCTTCAGAGACACTCTGACATGTTGATTTTGAAGGAAGTGTGGTTGGAGCTCTAGTCTTCTTCTTGTCTCTGCTCTGAAACCTAATTGCAGTGCTTGGCCACAGCAAAGCCGGTGTCAGGTTTGCTGGCTTCCCATAACTATCTGTCATATTTCTTTTTTTTTTTTTTTTCAGATTGCACTAAATGACCTTCTGTCTGTTACATTTCTGCCCTGCTGATCTCAGGCAAATCATGAAGATAAATAGCAATATCACAGACCATTCATCATACAGTTTGTAGGTCCCTTAGAAGCATCTGTGTCTTTAATAGTTCATCTGTCACAGATATTCTCATAATTGAAGACCGCAAAATGCTGAAGAGAGAGCTAATATTGGTATTTCTTTTTACTGCTGGAGACTTCAGCATTCAGGTGTTTTTCACTTGGAAATGCAGCCTACCATGAGAAGTGCCTGTGCACCAGGGTTTAAATTATGAATCCAAGCTCACTGCATGTTACAGAAGGCAGCTGACATCAGCAAAGACTCATTTCTCTGCTTTGCTGTTGTAACACTGGGTTGGTTGTGCCACCAGTGCAGAATGAACTGAGCAGACCTGGTTTTCAAGCCCTTGCTCTGTGTGAATGAGCAGAAGTTCTTGGAAGCAGTGACTGTGAATCTGGCTGCTGGCGAGCGGTTGGAGGCACTCCAGCTACGTGAGACAGGGCAAGAGAAAATCTGCCCCAGATTTTCTGGGAGTGTGAGAGATACCAATATCGATCTTAAGGCCAATGGGCAGAATGTTTGACTTCAGAAAACATGCAGAGTTACCCAATGGGGTGTGATGTTGATCGCATAACAGTAGTCACAAGTGAGATACATATATATATATATATATATATATCTGCCGTAGATGAGTTGCCATATGGAGATACCTGAAATACCTGCCTGAATTATTGCCGAGTTGCATGTTTTTGCCTGGTATGTTAGACAGGTAGGACACCATGTTAATCCTGCGTGCTTAAGTTCAGGATTAGCCTGGATTGCTCCACGTGATGCTGCAGCAGTTAGTGCGGCAGCTTGGAGAATATCCTGACAATTCATCTTGTTACAGTCACTTCAATGCTGAGAATTGAGGTCAGGCAGAATTGTCTTTGCTTCCCATTGTTTAAACACAAATCATGAGTTAAGTGTTTGTACTGCCAGGAAAAAAGAAAAAATCAGCCCGTTTTCTCTATTTTTCTCCCCTCTATTTTTTACACATCGTTACTAGTGGCGAATTTACTCTGCATTTGCCCAAACTGGAAAAGGCTGGAGGCTTAAATCCTTTACCTCCTCCTGCTGAAATAGAGATACTTCTGATGGACACTTTAGACACAAATTTGTGCTTCTGTCTCAAGAGAAGCATCCTCACAGAGATCCCCACTTGGCCGTGGAATTGCTACTGATGGCTCGTGTGCATGGAAGATTGATAGATCAAGTCATTTAAACTTAATTTAGGCACACCAGAGAACATACTTAACCCAAATATCACACTAGAGAGACCTGTTCTAAACTCATTATGGGAGTTCTTCAAACTATATGGACAGTATATCATAATGCTTTCTGTTTTAAATGAATTTTATCCTGGAGACCAGGATGAAATAAGAATAAACTTGGAAGCGTATGCTAAAGTGGACCATGCTAAAGTGGAGCTAAGCATAGCACAATGCTTGGAATGGAGCAAAAAGATCAACTGCATCCTCCTGCACAGAGACCCCTGCATTTGCCCACCTCTTTTAGAAGCCGGGACACCTAAATGCTTTCTGTTGCAGAGATTAATTTCTAACTGAGTTCAGTCAATGAAATAGAAACTAACCAGGCTTTCATACTTTCACTGGTGCCAGGAAATTCTTGTTTATGACCAGTAAGATGTAAACCAGCTGGGTAACTTAAGTTTCTCTCTCTCAGATGCTCTGGAAGCATACCTCCATGTTTAGGAGCAAATAATGGAAAGGGGGGAATAAGTGCCTTCCCCCAACTCCTCCTCCTAAACTGAAAGATAATTCTTTTTTCTTTTCCAATACTGAATAGGTGGAAGTATAGGTCTTTAGTCTTGGTAGGTTTCGTACTTGGAGACTTGTTTTCTTTGCCCACCTTAAGCACAGGAGATTCAGATTTGCAAGAAAAGGGTGCTCGCAGCTGCGCTGGGCCTGCTGGCAAATAGCATTCAGTACAGATGGTTGTCTGCCCACACGTCTCTATTTATGAAGAGGCCCCCAGTGTTTATGTTAATGGTGATGAGTTTGAGAGCTAAAAATAGGGAGTTGTTTGTTGTTCATTTGTTCTTTATAGATCTGCAGTGAACTTTTTTTTTTATAAAGCACAAATTCGATAGAGAGATTTGTTAACCTGCTAGAAGAGCAGGCTGTCAAAAAGCCAAGCTGCAGATGTCTGAAGTGCTGAAATAGTTATTCCTCGTTTCTTATACTTCTTCCCTTCGCTCCACGAGATGGTGCTGTGTTCCCACAGAGCCCAGGCATCCTTTGCTTGGCTTTTTCCAGGTCCTCAGTGGGTATTTGGAAAACGAAAACCTGAAATGAAGTTAGAAAGAATCTCTCTCTCTCCAGTTTCCTTTTCCTCCTCTCCAAATTAATCTCAAAAAGAGGTTTTCCAAAATCACCTAAGGCTTTGTATAGTCCTCTGCAGTTTGTCTGTCTTGATGTTTATGGAGTCCTGTAGCTTTGCTGTGACTTAAGAGGACTTAGGAAACCCTCTGAAGGCTACTTCAAGATGCCATAGGTTCAGAGCAGCCATACTAAATAGCAAACAGTGGAGCTGAGACTGTGTCTTATTGTCTCCGGTCATTCCTTGTTGAGAGCCTGCCAAGTCATGAAGGAGTTTGCCTGTTGCAGGGGTCTGTCTAAGTTCCACATTTATTGATGAATTCCAGGCTTCAGCCCTGCAAACTTAAATTATCTGATCACATCATTTAAAGTAATTAGCAGTTCTGCTCTTCTCCTACCACAGGCTTTCCTATTTATGTGGAGGCTGTGGTTTTGGGAGATCTTTTGTATCTTATTTGTCCTGTTTTCAATTAGATTTGGGCTAGAGAAATATTGATCTGAGAATACTGTCCTTGCAAGGAGGCAGTATTGGAAGCTGGTGTTTGAAAAAGCTAAAGTCCACTGGGCTTCTGCCATGAGGTGGAAAGAGGCTCTTGGGGAATATGAAGAAAAGTAACTTTTCACAAGCTGGCCAGGGTATTAGCCTGCCTTGGGTTGCTAAAATGAGTTTAATGTCACTGTGGAAAGTGATAGAAGTGACTCAGTAGTTATTTTTGTAGCTGTGGATAGAAAACTTCTATTTGTTCTGCAGAACAGCTTCTTCCATTACAGAAACAGGTGCCTGGGGTGAAAGGCTTCTTCACCCACCTTGTGTCCCTGAAGCCTGCCAGTTTAGCTTCCTGATTACCACACATACCTTCCTGAAGTGTAGATACACGTTCAGTGTCTTCACAGCTCTGCCTCACATTTTCTCATGCTTCCAGAGAGAAAGGTCTGACCTTGCTCATCCTACTGCTTCTGTTCTTAGCGTTTTCCGAGAGATTGAACTTGTGCTTTACTGTTTTCTGCTGACTGAGAGTGGATTCCTGATTTATAATTTCTAGTCTCAAATCCCTGTAAGTGGTGTGGAGGTGATGAGTAGAGAAGAGGTACGGAATCCTTACGTACCAAAATGAGGCTGAGACCAAGTTTCCTCACCACTTTTTAACTCATCTGGTCCTAATTAATGTGGAACAGCTACAAGTCCAGGGCAACTCAGTAATGTTTTTCCATTTCAAATACCTTTCAGCAGAACTCCTAACGCACATATTAAAATCTTTGTAACTGTTACATTTCACTCAGCTTGGGAAATAACTAAAATTGATGACACCATCATATAAGGATTTTTTTTCTTACTCGCTTAGGTCACGTTCTGGGCATGAGATGCAGCTTCTGCCAACAACCATTAATCCCCATGAGCTGTGGCATGTAAATGCCATGTCACGCATCTTCTCCAGGGGAAGAGAAACTTCTTATCTGGATACCTCTAGCAAGTTTTGGAATTTGCTAGTAATTGTTCCAATGCTCAAATCTCTTCTTTTATTTCTCACTCAAATTTTAATACCCAGATACAACTTCAGAAACACTTTTGAGTGTGATCAGATATATACCAGAGAGATTTTTAACTGCAGAGGTGGTGATTCTTGTCACTTCTCGATCAGTGTCTGAGTGCCACTATGAACATTTAGTAAAAAATAAAAGCTAAGCTGAACTGATTGGTTTTTCTTTGTAAGTCCTCCCCAGAAGCTTATCTGGGGTTTTCTTGTCTTGGTGTAGTAGTTACAGCTTCAAAGTACAGGGTGTTGAAAAGTATGAACAAGACTTTATGGATAACACTATGAAGGTGTTTTCCACATACAATGTGACTTTTCCTTTACCTTCTTCAAAAATATGAGTGACAGCAAATAACTGCACTCTTCTTGCTGTTCCAATTACGTGACTCATGTTTATGACATGTAGGTTTTACTGAGCTTTGAAGACCAGACTGGATCACAATGTGTCAGGAACTTGGGGACATTTTGGATACGAAAGCAGGGGCATGGGTAAGGTAGAGCACAACGTGTGGCCTGTTCTGTAGAGGGACTTTCGATCTTATGAGAAGTAGTATCAGCTAAGTGCAGCTTCTGCCCTGGCTCACAGTCAACATTGGGATAATGCAGGCTTCTGACTTCCTTCTCTGGTGCTGTCTTCCCTCTGACTCAGGGTTTGCTATTTTGAGTGAGGGAAAGGGTTCTTTGTCTTTTCCATGTGCTTTCTTCTGAAGGCAAACCAGGGCCTGCACAGAGCAGCAGCTGTGAGTCGACAGAGCTTGCAGTTAAACAGCAGGAGGACACATCAGAGCAGAAGGAATTGAATTCTCCAGAGAATGAGTTTTTATACTATTAAGCACTGAGCAAAGTTTCCCTTGCTCCTTATTTGCTTGCTTGTTTGGGGTTTTTGTTCTGATTTTTAAGGGCTCTAGGTTCCCTGTAGCATTTGCTGGTGGTGTTTTATATATCTTTGCAATCTGGGAGCTGCTAACTACAGAAGGTTAGTGAGACAGTTTCATGTTAAGGGGAGCTTCCGCTTCAAAAGACAGTTTGCAGGAGGCAGGGACTAGCTAGTATGGTGTTAGTTACATATCTGCCTCTGGTTCAGATCTGGCTCAGACTCTAAGAAAATAACAGTCATTACACTTCTATGGCAAGTAGTTAGCTTATGTTGGGGGTTGTTTTGTGGAATTGGAAGGAGATCTTGAAAAGTCCTTGAGGAGAAGCTTCAGCATCAGAACAATTTTGGCTCTGATCAGGGCTTATAGTCACAGCAGAGAGGTCAAAAGCTGAATAAACTTTGTATGTTGTCCAGGTAAATAAATGCTGCTCAGTGAATGTTGAAAACTGAAGTTTCTCTTTATTGGAAATCCAGCAGGAAATTTTGACTGAGCCACTGTTCATGCTCTCTAGCGTTTGCCCTTTGCAGGCTTTGACTTGGTTGGTATTTTGTTAGTGTTAGTCCTCTCAGAAAACAAAGGTTAAGCTCAGATGTTCTCAGAAACCTGTAAAACTTGTAAACCTGATAGTGGAAGTATCTCTTCCTAACTGCAATAGGAAGGTCCTTGGTACCAGAAATTCTGTGATTTCAGTCACTCCCCAGCACAATACAGACTCCAGGAAGCACAATGACCAGCTGCAGTTATCTCCAAAGATGCTTCTGAATAACTCTGAAGAATCCACCTGAGAATGATCTTCCATTTCACACACCAAAGAAAAGGAAAAATCTTAAGGCAAATGACTATTTTCCTTAAGAAGTAGGGCGTAGCAAGGCCCACAGTCCTTCTATGCCTTGAACATTCTGGCCTGGGCAGTAAAGCTGTCTGCTCTCTTTTGATCCAGGAAACCTTTCATAGCAGACTTCTACTGGACTCTGAGGAAAACAAAATTTTCTCTTTTAATGTGACTTTAGCATTGGCATTTGTTTAACTGTTTTCTTTCTGCATGGAAGTTGTAGAGCCTTGTCCCTTGCAATTTGTAGGGAGCAAATTCTGACTAAGATTTTTGCTTCTAAGTAATCATGGGGTGTTGTGGAGGCCTTGTCCTGGGCTGTTGCAATTCATGTGTTATTTTCTTTGCTTTATGAGCTCAACTGAACTACACTGCTTTATGTTAGAAGTAGGTATAATTGTAGGTCGTTTCTGAGTCTTCTGCATGCTACCTGGTAAGTGTCTTCATAGACACAGCTCAAGAACTTGAAAATGCATGTTTAAAGTGGTGGGCATAATGTGCAAGTTCATCAATGGTTCTTAGAACATCATACTCAGTGTTGGTCAGTTCATCTAAAGACACACTCACTAATGAGCTTTAAGAAAGGCTTTAAGAAAAAGAAGATAAAATGAAGACTATTCTAGTAAAATAAAGGGTTAAGTATTTAGAAAAGAATTTGAAAACAGTTGTGGGATGGGAGCTTCTGAAAGCCTAATTTCTAAGCTTTTTTTCAAAACTCTTTCAAAAAGCAATTTCATACTCCTGAATTAGGTTTCTTATTCTCCTGTGCCTAATGTTGGTGTTATACACCCCCCTCAGATTTGCAAAGACATCAGTCAAATCAAATTTTATATCTCTGCCTGTCACTTTAACTCTCTGTATGGGTTTTCTTCCATACTTTTTTCCCAATTTGCCACTCAGATATTAGAGTTGGTGGCAGTTCAACCAGCCTTTTCCTTCTCCAGTCGGCAGCTGTGGAGGATCACTGTCTGAGTGTTTGCTTCACTGTTCAGAGTCCAAGTAGAGGATTCTTTTGCCACTCTTGTCTGCCTTTCTGCTTCAGAAGAAATGAACCTAAATATGTTTCACTTGCATATTTACTCATCAGTGGTAGAAAAAAAAGTGCTAAAGATGGTGCTAAATTGTTTAAGACTGGTGAAGTTCAGACTGCATGGGAACATCCTCCTACTTTGCCAACTAAATGGAGTACTCGATGATGTCAGCTTGCTCCAGTACTATGAAGAGGCTAAATTTGATCATGACTAAGCATAGCTGAAAAAAACAAAAAAAAAGTAGTCTGGGTTTTTTATCTCCTGCCATACATGTTACCAGTTCCAGAGGACCCTATTTCAGCTTTTCTCTGACATCATAGGATCTGTTCCTGATTGCGAATGGAGTTTGTAAGTTATCTCCTATGAGGAATAAAACCCCATCTCTATCAGCTGGGGAAGGATGCTGAAGGACCTTAAAAGCTGAGAAAATTTGGCAGGGAAAGTGACTGGAGGCATGAGTGTGTATATAAAAAAAGGAGTAGAGAAGCAATCCTTCTGTGTCATAGTCGAAGTATTTATCAATTTTTTGGGAGTTTCTCTGGATGAGAAAGAAGGATTTTTTCACTCTTTTTTTTTTTTCATTTAATGGTAATTGACAGTAGTAATGAATACGGCAATTCTAAAACAATCCCTCAAAGAATCCAACTTTGTAAAAACAACAAAAAAATGCAAAAAAACCAAACAAAAACCAAACCAACAAAAACAAAAAAAAAACAACAACAAGACAAACAAACAAAAAACAAAACAAAAAAACCCAAACAAACAAAAAAACCCAAAAAACCAAAGCAAACCTAAACCCCAACTCCTCCCAGAATAAAAAAAAAAAAAAAGAAAAACTCTATCTGCTCTGTTTCAAATGGTCTGATGGTTCCTGGTGATGAAGATAGGTAGAAGACGTGGATTATTTCCTTATCCCTTCTGCTGCTGCTTGTCTAGTAATTATACAGCATGAGTATGTAGTCAATCAGAAGACATATATTCTAGGATTGTCTCCCCTCCTTACACCTTTGCCTCAGTTCACAAAAGAAGTTATTCTTTCTTCGAGGAAGGACTTAGTAGTGAAATTACTTGCTGTGATGAAGGTTAGTTCTAGATATCTCTAGAAGTGAGTATAACCACTCAGGGTTAAGCCTTGTTGATACAGCAAATAAACCCTTTGGCTCTATAGTACCCATACATTTGGACTTCACTGAAGATAAAATGTTATTTTGTGGATGAACATTGAACAGAGATGAATATCATATGAACGTAGAGAGAAGATAGCACTATATCATTGCTTAAGCTCTTCCTGAAGTTCTGGAAGTATGCAATAACAGTGAGTAGCTGGAGGTTTGTTTCTTTCTACATAGGTTGAGACTATTCCTTTCTGGTTTCCTTCAGCTGATTAGATATGCTGCACTGAGACAATATTTTTAGTACCTTGAAAGGGTAATATCACACACAGTGCAATGTACTTCCTTTTTGGTGTTGATGCAGCTCTCTCTTCTGAAGTAAAAATCCAAAGTGTTAGGTGGGGGTGCTTCCCTTTCCTACTTCTTGTGTGGGGATCTCTGTCCCTGAGCAACCTTGGAGAGCTGCTATTCCTCTTCATCTTGCAGTGCTCCTTTTCCTGTCAGGAGAGCACCCTACTGCTGCTCAAGTGCCAGCCATTTGCTGTGTTACTTGGTTAATGTGATGGATGCCTCTTTCTCTGCCTTCTCACTATTTGGAGCCAAAATGTGGGATTATAAGTTAGAAGGTGATTAATCTTTTCTAATGGGACTCTGGACTTCAAGCAGGATCTCACCCACCGCGTCTTCATTAGCCTCAACCAAAGCCTGCATTACCTCAGATTAGGTAATTGGTCATTTATAACACTGGAGAAGGAGGGGAGAAAGAGCTTATGAAAAAGTGTCAACTAAATTAAGGGCATTAAAATTTAATTCTTGTTATCCAAGAATTCTGGGAGGCAGCATTATTTAATCAGGCACACAGCTGAAAACCTCCCATAACCAGAGGATTCAGTCACAGGGAGAATAGTCTCAGTCTGTGGAAGGAGGCGTGTAGCAGTAATGGATATGGCCTTCGTATGTACTGTGCTGTGAAACAGTAAGTCATTTTAAGGTTATTTATGTAAGTTTAGAAGCTCTTCAAATTTACCCAGTGGTACAGAGCTTGCAACTTGAAACCACACACTCTCTCTTACATTGGTTAGCTGAAGATTTTCTGAAGAAGCAGTGAAGTTTGTGTTCTCCAAAAAAACCTCATCTGTTTCCATGTTTTCTCAGGAGCATTCTTGTCCATATAGCTTCTCGACGGCCTATTGTTGACTGAGTATCCCCGGGAACGTCTACTGAGGGTCCAGGGCTTTCCAAACACTTCTTCCTTCAATGCTTAGAATACCTTCAACTGTCCTGATAATACGGACTGGAGGAATGACTGTCAAAAGGGAGTTAGATAACATACAGACTTTGTGGCAAATTCCCATTTTGTTTTGCTTGATCCCAAAAGAATGATAAAATGTTATATGTGACATGTCCCCAGACAGTAAACATGATGCATCCATAACTAAGGAAAGAAGCAAATGGCCAAGCTATGTAATTCTGCAGTACTTCTTGGAGTCCATAAAAATTACTTTCTGTGCTGTAATGCTTTTGGCACATACACGAGTGGGACAGATCAAACATTTACTAATTTCTATGGGCTTGCAAAAGACTTGACTGTGTCCTACTCATAAAGAATGAAGGCAATGCGTGATGATAGTATTCCTAGCCATACTGCTAATCTTGAGCTCCATTCTTGTATTTTATGGAAAACCTTAGTAAAAATAAACAATGAGGAAGAAAAATAATTGGTCTTTTGATAAAGGTATTGCATGGCCAGAAGAGAAAACTGTGTCTTCCAGTGACTAGTGGTCATCAGGAGGGGTGGTCGGCATGGAGCAATCTGTTGAGAAGTTTTCCTGAACCCAGGATTTTTCAAGAGTTCTGTTTTGTGAGTTCTAAAAGAGATCACGTGTCTGTGACTTTCTTATGAAGACAATGTTAAAATTCAGCTCAGACCTTCTTCCCAGGTTTGTCTGCTCCAGATGCCCCTCCCTTAGAAGCTGTCCTCTTCTACCCTTCAGCAGACTCCAACCAGAATGGTTCTCCATGTAGTTGCTCTGGGAGGCCAAGGTATTTCAGAACTGCACTTTTGAAATGTTGGTGATGCTATGAATGGGTTTTATTGTGAAATGCAGAGAAGCAGAAGGCTGCAAGGGACCTCAGAAGTCATTGTCTCCTGTACTGTGCTTTCATAGGGAACCATATTTCATAATACCTTTTAGAAATACATAAAGCTTTATCCCTCAATTAGAGCATCTTTTTGCCCCTGTTCCCTGGAAAGGCTTTTTAAAAGCTTCATTGCTCTGCTGATTAGAAACCTTTGTCTAATTTCCAGTCTAAATTTATTCTTTGGCACTTTATAACCATCTGTTCTTGTACCAGTATTGTCCTTTAGTTAAATAGTAATTTCCACTCCTCAGTTATTTCTGCCCCCAGGTATTTGTGCACAGCAAATGTATCCCCTCTCAGCATTTATTTAGCTGGTCTGAACAGGCCAAGCTCTTTGAATATTCTTTTTATCAGATAGGCTTGCCAGTCCCCTGGTAGCCTTTCTCTGCATCTGTTTCAGTTCATTTTTCTTGACCAGTATTGTACATGCATTTGCATTTGTTTGTGTTTAGAAAGCACAAACATGACTTTTTGAAAAATTTTTTGTGTTTTTTCCAGTTATTGTGTGGGAATATGACTTTTAACCAAATTGTGCTACTGGTTTTCCCTAACCTGTATTAGCAAAAGGGAGTTAGTAGCAGTTACGTGTCTTTCAGATATGTGGCAAGGAAAAGCATAAAAGGCTGTAGGGCCATTCAGGGGTTTGAAACCGTGTAAGAAATATAGGTGGGGAAAAGCAGAGAATAAATGACAGTCAGGTTGAATGATTGCCTGTGGGAAGATCTTGTCTTTGTCAGTAACTAAAAGATTATTCAGCCTCTCTCTTTTGGAAGCTGAGGACATGTCTTACCAAAAATTTATAAGATGGTTAGAGGTGGAAGGAACCTTAAAGATCATCTAGTTCCAAACCCCTGCCATGGGCAGGGACACCTTCTGCTAGACCAGGTTACTCAAAACCCCATCCTACCTGGCCTTAAACGCTTCCACAGATGGGGTATCCACAACTTTCCTGGGCAAGTTCTTCCAGTGTATCACTGCCCTGACAGTAAAGTAATATCTAAATTAACCTTGTCTTGAGGAAAAAGGACAAAACAAAGCAAAAGGAAGAATAAAAACCTGCAACAGCTCAAGCTTGGAGGACTCCAGGGTGGATGTGGTCCCAAAGCGCATGCTCTTTGGCATCCTGGTGAAACCCTAGGTTTCATTTTTTCTGTAGAACACCAGCAGTTACCTCCTTTTTTCCTAGACCCTATTTTCCTGCACCTCTCTACAGTGGATGAAGTGATTAGCACTTCTCTTGGCAAGTTTGGTAGTAAGCCAAGTTAGAACAGATTCAACATGTTAGGGGCTCCTGTCTGTCTTCTGAAAGGGCATACAAAGAAGAAATCTGATGTATGGAGGGTACCTCAGAAGTTTGCTCTAATGCTGAACTAATTCCATGGAAACAGGTCTGCAACATGAGCCAGTTCTTACCAGCAGCTCAGCAAGATGATTTTTTTTTTTTTTAAGGGATTGTGGAGAGACAGATGAAGGATAACAAGTCATGAGATAAGATGATGTGACCTTATTTTGGCCCTACACCATTTCAGAGAAACAGAATAAGGTTACTTGTCAGCCACTTCATTAAAAGAAGGGAAGTCTTTTAAAGGAGCTTCATCTGTTGAGCAGATAGTGTGGATGCTAATGAAAAGGAAGACTGATTAGGAACTGTCTAGTAGCTAATGTACTGCTTACTGGTATAAATGAGTAGAATTTAGGGAGTGACAGATAAAAGTAAGCAACGCATGGCATGAGTGTAAATGGTTCGCAAGATTTTAAAGTCCTGAACAAGTAAGGATAGCAAGAAGTGTTGGGAAGTGGTGGACTGTTTACAGAGAAGGGAGCCTAAGTGAGTGGGCATGTTGCTTGATTTCTTTGATTATTTCTCTCTTATCTGCCCAAATGGGGTGCTCATCAAGTGCTAAGTATATCATGTTTGGAATGTAGAAATGCTCCTGCCTAGTAGGAAAAATCTGCTGAATAACTAAGCCCCTATAAGGGGAAAAGAAACATGAATATTTAGGATGTGTAGGATTTTAAGGTGTTTATAATGTTGTCCTATGCCAAAATACAGGCAGTATGACCTCAGTCTAAAGTACAGGAGGCCAGTTCTTCTATGTAGTGCTTTTGAGATATTGAGGAGTTCTTTGCAGAATTAGGCTGTATAAATGTATAACCCTTTATAAAGTAATTCTAACATTTTTACACTTCATGATTAGTTTTTTATAGCCTGTGATAAATAAGTACAAGTATACAAACAAAAGGAAAAGACCTAATGGTAAATCTTAGAAAAAGTCAATAATCATGTTGGTTTTGGTTTTGTTTTTGTTTTTTTTTTTTTCAGTATATAAGCTTTCCCACAGCATTGCTGAAATCCCAAAGCAGCAAAATAATCTCTCTTTGCTTGTAATGGAGCACCTTTACAGAGTTCCTTTTTTTTTTTTTACTGCTTGCCTGTTAATAACTGTGTGGCTTTACCCCTACTGTTACATGAGATCCAGGATTCAAAACGGACCAGTCTTGTTTTTCAGCCCAATTTGAATGAAATGCTAAACACAGACAAATATCACTGGTGAGCAATAAAAAGTCGCAGTGATTTATTTTTTTAATGCAATTGCTATAGTATCAGTTGGTACAAAGAATGACTCATTTCAAGTACAGTTATAGAATTGGTTTTTCCCCTTTAGCACTCTCTTTCGTGTTATTTTGTTTTTCTTGGAGGATTTTGATCTTAATGTCAGTCATGTGAAATTTTCTGTGCAAGGGGAGCTAGTAATCAGCACCCGGGTTCTGCTCTGGCAGACCAGACTATTATTCTGAGTGATATCTTTCTCATTGCCTAGTTTTCCATGCTTAAGGAATGAGATTCCCAATTCCCCTTGCTTAACCAAAGTGTGGGATCATTGCACGCTCTCTAAGGTCTTCCTCTGGAGTTCCAACTATCATTTACATCTTGAAGATATGGACATTAAAACCTAGCCAAAATAGAGCATATGTAGTCATTTTCAGAGACATAAAATCAAAGTATTGTAGAATGGTTTAGGTTGGAGGGAACCTTGGAAGTCATCTATTTTGAAGCCCCCTGCCATTGGCAGGTTACTCAAAGCCCCTGGCGTTGAACACTTCCAGAGATGGGGAATCCACAACTTTCCCGGACAACCTATTCCAGTGTCTCGCCACCCTCACAGTAAAGAATTTCTTTCAAATATCTAATCTAAATCTACCCTTTGTCAGTTTAAAACAGTTAAAATTTTCCTTTTTTACAATGTGGGTTATGTTTCCCCTTTTCTAGTAGTGGGAACTTCACTGAACTGCCACAACTTCTCAAATATGATGGATAATGGCTTAGTGACTTCATCCACCAGTTACCTCAGGACCCGCAGATGTATCTCATCAGGTCCCATGGACTTGTCCACCTTCAGGTTCCTCAGATGGTGTCTAATCTGATCTCCTACAGTGGGCATTTCCTTATTCTCCTAGTCCCTGCCTTTGCCTTCTGCAACTTGGGTGGTGAGGCTAGAGGCCTTGCCAGTGAAGACAGGCAAAAAAGTTGTTGAATACCTCGGCCTTCTCCTTATCCCAGGTGACCAGTTTTCCTGTTTCCTTCTGGAGAGGGACCACATTTTCCCTAGTCTTCCTTTTACAAATGACAAACCTGTAGAAGCTTTTCTTGTTGCCCTTGATGTCTCTGGCCAGATTTAACTCTCTCTGGGCTTTAGCTTTCCTAACCTGATTCCTCAGACAATTTCTCTGTGTTCCTCCTGGTCTACCTGTCCTTTATTCCGCCCTCTGTAGGCTTCCTTTGTGAGTCAGATTGTCCAGGAGCTCCTTGTTCATCCATGCAGGCCTCCTGACAGTTTTTGCGTGACTTCCTCTTTGTTGGGATACATGTTTTAAAAGCCTTTCCACCCTGAAATCCAAGGAACTGATGTGAATAGTCGAACACAGAAACCTAAATCCATTCACAAGACTTAACACGGCAGTGGAGTGCTGCATCTCTGGTACTGGCTCATCAGTGACCGGTTCCATACTGTGACCAGCACCACATGGGTTTGTTTGGAGCGTATGTTTGTTTCCTGAGCAATAGAAGTAGTTTCCTGACTCTATTTTTCTGCACCTCTTTTCCGAGGTGGTCTGATTTCTGTAATACCTTCACAAAATTAGTTTGGGGTAGGAATCTTAGTGAAGCAGAGACCTGATTAAAACTCACAAAGTGGCATAATTAAAGCAAATAAATGTCTGCCTTAATTAAACAAACGTAGTTGTTTCTCATAAGCTGAAGAGGTTTTTCTCTTTGTATGCAGAAGGGAAAAGCCACCTTGCGTTCCATAAAATGATTCTCCTAGTTTTTCTGAGCTAGATAAAACTCCTCTTTTTAGGATTTTGAAGTCCCATGTATTTCTGGTCTTATATCCAGAAATGTCTCCTCTGGCAAGTGGGTTTCCAAACCGTTTTTCTCAAGTTACTCACAAAAAATAAGATTTTTATCCCTTATAGACAGAGGATACAGTCATACCTTAGCAATAGGCAGTGCTCAGATACTTAACTACCAGCTCAGAGACCCTATCTTGATTTGAGTGCATTTGACTTGAACGTCTTCTTATTAAATCTACATCTAAAAATCTCTTTAGTTCCTTCTAGTAGTTTTTTTTATTAGTTTTCTTTTATTTCTTTTGTTAGCAGCGTATAAATATTGGCCATTTCCAGAGATCTTCTCTTCAAGACTCAAGCTTCTTTCTATAACCTGTTATAACACCTTAACTTATGGTAGTGCCAGAGGACTATAAATGCAAATAGTAAAAGCAGTCCCTGCTGTAGAGATGTTAAAATCTCCTGAATGACTTCAACTCTGTTCAAGTGTTGAGCTGCTGGAGGGTCATGCTTTGAGATGTCTTATTAATGAAGGACAGCTGTGATCACACTGAAGGCCTGTTCTGATGGTCTGTCCTGCTTCACCTGACAGTAGCAGGAAGCCCTCTGAAGATGCTGGCCAGAGCTTGGTGTGGGCTGGAGAGGTCAGTTTATTTGTAACAGACCAGGAAAGTAGGTTTGTGTAGCAACAGTCAACCCAGGAAGAACAGAAGGGCACTGACAGGGCACCAGTGCTGTGCTGTGGTGTTGGGATTGAAAGATACAGGAATGTAGAGGCAAAATGCAAAGCATGATTTTTGGGGAAAGAGGAAAAGCAGTGAGAAGACTTCTAGAAGATGTGAAAACTAAGCAACCACACCAGGGGTGCAAAACACTTTGTTATCATTTATAAAGAAGTTAAAGCAGGGGGTGGATAAGGACATATAAATTTGCAGCAGATTGTGGTTTATGGTAATGACAGTCCCAGAGGAGTGTCTTTCTCTTGGTGACATTGAAGGAAATTGCATTACTCAAGATGTATACTAAGGATGGATAATGAGATGTGTGCATGGGAAGGAAGAGACTGCTGCTTTTATGGTGGCATCAAATGACTGAGGTGAGTGTGTCTGCGCGGGCGCGTTCAGGAGGGGATGGAGGGGGGGAGGCAGGGAGCAGAGCAGGGGGAGCTGAACAATGTCTGTTTGAAAACTCGATAGTTGAACTTGTTAGGAGAAAGGGACTTAGGTCATAAATATTGACCTAAACTTGTTTTCCAAACTGAAATTGGGCTTTAAATGACTAAAGTGTTGCCTTAACTTTATCTGAACAAAGAGGGACACTTATTAGGTTGTATTGATGTTTTGTGCTTTGAGCTGCAATTGCATGTGGAAAATGTCTGGAAAGCTGTTTTTGTGAGGCTGATGGCTGGAAAATCCTGTGTAAAGTTTATAGCTTGGATGTCCAGGCTGGAACATGACGGCTGTGGCTCAGAACTTAACTACTTCCCCTATATTAACTACTTCAAGTCTTGTGTGCCTGAAAGAAAGGAAATGCTGGTGGGTGGAGCACCCGTATCTGTCCTCTCCTTGGTATACTAAGAAAAGAAAACTTGCACCAGAGCTTTTGGAATAGATCCACTGTTCATCTAATCATTGATCCTGGCTCTGTGATGCACCAGGTTTGCCTGATGACCTGCTTACTCTGGCAGTAGCTTCAGAGACAATGTGCCTCTTACACTGAATTCGATGATATACGTTGTTGCATTTTACTGCCATAACATTGCTCTTAACCGGCTCTGGAACAAAACGCCTACATTTTGGTTTTGGTGGGAGTGTGTTTGAACATTTTCTTTACACTAACTTATCAAGGGGCTTTTGGATAATTTGTGACTTAAAAATCACAAATAAAATGGGTAACAGGATACTTGGAATACCAAATCCATGTTTACATACAGTCAAACTAGTTATCAGCTGAGTAGTGTATATGCTGTGCCAGGGAAAGGGCCAGGGCTGTGGTTTCACTGGTATAAACTGTCTCTTTGTCTACAGAGAGAACTGCAGAACAGACAGTAGTTGTAAATATGTAGTCTTCTACATCCAGAGACTCACCTGCTGTGACAAAGCTCCCTCTTATGTCTGGCCCCTTGAGTGGAGAATGGTGCTGGTGTCCATACCGCTGCTCAGTGAAAAGGAGGAGAGAAGCAGTGAAGGCCCAGGACATGAGCGGTTGTGATATTTGCCAATCAAATAAACAGATGCAATGGTGGTGCCTTCAGCTACGGTAGGGAGGAAGGAATGTCATTAACATCTATCTAAAAGTAGGATGCTGGCATGTCAAGTGCTTTAAGCAAAGATGTCACTCTTCTAGTCTGGACCAGCTGACCAGCTGTGTACCATGCCACTCAAGGATTCTTGCATTAGCCACCTACATGGCTCCTCAGCTCTTCAATGACTCTCTTTTCAGCTGTGTGAAAGGGAAGTGTATACCAGTGCCATCCTCAAGGGTGTTCAACAAGACCTTGCGAGGAGCCCTAGGCAGCTGCTATGAAAAAGGAGAGTGAAGCTCTGCATATCTTTCACTGTTCCTCCAAGTTTTTAAAATAATTCAGTCTTTTTTTTTCTTTCTCTTTATCCTGAACTGAAGACAACTGTCTGCTCTTCAAACAGGCATGGTTTGGGGTTTGAGTAGTGGAGTTTTTGGATTGGGTTTTTATTTTTTGGGGGGTTGGTTGTTTTATTTGTTTATTTTTATTTTTTATTATTATTGGGGTTTTAAAATGCTAGTCTCTTATAGCAAAATTTTGTCAGTGGAATAACTGCTTTTAAATTTTTGATAAGAAGGATTCTTAGTTCAAGTTTCTAAACCTTTGAGAAGCATCTGAATACATGGAAGACACTTGCTGATATTTAGGCACATCACTGCCTTTCAGCGATGTGGGCTTTGGGCATTCCTTCCCATTGCAGTGCCTTCTTTTCCCAGCAAAGGAACTTTACCTTGAAGAATGTGTCATCTTAAAGCTGACTTGTTCCCAAGAGCAATGAGGGAGCCTTTGCCAACACTGGCTGGAGTAAATTCACTCGGGCTGATGGCTGATGAAGGGATGGAGGATTTATAACTTACTTGAGTTCCCATACATCACCCTCTGTGTCGCTTGCTTATGATGGCCCTGCCAAAAGATAAAGAAGTGCAGGACGCTCAGTACAGGCCATGGTGACAGGCCAGGGACAAATGTCTCTGTTGGGTAAATTGATTTGAATGGTTCTAGTGAAATATCAGGCTGGGCTGAAAATATGATTGGGTTTAATGATCCCGACAGCTTTGTATCCTGGTGGAATTTCAAATGCAGGAGAAGTTAATTAAAGTCATGTGTGTATGCATTTTGTCTAGATTAGCAGAACTGGGATCTTTTTTAGACATCTATATATGTGGATCTTTTATCCATATCTTATCTATCTAAATACAGTCTTGTACTATTTGTAATGTAGTGAAATTGCCATGAGGCTGATAAATATCAGTTGTAATTTATAGGATGTTTATCCAGGTAATGGTGTACCGAATACTTTTTACAGCCCCTAGAGTCTAAAGAGGCAGAGACCTAGAGGCATAAAAATGCATTATGAATAGGCAGAAACCAGACAAACTGTTTTATTTTCTGCAGGTAAAATTTAATGGACATAAAACTTAATATGGTGTTAAGAACGTGTTGGGGTTGGGTTTTTTTTGGTTTTGTTTTGTTTTTCTATGAACAATGGATGCGGAGCTTGAGAAAAAGTGGCTGGCGTGAGGGCTGTTTAATTACATTTTTCCTGAAGTAGAATACCTTGTTTGCTTTTTACTGTTGCCATTGTGTCCCTAGTGAGTCTGAGCCAGCATTTCCCCCCTGGCTGAGAGACATCTGACAGAGATGGGTTGAGAACGGGGGCTGCACAGAAGGGCAACCTGCTGCCTCTGCAAGCTGTCCCCGCAGAGTGGCTGGCACCCAGCTGCTCCTTAAGGCTCTCACCCCTTTTAGATGCTCTGTGGTGCCCATCAGGCCTTTTGATCACTTTAAGGCTATAAGGAAAGTGAGCTGCTCCATGCCAGCACATCTCACTATCTCCTCTGCTATGAGAACATCTCTGTACAGCCCTTTTTAGCAGAGAGTTGTGGGACAGAGCCATCCTTGGGCTGGTGGTGGGTGTTGCTATTGGTGCTCTGCAAGGCACCAGGATTGAAGCCGTTCGTGGTTCTTCTGCAAGGGAGCACATTTTGAAGAGCTTTCTTTTATGTGCATAAATTAACAGATTTCTTAATGCTGATGGAAAATTGCTGACTTTTATAACTTCCATAATTGTGGTCAGGGAAGCTGAGACATGGGGCGGGAAGTGACACTTTGCTAAGTTCACCTGACACATAACTGAGAGGCAGGCCAGGAACCTAAGATCTGTCCATCTCCCTTTTCACCAAGATACATGATGCATATTCTTTGTGGTCATAATTCTTTATTGCTGCACCTGATATTTTAGTAAGGGTATGAATTTAGAGAGCGCTGATAGCTGACAAATCAGTTTCAGCCTTCCCTTTTGAGACAGAAATCTCTTATATCAGCCTTTTCCTTCACATAGCTTCCCAATCTACTTCTGCCTGTAAATGAGGTTCAGGGTTGGGATCACTATTCTTTTCTGTCTCAGCTGATTCCCCAGTAGCCTTAAATGGCAGGCCCCTTCTGCAGTGTGAGGGTTGAGATGCCTTTTAGGATGCTGCCAGGGAAGCCTGGAGCACGCAGATTTGAGAACAATCCAGCAAGAACTTGCTAGAGCTCAGACTGAAAATCTGAAATGTGGTCTCTCTCCTAATCTGTCGTTTCCCATCAGTACAATTGTACAGGAGATTATCCTTAGTGGAATTGAGAATGCAAAGGGCTTTGGCCAGTGAGCCATAGATAATTGGGGGAAACATTAGTGCAGGGCTCAGTCTCCTGTAGCCAGCAGTGGTGACAGGTGGCACGACTCTGTGGCACAGTGTTGTGCAGGGAGACACAATGTCAATCAATCATGTTTTATTGCTTCAAATTTTCTCAGAGCAGAAACATAACAAAATAAAATCACAGTACTTGCTATATATGAGCAATAAAAACAAAATACAAGAAATGCATCACAAATTGCCCAAGTTGCTGGCCCAGCAAATGCTATATTAAACCATAGTAGAGACTATTGTGAACTCAGACATGGCTCTGAGATGGGACTTCGTTCTGCAGCCCAGCTATATCACTGTCCCAACTGCTGGCGTCTCAGATTAAACATATTCTCTTTTCTTTTAAAGATGCTGGATGTTACTTTCAGACCTCCAAACTATAATTTGAAGACTTCTCCTTGATTAGATTTTCCCATTTATTTCCCAGTATAAAGAGTCCAAAGCAGGGCAGTGACTGACCAGATCATCCTGTGACTAGTTGTTTTCATCGCTTGCTCAAAAGCAGTTAGTGTGAGGATTTCTTGTCTGATTATAAACTGCTTTAATTAAATACACATTACGGAGTTTTTAATACATTTCTGGATTGGATGGACGCTAGCATGTAATATCAGGGTTTTTTGAGGTGAATACTGTAATTAAAGTATCATTTTCAACCCTAGAAGTGGTTGCATTTTAACAATTACAACTAACACTACAGCTCTACCTCACCAGGACATTTGATTGCTGATGTTTCCAAATACATTTTAATATACTTTAAAAAAATGTAAAATAATGCAAAGCATCTATTCATAATAGTAAGTATATTATGGTGGCAAGTGTTCACTTTAAGCAAAGCCTATTCAAGTTGGCTGACACAGTGGCATTCTTGCTGCAGAGCTTGGGATAAATAATGTGGGACCTTTTTATTAACTCTATAATTAATGGCTCTTGTCAGAGTCCAGATTTCCTCATTAGTTCTTTGGAAAAAGCTTCATTAGGATTTTAGCAATATGTGGCTGGAGACAACTGACATTGGTGTCTGATAACTAATAAACTTATGAAGTGGACCTGATCTGTTTCCTCTTCTGCAAAGGTGTGCTGAGGTCCAGTTCATCAGCAAATCAGTTTCTGTTATCTCTTCAAGACAGCACTGGTCTGTCTTCCGCACACAGAGCTAATTCTTCAATAAGATGAAGGAGGAAAAAAGCCTATGTTTTGGCACAGGACAATGGTGTTCCTGAGGGGTCAGTGCTGGAGCTGATGTTGCACAATGCCTTCACTAATAACTGAGGTGATAGGGTGGAATAATCTCTTTTGTTAAGTTTGCAGGTAATACTAGATAGTGGGACCAATTGATATACCAGATGTCAGGGCTGCAATTCAAAGGGACTGTCTTGACCTGGAGAAATGGATTGCTAAAAGCATTGGCCAAACCGAGCACTTGGGTGGTTAGGGATGAATTGGGACTCTTGTTACCAACTGAGAATGGGGAAGCAATAGAAAGGCTAAACCATTCGTTGCATTCCCTGCAGGTCCAGAATAACTTTGCAAGAGTACAGGTTTGATTGTGTTCTCCACTGGTTGTCCTTGTTCCTATTGCCTGCCCAGCATTGAATGAAAAACACGAGGCTGCCAGGTTTATGGCATGACAACTCCAAATCTACAGCATCCCTCTTTTTGCTTCCATACAGATGGCTTTATGAGACTTCAAAGAATAAAATTTGAAAGAGTCAAACCAAGCAAACCACGGGAGTTTTTGTTCTTTAATTTTGTTTCTTCACCAGAGGCAGTACAGAAGGTGGAGTAGTTTGATGATCTCTAGGGGTTACATTAAGTTCTCTGGTTTGCCAAATGTCAGGCTTTCATTTTTCAGGCAGTAGAAGGCAGCTCCTTCCTTCACCCTAAGTATAAGATTAAGGGGTAATGATAGTGAGCTAGAACAAAAGTAAAGTTGTATTTGGAGGAGGTCATGCAATACTTGTCCTCTGAATGAGGCTGCCTCATATCTGAAGGCAAATTGCACCCACGTGAGTATTATAGAACTTTAAAGCTTTCCATACATGGAAAAACGTCTCACTGAAAGTTTTACAGAGCACAGTCTTCTCTGTACCTTTATTTTCTTTCTGTCTTTGACAAAGAAGCATTTTCATTAGGTAAACCAACATTAGGTTATCTCTGTTTCTGTCACTTTATTTAGCTATTAGTTTCATGATGTCCTGGCACACATGGTCCAGAGGATGGCTAGTGTGTCTGTAGATTGAGCTGGAGACTTGGAAGTCTGATTTTTGCCTGACTTTTATCTCCCTCTGCCTTTGCTTTGTTTTCATGTCTGGCTTGGATGTGTTCCAGGGTTGAAACACTGTCTCCTGAATGCTTCCAAGAGTCTGGAGGCACCTGGAAGACTGCGGGTCTCCTTTTGAGATGATGTACTCTAGGGAGTAATCAGAGTTGAGGAATAATCCTGCTTCAGTGGCTGGCACCTTTACTTCATTGTTTTCAGTTATTTGTTATGGAGCTGGCCAACAGTTCACTGCTAAAATTAACGGTATTGAGTGAAATAGATGTGTTAAATGGTCTCTATTGGTTAGGGTTATGTGCTTTCTCTTTCCTAACTAACAAATAAATTCTTTCAGGAACTGTCACAAATTTAAACTATATTTTCCTCATCTGTCACAGAATAGGAATGAACCGTGCACTTCAAATGCGGCCACTCTGACTTGCAATATATCACTGAGCAGCCATTTTGTTTGCCAAAGCAAGGATTGAAGTCTTGTCAACTGCTACTCGCAATAAAAAAAGAAAAACCCAAACATATTCTGAGTTGGATTTGATGCGAGAAAAGAATTAAATTGCACCATTTAGGTCAAAAGAAGACAGCATGATCCATTCAGAGCACGACGCAAATTTGGGGGAACGTATTGCTTATAATTAGCAGTCCCATTTACTTCTTATATGATCTAGGAATGCCAATTTACTTTCTCTTTTTTCTCATTATCCATCATACAAAATAACAACTCATCCTTGTCATTTTGTTGGAAGTCATTGGATAAAAAAGTCCAATAAAAGTACTGCATGTCCTTGTTGAAGAGATTTTTCCTCCTCACCATTTGCATTTCAGTGTCCTATCTATGTCCCTGGAACAATGTACCTTTTCAGCTGCCCTGAAAATTGGACCAGTAATTTTGTCTTCATATTTGCATAGCTGTAATATGGGGATAATGCTACTATAAGCTCTTTGTGAAGTGCTTTTTATGGGAAAGGAATATGATGGCCCATGACACTTCATATGGTGAGAAGGGTTATGTGGTGCTAAGTGAGCGTTCCACATCTTAAAAGTTGGCTTTACTAGTCTTGAGTTGGAAAACCAACCTAAAGAAAAGCTACATGATGAAACATAAATAGCCTTTCTGTGTTTTATGGAATTGCTGGGAGAGAAATGCTGTAAACAGCAAGAACTTATTGTGGATTCCTCCTCATGTCCTTTGGATTTGAAGACCTCTTTCTTTCTCCTATGGATTGTTTGTTTGTTCAGCAGTTGAACCATACACTTGGACACATTTCCACAAGAAGCATTATCTCTTCATTCTGCTACGCCACACTAGCTACTCCCAATTGCTATCATCTTAAAGTTGTGTCCTACCCTAAGCAGCTTCTTTAGAGCCAGCTGGCAAAATCTGACCACCCTTCAATTTGTGCTTACGAGTAGCAGTCTGGCACATTGATATTTGTAGGATCATCCTTCTTTTTAATGAGGCAACCCTGCATGTTTTCAGTGCTGCTTGTGGGTATGCTTTACATCCCAGCAAAATCTCAGAGCTCTTTGAATGATCATTGCACTGATTTTTTTTTTTCTCTGGCAGCATGATGACTTGATATGTTGCTCCTGTGTTCAGACAGATGTGGTGTTACCATCTGGTAAAGGGATGACCCTGCTCTGACAGGCAGAAGTGCTGGTCTTAACTGTTGGTGGTTGGCACTGTCCATACTAATAATAGCTCTCATTTGTCTAGCACCTTTACTGGAAGAGAGCCCGAAGAAATTTATGAGCTGTACTCAAGCAATGTATCCACCTTTGGGTTGAAATGAGACAGATGTGTGATGGTGCGCTATCTGGGTTTCAGACAAAATGAATGTTGGATAATTATTAAAAGCTACTGGGTGAATGGCAGGCTTATTGTGACATGAAGGAGTAGACTCTGATGGCCATGGGATTCTCTTTAGTCCGTAAGGGCACAGTCAGTTATCCATCATGTTGTGTGAGGGAGGATTTACTTTGTCTTTCTTGGCAGATGTACATTTCCTCATTGAAAGGGAGGTCAGTCATGGTGGGCATTTAATTTGGAAATTGCCCCCTATTAGTGTATCCACCTGGAGGTAAAATCAGCATCTACAAAGTGTTTCATCATTGTTCAATGTGAATGCTGGTGATGCCTCCCTTTGAAAAGGGCGTTTGAGCCAAAGAGAAAATCCAAGAACAGACTCAAGAAATTTGCTTTTATAGTGATTTGGCATTTTCAATTATTTCTTTTCTGAGTGCTTCACTAATGTTTGTTCAGCAGACCCTAGCTCCTGGGAGGAGCCTAGAGCCGCCTTTGGGCAAAAGCTCATGTAATCAGAGCATTTAACGGGGATGCAACAGCTGGGCACATGCTCAGTTCTAAGGCTGATTTTAGAAATTTATCTGCCGGAGCTTTTTGTACACAGATCTTTTGGATTGTGGGCATGTGGAAATTTGTTCAGTGTGCTAAGCATCTGTGGTACAGGTATCGAGGTGTAGTTAATGGGAGCTGTCTGTCAATGCTGAAACACTAATAGAATTAGTACTAGGTGAATATGTGAACTGAAGCTGATATACTTCAAAACCCTCTGAGCAATTGTATAGCTGTAGGTTAAAATAATATTAATCAAGCTCAGCAGCAAATGTATCTCCTAAGCAGAGTTTCTACATGTAAATAATCATCTACATCCTACTCACACCTTATCATTCATGCCACCCTGATTTGAAAGTCTCTGTTCAGAGGAGGAGGGATAACAGGAGGCTATTGGAATACTGAGTGTTAGGAAATATTCAGTATTTCATCACTGTGGGATGGCTGGATTTTTTTTATTTTTAGGATACTGGAGGCATGGGATGTGGACTGGCAGCTCCTGTTGCTGTAGAGGGCTGCTACACCTGTGCTCTACAGCTTTATCACCTTTTTCAGGGTCTGCAGCTAAAGGATAGAAAAGAGATTTGTTTTTTTTAAGTGCACGAGACGTGTGGAACCTTCTCTATTGATGTTTTTCATTTCCAATTTTCTCTGTAGGCAGAACTCTCCATTCTCTGATTGCTCTGATGTCAGACAGTGTCTCTTTTAGTGCTTCGCAGTGTGACTTTATAGCACTTTTATAGCCTCAGGGAGGCTGGTTTTCTTTCTGAAGTCCCTATATTTTTCTTTAGCCTTCGATGGTGGCATCTGAACTCCTTTCATTCCTTTTCTCATAGAGCAGAGGAGGATGGGACAACTGCACCCATACCACTGGTGCTGTAGACAGGGGATTTAGGAAAGAGAAACTTCTGACAAACTTCTCACTCTCTGGTGAAGAAGAGAAACATATGCTTCCACCCATGCAAGACAGTGCAGAATGAATACCCTGAGGCAACTGCAGTTCTCATCTGTTTCGGGTGGATGGAGATACGCTGCTTGGAATCAGATTTGCTCAGGTGTTAGTGACCTCCTGCCTGTATAGACTCCACCAAGATTGTAATCGCTGTACTGCTGAAAAATCACTAAATTTCTTTCACCTAAGCAATAAAAGGCAGCGTGAGATATAGGACAAGGCGCTATGGAAAAAAACCCCTCAAACAACAAAAAAAACCAAACAACAAAACAGTTCTGTCCTAAGGTGTTTAATGAATTCTGCTGGGGGAGAAGTAGGAGGGGGTGTTTGCCGCGTGTCTCGGGGATCAGTAAAGTGAGAGTGAGTGTCTGCCTTTGCGAATAGCAAGTCACTCCTGGCTGGTCAGGAGAGAAAATGTGTTGCCAGAGTGAGTTACTCAATATCCGTGCTCTTGACTTTCTGTTCAGCTGAATCATTACTTCTGTGCATTGGCTTTACTGCTAGTGATGGTGATGTCCCTGAAATTCTTTAAATGCTCTGGCATAAGCTGCTGAAGATCGGGTATTTCTCAAGCCTTTTCTTTTCCAAGTGAAGATGAAAATGAAATACTAGACTTGGGCTCATTGCTCAGGGCTCTCAGCATCAAAACGGAAAGCACCCTGGAAGGAAAAGTTCAGATTCCAGCAAGACTAATTTCTTCTCTTCATTCTCTTGCCATAATTGTGAAAGTTCGTCTTTTGGAGAATATATCCCTGATCAGTAAAATGGAGGCAGTATAAAACTCATACGTGTGAGAAGACCTAAGTACTTTAACTTGCTGTTTCAAGCAGTTTATTTTCATCTTCATTTTTAGAAGAGACTTTAAAAATAGTTGAGTAAAATGCTGTCGCAGCATTTGGTGGTGGTGGTGTTGAAGTTGTAATACAGCAGTAGACAAAGGGTTTTCTAAGAGCACACCTCCTGACACTCTTTGAGTGGAGAGAAAGCCCTCAGTGCTTCCAGAATGGATGACTGTGGACACGCTTTTCTCTGTGTGGCTATCCATACACGGAGAGAAGAACAGTAGAGTGGCTGATTCAGAAAGAACTGATTTGAGGCTCCAAAAGGACATTCAGAGTTAGCTCTGGTACCAGAGTCGTTTTGCAAATGTTCCTCGTGTGTGGCCCCAGGTTAGAGTTGTCTGTAGGCTTTTCATTTTTAGTTCTGAACACGGTATACCCAGTGCCAACGCGGGCGATAAGATGAATGGCTATTTATTTCAGTTTACCAGAGCTAATCCATCATGGTGCATGTAGCAATTGCATTTCTGCACTCCAAAAAGCTTTTTCTTCTAGAGATGAAATAAAAAAATAAATAAATAGATGTAAGGAGCTCTCTTCCTCAGTCTTTCTTTTCTTTTTCTTGCCTGCCTGAAATGAATATATTTGTTTAATTTGGTAAATGTCCATAATTTGAAAAGACCTTTATTTAGCCCTTAGCCCACTGCAGACATGAAGTGACTGATAGCAGTGTTGTACTGGTATGCCAGGAAATAAAATCAAGATTTCTTTTTGATCCCTTGATTAATTGCAAATAAATGTTTTCATTCCTATGGATCAGCAAGGACATCGCTTCAGGATGGAAAGGTGTGACCTTTGCTAGTTCCTATTAGTACCTTTCTGTTGGAATTGATTTATTTTTTTTCTTTTTTGATGTTTCAGCAAAATAGATGAAATTATGATTAATACTTCATCATCTAAGGTTCTTTCTCTAATGATTAATAATTCAATGTGTCTACCCACCCTTTATTCCCTCTAGTTTCTTTATTAAAATCTGCTTATATTTTAGGAAATGTTTGTTTGATTTTTGTTTATATTGAACACAAAAGCTTTATCTAAGATATTTAGTCAATCATCTTTGGCTAATTTGCTGCTTTTAATTCCAGAGATGGCACAGTGACCCACCTTTCTACTGTGTATGGTACTGTACAAGATCAGACCATTCTGTACTCTTTCCTGTATCACTGGTTAGTTAGGTGGGTTTGGTTTTTTCAAAGTAAGGTCCTAAGCCTAACACTTTAGTTCCACCTGAGATTCCAAGAAAAAACTCTTGAGGGCTATTTTTTTCAAAATTGAAGGACAGTATGGGGAGAAAAACAAGAAGAATGGCATAATCTTTCTTTAATACTTCATGGTACCTCTTTTTATAAATTATTATGTAGGCTGGAGTTAGATTAAGACATTGGAGCCCCAGCCCTTTCTGTTTAGAAGAGCTGGGAGAGGGGACACCACTAAATTTAAAGAGTACGAGTACGTTTTTAGTGGATACTGAAGTCTCAGATTTACTGTAGATCTGAAGGACTACTACTAATTCATGGTCTTCTTTGCAAAGTAAAATAGCATCCATTTTCTGTCTGTAATTATGGATTTTCCTAGGAGGTGCTCTCACCCAAATATTCCTTAGAGCAAGACACCTTACATTCAAAGTGCTACATCCCGGCAGGAAATGTAAGCATCACAATCTGAGGTAAAATTACCGTAGGCCAAGAATGGTGGTGGAGTAGCAGCAGCAAAGTCATTTCAGCTCACCTGAGATACGAGAAGGGAGAAAAAAGGAAAAAATGCCACCACACACCAGAAATTACACGCTTTCCTGCTTTCCAGAGAACCTGCCTGTAACTTAAGATTGTTTGGGTTGTTTGCAGCTTTGCCGCTTTCCTTCCTTTCCAGTTAATTATTCATGCACTTGGTACCAGCAGATGGGTTTTGTTTTCCTTTAGGTGTAATTAGAGCAATCAAACGGTTTGTAATATTGTAATAAAAATGCACTTTTATTCTTCCTTCCCCCTCTCTCTCTCCCTCCCTTTTTTTAGTCTCTCTTCCTCTCTCCTTTTTGCTGATATCTATCTGCTGACCACTGTCTGTTCACTGGTCCTTCTGTCCTTCTAATTTTTTTTTCCTATTTGTTTAAACTACCTGTCTCTTTTATTTTTTTTAATTTTTTCTTAATTGTGTGTGCAGTTGCCAGGTTAAGAACTTAGCTAAAGACAAGCTTCTAGACTGCAGGTTTTCTGAATTCTTGCAGGGAAAATTGGCCTTGCCATAATAGCTAGTGACGGTGCTAATTCTGAAATGAGCAAAATTAAATTGCACCCTTGAGGGCAATCAATTGTATACAATGTATTTGAACAGAAGGATAGCACAGGGAGAGGTGACAACACAGGTGAATTTTTAATGTGGCTTATCTTTGCATGTTGTGGTAGATGGTGAGAAAAGATTTCCTTCGTGTTTAGCCAGCCAAAGATTGTGTTAGGGTTTGGGGGTATTTTTGAGGAGTGGCTGAGGGAACTGGAATTGTTTAGTCTGGAGAAAAGGAGGTTCAGGGGAGACCTTTTCAGTCTCTACAACTACCTGAAAGGAGGTTGTAGTGAGGTGGGTGTTGATATCTTTTCCCAAGTAACAAGTGCTAAGACAAGAGGAAATGGCCTCAAGTTGCACCAGGTGAGGTTTAGGATGGATATTAGAAAAAGTTTTTACGCTGAAAGGGTGATCAAGCGTTGGAAGAGGCTGACCAGGGAAGTGGTTGAATCGCCATCCTTGGAGGTATTTAAAAGATGGGTAGATGTGGTACTTAGGGACATGCTTTAGTAGTGATTTTGGCAGTGTTTGGTACATGGTTGGACTCTGATCTTAAAGGTTCCTTCCAACCTAGATGAGACTATGATTCTGTTTTGTTGTTTGTTTTTTGTTTTCCTCCAGTGTGAATTCTAGATCAGGAAAGGAATTGAATTCTCCTTTGATCAACTACCATTATTTACTGGGGATTTTGCAACAAACAGACCTACTAGATCACCTTTTTTTTGTTGGTTTGTTTGTTTTAAATCAGTGTGTCCTAGTGTTTAGACCTATACATAGATGTTTCCAGAAAATGTTTATACGTATACCTACATGTATGTGTGTACAAATGCATTTCTGGGTCAGCTGAAACTTCCTTAGTGCAATTGTTTTCTTGCATATATCAGATCCATTCAGAGATTTTGCACAATTTATTTAGTACCTCACGGTACTTGTTTTGGGGGCTGTTTGAGATGACCTGTCCACAGGAGTGTAGCAAGTGACTCATCAAGGAACAAGATTTTCAGTAACCAGTAGGGACAAAAAGTAGTCTATAATTACTTAAGATAATTTTGGCTAAATACTGTCTGCATCATCTTAAGCCAGCTGCTGATGGGCTTCCCTTTTTGGATTTGTTGATGTTATTATTCATTGTGTGATACTGTCGAGGAATTTGCAGACTCGTAGCTGGTCAAGGCAAGAGCTGCTTAATGGATGGGGAGCACACAAGCTGTAAGAGGTGGCCCTCTGTGGCTTTGTTCTCTGTGGAAGTACAGCTTGTCTTGCCAAATGTCTGACTAGCCCCTTGTAGCTGTTAGTGTGGGTAGTATGGTCTTTGAGAGAGTATGGATTGTGAGAGGGCAGTAATTTGGTAATGGCTGTTCAAACGGAAAAGCCTTGTTGATGAGGGGAATGAAGAGTTGGCATCTTGACGGGAGGATTTTGGGGTCCCAACATTCCACCTTGCTTCCTCCTTTCCCCAGCACTAATCTCAGTGCTGAGTGGCAGTAGCAGCTCTCAGCACTCTGGCTGTAGCCTGTGCAACTCCAGGAGAAGGGAAAAGTCTGTGTTACAGACGGTGTGAGCACCAGCTCCCTGAACCGGGTTCATAGATGGAGAAAAACACGAACATGCGAAGTGTGGAAGTTCTGACTTGGGCTGGCAGAGCTATTGAAAGGACCAACAGTGAGGAGCCAGCTTCGAGGGATTTTTTTCCTCAGTAACAGTGTGAGCCAATTTCCATGTGTGAAGTCCTCCTTCCATCAAAAGTTGCAGTTAAAAAAAAAAAAAATTAAAAAGGTATTTTGTTCTGGTTTTCATTGGTTTTCTTGGTATCTGTCTGCTGCATGCTGTACTGAACACCAGAGATGATGCTGCTCTTCTCCATCTATGCAGACACCATTATATCATCCTGGAGGGGAGAGGCACGATTACTCTGATTTTTCGCATATGAGAAATGACAGGTCTTGTCATGTCCAGAAAGCAGCAGCGGGCAAGGGTCTGCTGGTGAACATTAGCTCATTTCTTCTTCCTGACAGCCTACCAGTGCTGCCAGGAGCTAGCCAAGGTAAATGGATATGACAGTAATACCTCTTTCTAGCAGCATAGCTAGACCATGCAGTCAGAGATCCCCTCTGTGCTGTGTTGATCAGGGTCAGCTCTTTGGTGAGAGAGCTCTGAAGAGTATTGAGTATGCTTTGTGGAGAGGTATCAGCTTTTTGGTAGCAGCTGTGAGCCCACCTGTGTTTTGTATTATTCTTGAGGTGTTGGGTTGGAGCGTGCAGTGAAGGTGAGCCTCCTCCGAGCTGAGGGGAAGAGCTCCTGCTTTTTCAGAAGCAGCATGGGGCCAGGCTCTGTTGAACACTGTGCACCTGAAGGTAACGTGGAGTTCTGGTTTGCTTTTCCTTAGAATGATGCTATATGTTCTTGGTGGTTTATTCAGTCAGTGGCATTAGCATCAGTATCCTGGCTAAGCAGCAAGGTGGTCTTATGTTTGTTTCCTTTCCCTTCCAGCTGCTTTGCAGAGTCTTTCCCTTCCAGTCCTAGCTATGATTTAGCCTGCATTGTCACATCCCTTTCTGGGATGCCAAGTAATTTCTCTGAGACAAATAGTGAGGAGGCTATTTTTTTTTATTTTTTTTTTCAAGTTTCTTGATCCTTTCCTTGGGCTCTGAACATGTAAATTGTAGCTTTGTAATGTAGCCAGGCTTTCCTGATACTCTGTAGCTGTCTGTCTTCCAGTTTGATTCAGAACTGCTCTGCCATCCAGAGCCTCCTCTAGAGAAAACAGCTTTGTTAGAAACAATAGCAACATCAAAACAAGCTGCAGGAAAGCCACTTAACCTGCATGTGTCCTGTAACCTCCTTTGTGCTTGTGTACAGTTCTGGCAGCTCTTATGAAGGTGCACCAGGCATTTATTAGGGAGCCCTGGAAGCCAAGGGTTGGGGAATACTGTGCAATATTCTTGTGGTGAGTATTTATATTATACCATTTTTGATGTGAGAAATTTACTGTGCTTGTCTCGATAGAGGTATTCTTGAACTGACATAATGATATCTGTCAGTGGGCACAATCTCAGCGAGATGGTTTGGCTGATGTACAAAATTGCTTTTTGAATTTGCCCTGCTCCTAAAAGCCACGTTTAGCTGTTTAGCAGCTGTCTCAGCACGTTTCTCAGGATTTGTCTTCTACTGAACCAGGAACTGAAAGTCTGGGCTCACACGATGGTGTTGACTGTCAAGGCTGTACTGAGCCAGACTGAGCACTTCACCATTAGGCATAGGGTAACTTAAATGTGAAATTTCTGATTTCATTCCTTTTAGTAAGACCTTCTTTGGTCTGTGCCTGACTTTGATAAACAAACATTGTTTTACCCAGGCAACCTAGCAGGAGAGGGGTCTGATTTGTTCTGATTTAGGGAATTCCTTGTTGTGGTCTGTGAAACGGCTGACTGCCCGTGTTGGGAAAGGTGACTGCTCCACGTACTCTTTGAGAACTTTCCTGATCTTTAGAGCTATCAGTGCACTGAGGTGTGCTAAATTCCCCTAACTTTTTATATTGGGTTTCGTCACTTTGGTTTCCTGATCGATCTTTGCTTGAGTTTGGACTGAGCAGAGCTGCTCGCCTGTGAGTCATAGGGCCTCCATAGCTCATGGACCATTTTTTGTGGTTTGCTTTTAGAATAGGATAAACAGAACTATCCTTGCAGGTAATAAAGTCCTGGATAACCCAGATGGTGCAGTAAAGAGAGAGAGAATAGGAGGAAAAACTCCCATCAAATGGTGTTCACTGTTGTCATTTTACCTTCTTTAAAGTTGAGTATTGTATTATATTTTGCTGGGGGAGGTGGACTGATTTTTCATATTTGGTAAGCCAGTATCTGACCATACTACAGCCCAAGTGATGAATGTTTAATTAGATCCATACTGTATGAAATACGTTGCTGCTTAGGTGGGTTAAGGCTGGGTAGCCCATAAATTGGTAATTTGGTTGTCAGCTTCCATAGTGCCCTGGACAGTAACAAAACCTATGAATTTAAACACTCTGTGGATTCCTTTATAAAACATTAATCTTTGGATTGGATTGTAAAGGATTTAGGTCTTTTATCCTTTTTCTTTTCCTTCAGTAAAAAAAAAAAAAAAAAAGGAAGGCTGAATAAAATTAAAAATTTAGAAGGACTTTTAATATTGCAGTGACAACAAACTGCATCTCAAAGTCAGCAGCCTTCATCCTTACCACTGACATCCTTTACCACCAGGTGAAGAAGCATCTTCAGTAATACGATATTGCCAAGAATTTAAACAAGCACTAATGTTTCCTGAAAAATTTTTAAAAGTTATATGTATAGAAGCTGAACTGCTTTAATGTCATACTGTGTTTCCCTTTCTTGGATTTTTCTTACTGCTAGTAGTCAAACAGCCATTAGTAATATAAAATATGGTAATGTTTTTGCTCTGTCCTTAGGATTTCCCTGCAGGCAAGGTGTAGCAGGTAGTCTAGTGCCCATTTGGATTCATTCAAGTGGGAAACTGATACTGCAGTTCTGACTTGGGTCAAATCTCCAAGGATTGCTGGCATCTTCCAACTTTGAGGTGAGGTGAGAATAGCAGAGGTTCAGATTGTCCAAAACTGAGGCAAGAAGATCAGAGGATGAGGGATGAGTAGCATCCGGTAGGTCCTGCTCAGTAATTTCATGTCAAAACCTCAGGGCAGTCTTTTTGCTCTCCAGGTGCTGTGCTATTTCTGGGTCTGTCTTGGTAATGTCCACTGAACAAGCCCTGACTGTATTTCATGCTATATTACTGTTTACTGTAGCTAATCTTAATTTCTATTATATAATAATATAGCAACGAGGCAACCCAGTCACTGCAGATCAAAGGGATTAGTGCAGCTGTCATGTGGATAAGCTCACATTGTGCCTTACAACACCACCCCGGGCTGGCTTAAATCGTGCAGGCTCAACGCTGTCTCGCTCTCATCACTGTAGATACAGCCAAGGATATGTAAATGCATGTGGGTATGTATGGATCCTGTAGGTATTTACACATGCTTAGGCAATGCTGCCTTGCAGCATGGTTTATTATCTGGGTTTGACAGCACCCTTTGAATGCAGGCATCACTTTTCCATCCGTACGTTCCCTGAGGCTGTCAGCAGTCATTGGGATGACTGGCGGAGTGTCAGCTAAGCTCTCCGCTCCTGGAGGAATGCTAGAGTAGCAAAGCTGACGGGGGCTGTGACATCTTTGAGGGGGGACACTGCATGCGGTCTGCATGGTATGCGTCGGCCCCTATTTGATGAGTTTTTCACAGCAGGCACTTTTTTGTTTCTGTTCTTGTCAGTATCTGTCAAGGTACCCAACTTAGCTTTCTTTTCTGTTTTCAATTCCCTTTTTTTTTTTTTTCTTTTCATTTTCTTTCTTCCCCTTCTTAACTCAGAGTCCCCAGTTGCAGCCCGTTGGGTTATCATCTTTGCTGATGTCTGGAGTGACCGAGAGCTAGAGCAATGCAGTGACAGTCTTTGCTTCCCATTGGCTCTGACTTAGGACACACCACCAAGCCAAGCGGGCCATGGACTGCTGGTCTAGTTCTTTATTAAGCGTGAAACCAGGAGTCTTGCCTCCAGGGGTGGTTGAAGTTCCTGGAGATTTCTTGGCAAGAGCCATATTTTACCCACAGTAAAATTTTTCAACTGCTTTAGTTTGTTTGTTTTGGTTTTTTTCTTTTTTTTTAAATCGCTTTTCTGCTTATGCACTTGTTATGCTAAGAGGAGATGGTATGTGGATGGAGATTGGTGCCTGATAAACTTGCTGATGTGAGTGGTCTACTGATACTTGCATGTGTTTCACAATACTGAGTAAAGCAGTTAACCTCACACTTCTCCTTGGCACTCCGGTGCCACAGTGCAAAAACCTTTACCTGAAATTCAGTCAGTCCTTTCTACATTTTTTGTTGGGGTCACGTACCATAATTCTTCTGTGGACCTGATATATAATTGTCAAAGGCATTCAATGTGGCTTGTGTAATTGTCTCTTTTCAGAGAAATGCTAGGCACTTGGTTCCCCTTAAGAAGAGGCAGGGCATCTCAGGCACTTCTAGAAGTGTCCTGGATGGTTTTTGTCAGGCAGTAGCCACGTGCTCCAGGAGGTCACAATGACAGAAGAGTAGTCCTGTGCTTGCAAACAGCTTTTTTTCCACAGGATGCTGCTCTTACCTGCCCTGGAGATTTAGGGCTTGAGGAAAAAGTGGTGACAGGACACAGGGCGGCACTGGCAGCTGCCTGCCCCTGCTGTGAAAGCCGGGCTCGGGGAGCTGTGGACTGGGTTTGTTTGCTCTGATGGATGTTGTGCATTGCAGTTTGTGAACTGTATCGAATTCCCCCTCCCGCCTTGCCATCGCTGCTGGCAGAGCTTGTTGTGTTTATGAATGTGACAGTCAAATACATCAGAGGCACAACTTGCCCACTGATCTGTGAGACTGCCTGCCTTGCTTCAGTGGGAACCCAACTGACAGCAGCAGGGACTGCACTGATTTCTAGGAGCGATAGATCAGAGGATTTAGGTTTGGATGGCTCATTGGGACATGCCAGCCTAGGAGGCTTAGTTGTGCATTCCTCAAGTTTATTTAACCCTTGAGGGGGAGGGTGTTTTGCTAGTCTCAAGTGTGCTCTTGACAGGCCTTGGAAACAATTTTCCACTTTCAGTTCATGTACTTATTATGAACAATGAAGTTTCACCATGATAGAAAGCTGATAAAGAGGGAAAGGCATGAAGAACACTTCAGAACCAGAGCTTAGTAGTTTCAGGAGAGGGTCTTTGCCATTGTTATTGTGCCAAAATACAGAATTGTGTTTAAACTAAGGTTTATATTGGCATAGCTATTTTGATAAATATCACACCCAGATGAGCATAGTTAAATAGAAACGATGATTTGTCTTGGCATGTTTGTAGTGGGAATGGACAATTTTTTTTAAAAAAATGTCATATGAAGTTCTAGCCTACAGGTTGTTGCAGGACATTATGTTTTTATTTCTTTGAATGATAGCAAGCAATGATTCTTATGTGCTGTAGTTCAAGGAGCCCAGTGAGGAGGTGTTTTACCTTCCCCCTCAGGACCACCTGGTCTCTTGTGCTATGCGAGGTTATTCTACAGGAGATTTGGCTGTCTACTGCAGTTGTTTTTGCTGGAATTCATGTTTGTTTCAGTAATATATGGCTGATTATAATGTGGGGGAGGACAGGGCTGGTAGCTGCATTACACTGACTTGTAGTATTGCTGCGGCCTTTCTGAAGGCAATTCCTTGGAGCAGCAGTTGCAAACTGTGCTTTATGCATCTTCAGCTTTGGACTGAAAAATCCCTAATCACAAGACAAGGTGACATTTTCAGGTCTCCTGCAATGTAGTTAACTTTCCCCTAGCCTCTGTCGCTGATTGTTGCCCTTTTCACAGCAGCGTAGGTGCTTTCTCTGTGCCCAAGCATTCTTGGAGGGCAACAAATCTCCTTAGTGCTAGATTCCTATAACAAGAGGCAGCCCTGCACTTCTCCTTTTCAGCGCTGAGTCTCATTTATTGGGCTTGGTGGCGTATGTTTCAGTCCTTTAATTAAGTCCTCCCTTTGTCTCTCTATCTGCCAGAGCACGGTTCCCATTTTTCTTGCTGCAGCACTTAAGCATAATTTGGTGTCAAACACATGCTCTCTGATTGAGGTCCAACCAGATTTACTTGCAAATGTGTCTGGGTCAATAGCATTTGTTTCAATTAGATTTACAAAGAGCCATTTTGGTGCTCTGGCATGTTAGTCAAAGGGGAGACTGTGGGGAGAGTAGGAGTAGGGAGGGCCTTGGGCCTGCCAGGCACTTAGCTAATTTATGATTTCAAAAAAAAAAAAAAAAGAAAAAGGGAGAAAAAAAAAAAAGGCGATAGGGGAAATCTGATATCATTGGCCTGTGGCCAAACAGGGCTGTAGCAGTTTCTGCTAAGGAGTAATCAATAGCCAGGGCTTAGCCTGCTGAGTGCTCCGAGATGCACTGCTTTAAGATGTAAAAATTAGTAGAGCCAGGCATCTTTAAATGCAGATGGGATTGTGGCCACAGTCGGCTAAATGAGTGAAAAGCATTTGTAGCAGGGCTGAGCCAAAGCCACAGCAGGCTGGGAAGAATTAGCTATTATCCAGTATTATTTATTTATCCATACTTTCCCCTGCAAATACAGGGGCAGGGTTTTCATGTATGTGGAATTTGAATTTGTGTACTCAGGTAAGAAGCTTGATTCACCTGCCTTGTTACCCCTGCAGTTACTGTGAGGAATTTGGCTTCCCATTCATACTAAAGGAATTGGCGTGCTCAATGCCTTTCATAACAGATCCACTGAGATGCCTAACTTGAACTGGATTGAATGCTGCCCTCAGAAAACAGACCGGGGATATCCAAATTGCATTAATCCAGCCTCTAACGCCCTATGTGTTGTGATGTTTTACACACCCATGATTATCTTTAAAGATAAATAAGACTAAAGAACTAGATGACTGTCTTTTCCCAATATTTCAAAGAATCTGCTAAAGAGCCAGGCTTAATACTGTAGTACTGTCCTGGGACCATGTTTTCTTTGTAAGATTACCTTTCCCAACCTATGTGGTCTTTTGATGGCCTGAGTGCCGGGCTGCTCAGCATCAAGCTTTGTCTTATGTTTTTCCCTTGCTTGAGCTACTAAAGAAAAATTTCAGCAGAGTCAATTATTAATAATTTTGTGTTAACTCATTGGTTGTTTCACATGCCTGATGTCTGAGAAACATCTAGTGTACAAATTAAATTAGCAGCAAAACTTTGAGGGAGCTTTGTGGGGGTCAAAGGAGGGTGAAGCTGGGCTGGTGAGAGTTCCAGCAGTCAAGGCAAGCTGGGTTCCAGCTAGAGACACTCTGTCAGTGGAGCTGACCCATAGGACAGGAGAGGCTTTTATTTTTAAATCTTCTCCTGCTGTGTTCCCCACAGTTGTCATGAACTCTCTTTATTTTAAACTCTGATTTTTTTTGACCAACTACGCTATTGTTTTCTCAGTAAGTGCTCTGTCTTGAGCCTTGGTGCTCTGATCTCTGTGAGCTGCACCTCATACCACTGAGATACCTCAGACTCATTGAAAACAATGTGGAAGAACATGTTATTCATCATAAATACTTGGAACTGTGGTAGCATTGGGTAATTTTCTAATCATAATAAATCCTAGCCTATTGCTACTGTACCCATCATACAAAGTTTTTGATTTTAGCATAAAAATACAGATAGCTATTGGAGAAAAGATTGAAGGCTTCAAAATGCCTGATATCAAAGGTAGTTCCATACACTTCCCATTTTTACCATGCTTCTTTAATGTTCGTTAGTTATCTCTGTGCATTACTGGTGTCTCAATTATGATCAACCTGACAAATTCCTCAGTGGTTTTGAGAAGTGCCTGGGCATACAAACTATTTTTTTCTCCAACGAACAGTCAGACATAGACATATGCTATTACTCTGTAGCCTCTCGTAATTTATGGAATCAAAAAAAAAAGCACATGAGAAAACAAGAACAGATGTCACAGAGCTGGTCCCAGTTTACCTATTTGGGTGATACCTGTAGCCTTCTCAAAAAGATTAGATTTAGTACCTTTGCAAAGCACAGAGGACAGAGTGGGCCTTCCAGTGTGTATATTGTGACCACGCCAGTGCTGCCAGCTATGTTCCCAACACAGGACGTGTGTTGTGGATGGTGACATAAGAGACAAAGTACAGTGCAGATGGGTACATTAGGTTTCTGAGTGTCTGTTCAGACAATTTGATCTGTCATCACAGAAAGAATAAATCGGGAGCTCTACACTGTCATTTTTATTGGCGTTGCTTTTCAGAACATACTTTAAAAATATTGCAAGGTGTCAGATGTCAGCAAACTGGTGAGCTCCCCACTGCCTCAGATGGAGCTGCTCCGACCTTCAAAACCTGAACGAAGGCAGTTGATTTATGGCAGTAAATTGCATGACCTCGCATCCTAATAGGATCACACTGCCCTTAAATCTGGTCTAGCCACTGAGGAGAAGCTGCACAGCTCTTCAAAATCTGTTGTACAGAGAGAATTCGTCTGCAAAATAACAGATAAGAGGGTAAGGAAGCATCCTGCTTTCATGAGCAGACCAGAAAATGGCAGCGAGATGACTCCTGGGTCCTGTTCTGCTTCAGTTGCTGTCTCTTGACCTTGACTCCCTGACACTGAGTGAGGGGGATAACTGGCCTATCCAACCTCAGGGTGCAAAACTGAACAAAAGCAGTAGAAAAACAGCTGCTTCTAAGTAGAGGACTCCAGGGCGAGCATGGGACTGATTTAGTATATTGCTGAGGGGCTCTTAACTCAGCTGACTTCACAAGTCTTTGGTAGCTTGTGTAAATTCACAGATCATGGAGAAATGCACTCTGTGCTCTGGGGATGCTTTGTTTGAAGAGGGCTGCTTAACCTCAGTATCTTCTCCAGAGGCGGTGGTGAAAGAGGTGTTTTCTAAAAGGCCCTTCTTACGGGGTCCTTTTTGAAGGTATCTTGTGGCAATGTTGTACTGTAACGTGAGGCAGTGTGTTTATTTCCATGCTCTGCCAGCCCCTGATGCCGGTGCCACCTGTTTTCCTTCCCACTGCACAGCTGTGTCTTTGTGTACAATTTCTGAAATGGCTTTTTATGACATCTGTGTTTTAGCTCCCTTGGGACCCATCACTTGCAGTCCTAGCTCACTGTGTGCGCTCTCCCTCCCTTTGCAGACTCAGTGCTATAAATGTAACTTGCTTAAATCGCCACTCGCTGAAAGAATAGAAAAGATTCATGAGCAAAAATTCGCCTTCGTGGTGAAGAAATACTCACTACCATGATCTCATCCAGTAGCACAGAGTGTAGATTTCTTTCATTTGCAGTTGAGTCAAAATGATATAAATAATGAGAACAAGGCACACTCAAACCTTCTGCAAAGAACAGATCTATACTCAAACATTTGTTTTGTTCCAGGACTTGTATATTTTGTCCCAGTAACACATGGGGATGGCTCAGGGGAGGATTCCATGGGGGATGTGTTGTAGTTGTCATTGCAAAGGCCAGTACCTGCTAATGAAGACAACTAAACTTGTTCCCTGTTATGAAGCCCTTTGCCCCAAGAAGGGCTGTGAGGATAGCTGCTGCTGTAACAGGAGCCCGTGTTCCCTCAGGGTATACACACAAAAGCTGCCTTAAACAGTGCTGTGTGTTGGTGTGTGTTTTCTAGAGGTGTACAAATACCCTAGGCATCTGCCTAGTGCCACTACCCCAGGCACTGCAACACGTACTGCGATGCCTGAACCAATCCCCAGTGTAGGCTACAATTAATGGAAGAGGACTGTGGTATCCTAGATGGTACTCATTGGAAAAGTCTGGCTGTTTGAAGATGACTGGCTTGTGTATTTAAGAAATGCAGTTGGCTGAAACTTGTAGTATATATTCTGATTTTTAAAAGCAGAAGGCAGAAATGTTATTATAATAACAAATAAAAAGCAGCCAGCATTGCAGCTATGAGGTCGTGTTCCTTCCCCAGCTTGTTTGAGAGGGTAAAGAGCAGCAAGGAGGGAAGGGGAAGCCTGATATGAAACCAGATATGGTTTCTGCAAGCAGTACTGGCTGAACTTCACAGTGTCCATGCTGGCCCTGAGATTAGAAAAGTTCTGATGGCTGCCTTCAGGATAAAGGGGTGCCTAAAATCCCCTCCCACTGCAACCCTGTGAGGTGTTCACTGGGTTTAGTGGAGAAGGAATGCAGCAACATTCAGGCTTGCGTTTTAACTGCTGGAAGTCAATATCGTTGCAGCATAATGTTTGGGTCGGTCTCCCAAAATGGTACGGTCACCCCTCTTACTGTCATTATTAAAATCTGGTTTGTTACCATATTTGAAAAACCAATCTCCCTGCTGGGTTCCCTGCGTTTCCTCATTAAGTACAGACTGAAAGTGTAAAATAAAGCATATTTCTGCCCCAGTCAAAGCCTAGATGAGAGAGACTTCTGTCAAAGAGCCCTGATAATTAACTATTTACTTGAACTTGAAGTGCTTAAAATAAAGGTCATGGCCAGTTTTTGTTCAACCGAACTGAGAATTTCTAAGCAGTTTACAATAGTGTTCTTGTTAATCCGCAAAAGAATATAGCTGGCTGTTACCTACCTGGCCATTCTGCAAAGCTCTCCTTCTCCTCTTGACACAGTCCCTCAATTATACTTGAATGCACCATAAGTTTGCCGAGAGGGAGGTGTTCTCCCTGAGCACGGTGCCCAGTGTTTGTCCTGTACCCGTTCTGGTAAGCGTGACTTGCTTTGATTGGTAGGTCCCAACAGGGTTTTCAACAAGGCAGATGATGGGAAAATTAGAAATTGTGGGTTATCACGAATACAGCTGACTCATTTTAGGGGCAGAGGTTTTCTTCAAGGCAGTTGCTGTTCAACTCTAGAGAAAGAAAAGACTGTCAGGAATCCTAACCATTGGGCCTTTGGAGAAGAATTTAGTATTTCTGTTTCTGTGGTTTATGAAGCTTGGCTTTCTACTAGCTAGCCTGTGAAATATAGGGAGCATGGCAAACTCCTTTATGTCTTCTGAGGCATGAGATGTAAAAAAAAAAATTACATTTTCATGAATATTGTCTTAAATTTCACTCAGAAAAAAACTGTTCTCACCAGAGTATCTGGGGGCTCTGGTGCAAGACCTGTGAAGTCGTTGGGCTATACTGAACTGCCACCAAAGAACCTGGGTGAAATGGTAGGATTACTGGTGAATGGAAGACAGTATTTTTCACAATTGCCTAACATTTTTGCTCAGATTGAAAGACTCAATAGAAAGATTGTGGGAGTAGGCAAACTTCCTCTGATTTAAACAGAACAATATAGTTTAGTAATCTGACACAATGGGATTTTCTTATGAAGATGGAGCTTTACTGTAGAGCACTGTCATTCATTTAAAAATGTAAGTCTCGTATTCAAATTTACAGTATAAAATCCATGGAAGCAATGTGAAGTGCAGTATGTTCTATTCCCTGAAGCAATTTAGAGAAGCAAAGTAAGCTTTTCTTTTAATAAACAAAGGCATCCTCTCTCAGATAAAGAAATGGATTGGCTGTGCTTTTTCTTACCATCACAACGAAGCAACACAGACCGTGCTGCTAGTTCATCCCGGTACCTGCCTCCTACTTGTGCAGGGAGGAAGAACAGTTGCATGGTTTGGGCAGAGCTGAATAATTATGACACTAACCTGAAATTCGAGTGACTCGGTTCACTTTTCTTTTTGACTATAGACATTCTTTGTGGGATGACAATTTTCTTTGTCTTTCATGTGCTTCAGTTTCGTGCTTGTAAAATGGACTTGATATTTCTGTGCTTCAGAGGAATGTTCTGAGGTGAGTCAGTGTATTATACATCTGGGACAGTCTGAGCACCTATGGCTTCCGTGGAAGAGTCTGGTGAGAATATAGATCAAAATCTATTGCTTGTATTCTTCAGCCCGTGAATAAAGAAGTATCACCTTGTGCCAGTTTTAATCCATTTGTGTTCTTATCCTTCACTGAGTTCAACTAGACTGATTTGTGGTTTTTCCTCTTGCACTTGAGATTTTTGTTTTGGCAGGCATCTCTGTTCTGACAATTTCTTTCTGACATTTGGCCAAGGAAAAAAAATGACACAAACAAATTAAAATTTATTTCCTTGCTATAGGGAACCCCAGCCACAGATGAGCTCTAGAGCTGTTATCTTCCAACCTACCAGAGCATGGCTCAGATTTCTATTCTTCCCCTGGTTAAACTAATGTCACATTCTGTGACAGAGCCTGAGAATTTAGAGGCTCATCAAAAGCACAAGTCATCTATGTGAGCACTGGACTGATCTGAGAGTTTTCCATCTCCCGTGAGCGAGGGCTGAGCAGCCTGGCTGTATCGTGCCACTTCCTGCCCTGAACGAGCCAGGTTCCTTCCCTCGAACCCGTGAGCCAGCCCGGGCCACTTTCACAGCACACAGCCCCCTCTCCACTTGGAAAAGTAGCATTTCAGTCCTCACCAAAAGTAGCAATGTGGGGTTTTTGTTTGTTTGTTTCTCTACTCGTAGAAGCACTAAGTCATCTGATCATCACCTTATTCCTTCCTTTTCCTCTTACCTTTATTTTTTTTGTCCCTTTTTAATGGAGGTCAAATACATATGTGTAGGTGACACTAATCATTTCATACAGTTTGTCCCATTCCTCTGTTCTGGCTCAACCCCCTTGTGACATTCTGCTGTCCGGCCGATGACGAATGGGGTCTGGAGCGAGATGGAAATGAACCCAGGAGCGAGTTTATGGGACTGCAGTGGACCATCTGTTAATGTAAATGTTTAAGGTAAAATGCATTAAGGCCTGCGCGCTGACGAGACATTTCATTTGCATCCTGCCTCTGGGATTATTTCTGGCTCACGCCTAAGGGCAGTAGAGTTCCAGGGCAGACAAGTGTGCTTTTTCTTCTTCATCTTTTTGCTAGTGCAGGCTTTACATTATGGTTGAGATGCCAGACCCTGAAATGTGAAATATGCTGCTTAGGTTCAAAATGTGGTTTTAGTTTTAAAAATTAACAAGTTTTCTCCTTCCCCCAAAGAACTCATAGATTCAGTTACACTTTTTTTTTATTTATAGGAAAAGAGAATTTAACTGTCATTATTTTTAGAAGCAGGAGAAACTTCTCCATTCTTTGCTATTCAGAATTTAAATGTTAGAGAGCTAGTGAGCAAGAAAGTTCATAAAGAGAAAGTGCAATCGGTTGATACCACTTGTCCCTTGCTTTGTGCATGTCTGTCATCTTGAAATCAATAGGGAATGCTAAACTAGATTTTTCTTAAGTGTTCTGATAGTCTCACGAGTAACTTAAGTGAAGACAGTTTAAAAAGATCTGAAGGCGTGTCACTGCATGCTCATCAAGGCCTAGTCCATACTATCAATGCTGACAGTCTCCATCTAAGTCTGTGAAGAAAATTTTAGGTGTTCCCAAACCTTAAGAAGGAAGTAAGTCTATAGTGTTATAAGGCAAATAGTTTAAAGTATAACTCTTCTGCATTAGAAACAGAATACTCATCACTGGGGCTTTTTTATGCTTCAGTCTAAGCTGCCCTTAGAACAAAATGTTGTTGGTATGGATGGGAGACATGTTACAAGGCATTTCTGTGTGGCATTTCTTTAGGCGCATGAACTCTGAGAGCAAAGGGGCCTGAGACTCAGTATGGCACATTCATCTTGGCTCTAGTGATTTACTAATTTTGGATTTATGGGATAAAACACAGACAATGTCATAGTTACTAATAAACTGTCTGTTGATTACATAAATCTCCAATCTGATAAGTCTAAACTTGTAACCAAAATTTTTCCTTGTTTTCATCACACAGATAAGTTGTTCATACAGCAAGAAATGTAGGTGTTCTATCTGGAGCCACAATAACCAGGCACAGCTTAAAGCCATTAAAGAGGATGGTGTCCAGTTCATCTAAATGTAGCATCGACTGGGCCTTATTCAGTTCTTTTTATCTTGGATATACGACTTGGATGTGGCCTCTCCTGATACCAGCAGAGGGGAATTCTTGTCTGTCTTCCAGTCACAGGAGTGGAGAGCAAAGATTCTCATGTAATTCTTTTTCCTACCTTGGCAGTTTAAGTTTCTGTGAATAACAAGAATGACTTTGGCAGTGAAGGTTGATGAAGAACTTTGTGCTAAGGTCTTGTTAGCTTAGCATACTTATTCTTTACTAATTCCTTGTGTGGGCACCCTGCACTGAACATGCCTTTGTGTGGGTTAGAAGTGGATTAAGCTTAACTGCCAAAAAGAGCTCGAGGTATAGAATAAGGGAATTACAGACAGAATGCTGTTAAGTCACATTCTTATTTGTTCTGAAGTAATTTCTCTGTGTTGGCAAGCACTAAGGAAAAGCTTCTTGTCTTCTCATGGTAAAAGGGGAGAAAATCCAGTTTGGATTGAGCATGCCCTTCTTTTCTCCTTCTCTTTTAACTCCAGTTTGCCCTCTGTGCTGAGCTGGAGAATCACACATTCACCTCTCATTCTCCAGCTGAAGAAGATTGATGTGCAATTAAGATCTCTAAGGAGATGTATTAAACCCTGCAAAGACTCCAAATTCAGCCATGAATCTTCTTGTTATTTTGTTTTTCCTCTCCTTTCTATTTTGTGTATTACTATCTCCTCATCTCCAGGACAGTGGTGACCCTGGCTCATGCTCCAGTGAAAGGTGGGAGCTGAAGGTATTACAAAAACTAGTCCCTGAAATCTGCCTCCAGTTACAAAGCTCTTTGAAGCTGGCTTGGTATCATGCCTTTTTACTTCGGTCTTTCTCCTTTCTCATGCTGTCTTTGGTTAAGATTTGGTGAGTCACAGTTGCTGCGATGTGGCTGGATTCAAATGTTATCATAAAATTTGAAATTATTTCTTTTTAATATTAAAAGAACAACTGAAGTTTGGAAATCCTGTTCCACGGCAGTTTTTACCAGAAAACTGCTAGAAAAGGTAGAGGGTTTTGTTATTTTTTGGCTGACAACAAAATTGTTAGAAAATCTTGGGAGACTGGTCATTGTGAGATATCCACATTTATTTTCTGAATCCATGTATTCAGTGTGTGTGGATTCCAAGTTAATTTACCTCGCTTCTCACTGATCTGCTTTTCTAATACTGTAACAGAGCTCGTCTCCCAAAATGAAGGTATTTCCTTTCTTCGCTTGTATTTTGTTTCTTTTGGTTTAAATATCTTCAAGTATTTGGTGGGTTGTTTTTTTTTTGCTTCTTCAAGCATCCTTCTACCCTTGTGGGTTTTGACACAGGCAATATTACGCAAACCTGTGTGCATTAGGATTTCAAGCAGATCTTTTCACACAGGATATGTTTCCATGTGTGTAGGAGTTACTACTAATCTGAAATGTTAAGCCCGTTGCTCCATTTCTTGCCGTATGCATCATACTGTTGTTCTTTTGATTGAAAAAGTTGTTTCCTGCTATTGATCAGTCTCACGATCCATGCAGATGTATTAATCTAGACAGTGAGTGTCTGATTCCTCATCATACACTTAGCCTTTGTGAATACTCTGTTTTCATTCAAAGAAGTTGTTAGGCTCGAAAATGTACCATTTTTCAGAATTGTTCTGCTTAAACTGTGATATCATTGTTTCATTTCTCTGTACCTACCAAATTCTGAGACCTCTGCTAGTGTGCTGCGTTTGCAGCTATTTTGTCCCTGCCTTGTATTATGGTTTTAATTCTAATTTAGTTGAACGAAATGGAAATCTTTCTGCTTGAATCTAGAATTGGAAATCAGGCCTTATATGATGGCACAGTAACTAAGAAATTAGGCACATTTTCATGTCTTGTTCCTTATTTGCTTGTCATCTGAGGTACAGAAATCCTCCACCACGTGCAGATTTTCTGAAAGCAGAGCAAAACCAACAATACCAGTAGGCTTCATGTCCTCTGTTTATAGACGATACTCTTGATAGCAAAGACTGTTGAATTTTACTTCTACTTTTATAAAAATCTGTGAGAAAATTCCCTTAACAGAAGGCAGAAGCCAAGCCTTGATTGCTTGCAGTCTACAAGAACTGTGTATTATGTTTAGCTAGACCAGAGCATTAGCTTCAGTGTTCCGAACAAGATGGACTACAATTATTAAGTTCTCCCTGCAATTTCAGTTGCATTCAATACTCTTCAGTTCTTTTCCAGAGTGATTGTAAAAATTTTGTGTGTATTAAATTCCAGGGCTAATTTTTGTCTCACCTGTTGAAGTGACCAGTCTCTGTAGAATTCCTGCACCAGTGTTCTCTACCTTAGGATTCCCTGTAGATGTAAGATGTTACTCTGTAGTTCATTCTCTCTGATTGGCATTTTGTATGTCAACCATTTCAAAAGTGAAATAATAGAAGGGGTTAACCTGAGAGAGCAAGAGGAAGTTCAAAGAGCAGAAAAAGAAAGATAAGCACCTTGTCTGTCTCCCATTCTCCGGTCTAAAAGTAGCCTCTATGATTAATTTAGCAGTCTGTGCTCCTTAAGGAGGCATTACTTGAGCAGGACTTTGGCTACTCAGGCTGGAGGGAATGCGACGGGCTGGTGCGTAGCAGTGATAACCCAAGGTCACAGAGGTGTTAAAATGCCAATAAGAGCAGTTATGTACTGGAGTGTGTCATTATTAGTCCCCAAAAGAAGCTGACCATCTAGATAAGTTGTCCTGGCAACTCTTTAATACTCCTGGTTATAAAGGGTTATACTGCCAGTTCCTCCAATGCCGTCAGCATTGCTGAACCTGCACTGGTCAGGAAATTACTTTACTCCTACGATAGTGCTGTTACAATGTGTTTAGAGATTGCAAAGGCCTATATCGCCCGGCGTGTCTGTGGGGATGTGAGGCTGTCCAGCAGGTGTGAAAAGTTATATTGTAGGCATATTTCTGCATAGAAATAATTTTCTAAGTATCTCCTGAGAGAATGTGAAAGGTTGAGTACCCAAGTGTACCTGGAGGTATCTTTGAGTGCTGTCACACAAGCTCTTGACTGGACATTCAAAGATTCTAAAGAACAGATGCTTAAGGGAAATAATGGAAATATCTGAAACTGGACTGAGACTCCTGCATGGATTCATCCGTTTCAGATAGATTAAGGGACCTGGTTTACACTTTTTCACTATCTCACACCGCTTTGGAAAAACGTGCTGGAATAAACTATTGGAAATAAATTGACATTGGTAGAATTGTGCCAACATATGACATAAGTGAATTGAGCTCATAGCTAAGCATAAATCTGAAGACTGCAGGCACGCTCATCAGCTGTGAACTTCAGAGCACAGTCTCCATCCTGTAGGGTGCTGAGCAATTGCAAGGCCTATTAGCTATAGTCTTTAACGCAAGATTATGCAAAACTTTTAAAGCAAATGTACATATTTCTACCCCAATCACTCCCAGAAAAGAGATTTTTTTTTTTTGTTTTTCTCAATGCTGAAATCCCAGCAGGGCTGAATACTTGGTTTTCTTTTGTTTGTTTTCCTAAAAATAAGCTGAAGCCACTGGCAGACAATGAAGAGCAGTGTGTTTTGATGGTGAAGGTGGCCATTTTGCTATTTATGAGATCAGAGCTGCTGCTGTTTAAAGCCAACAAACTGGATGAGTCCAAAACAAGAAGCCGAGGCAGGTGATAGAGTTACCTTGGTCTTAAGTCTTTGTGTTCTTCCTTTCTGAGTATTTTGCTGTTTCGGGAAGGAGGAAGACAGTATTGTGTTCTTTGTTGTGCCTTACATAAAGGACGCAGCGATGTATGAAGGAACATGGAGAGTCCTGACTGAGCAGTGAGCTTGAACAAGTACCTAACTCTACTAGTATGAGCAATATTGATGCCCTCGTGTGAATATTGTCACTAAAGTTAAACCTCATGTACCCAAGAGTTGGAAGCATAAATAATTCTATTTTAACATTTATAATATATATAAAAAGCCATCACACTTTTTGTCTGGTTAAAATATCTTTTGTAGCCTGGAATGTTTTATTTGGTGCGATTTCTTTTGCTTCAGAAAAGTAGTATGAATTAAACTATAACTGCCCCAATGGAACAAAGTTAATAGCCATTTAAATTAAACTACAGCCTCCAGTGGATTACCACCTCACTCTTTTTGCTCTAAAATAGAGCCATTTTATCCCCTAGGTTACATAGTCTTTCCTTGTCGGTCATGGGAATTTAAATGTGATGCATTATCCACAGGAGGGCTCCCTTATTGTTCCCTGAAGGTAACAGAAACATATTGGGAGTTTCAAGGGGAAATTTCAGTTTCAGAATGCAAATGCAAGCAATACGGAGTTCAAAGAAAGCCTTTTTTCCCAGTTCACACCAAAATCTGGCTTCATGAGAAATTTTATGCAGGCCAGCCGTAATGTATTTTCTGTTTTGCCTCTGAAACTAAAATCAAGGTTGGGAATAATGTTCCTGCATTATATTTGTACTATTCCGAGTAACTTCTAAAGTGGTTTTGTTTTCTCTGAGATGTTAGCGTTAAGTCTGTGGAGAACTACAAAAGCAGCTCACATCAGGGTGGATGAAAAGAAGATAAATACAAACACCATGTTGCAAATGAGGTGTTTACAGAATATGATGAATCCTCAGATGCTTCTCCAATTGTTTTATATTTATCTTATCTTTTTTAATGGAGGGTATTGGGAAAGGAATTGGACTGAGACACCTGGTAACAAACATCCTGAAACAAATCCTTTGTGAACCAAAGACAAGGTCAGTTTTCCCCTTTTTCCTGCTCTGGCCTCGCACCCTGGACAGTCTGCTAAAGTTGCTGCGATGGGGAGCTATTTAGGATGTGCTTGGGCAGAGAGATGTGAACATGTGTCCTATCAGAAACTGCAACTTGCTAGCTTCTTTTCATTGTTGAGCAAAACCATATCTGGTGACAGAGCAGTGTAAGAACTTAAGTCAAGGTCTGCTGAATTTTTTGTTTTCCTTTTCTGTGTGTAAATTTTGGAGCCAAAGAATTAATATTAATTAATATGGTAATTTCTTCTCTTGCTTATGTGTAGCTTGGGTTCATCTCTGTCAGTTGTCCTGTCTTACTGTGTTTCTAGCTAGTTCCAGATTGCCCACTCCAAAGCAGTGCACCCCTTTCAGGCTGATGTTCACTGCATAAGCAATTATTCTGCATAATATCTCACTTACTCTACACAAGAACATTATATTAAGAAAATGTCAAGAGCCCTGGTGAACTCTGAGCTTATCTGATATCTTTCAGCCAGTTTCATTAGACAAGAAAATCTCAAGAGATAATTCTCAGGAGATAACTCAGGAGAAAAGTCTTGCAAACTGAGTTAGGAGAACAGGATTAGATCCCAGCTGTTTGTTTGAGAAATAACTAGCTATTATATGATAACATTAAATGACACTATGAAGAGATGCCAAAAATAGCCAATGGCTATGTCTATGATAGATGGGTTTGTTGTATTTCGCTCAGTGTTAGATTGACTTTTCTTGTGCTGCTGTGTGGAGAAGAACTTGGGAGAATTTTCAGAAGGGAGAACTACAAAGTTGAGTGTGTGGCTACTGTGATGAGCCTGAGAGATAGAATGAGGAAATAGTCCAAGTATGGGCGTTCAGTGGCCAGGATACTTGGACTGAATTTCTCGTTCTGATCTTATTTTCCTCTAGGAAGGTCAGCCTGCTGCAGGTGTGAAAGTAAAGGCTAATGCTGTGTATTTCATAGTGTCTTTACAAGGTTTGTTTAGGATTGTAAAAGGTTTTGAGATCTCTGGATTCGAAATGGCATGTGAATAGGTAGTATTATGGTTTATCATTAAAGTCTGTACTTTGGGGTGTGCTTCAGGTACACTGTAGATGTTAGAATAAGATGACGCCCTCTGAAGTGCACTCTTCTATGTAGTGTTGCTTTCATGCTGCTCCTCAGCTGTTTGGCTGGTTTATGAGGGTGGAGATTCTTTGTCTCGAAGTTGTAGACATTTTTGGGTCATCTAAGTGAGTTCTGACCATATTTAACAAAATGACAAAAAGTATAGACAGGAGAGGAGTGTATACAGATATTCTATATGATTTAGTTTCAGGCTAGATTTCAAGATCTTAAAACTAATATAAAGTTTAAATGTGGTACAGAATAAACAATACATTTGTCTAATTTATCTTCTTTCTTGTCCTACACAAATTGAGAAATTTTTGTTATGCCATGCTCTTCAGGAACTTCTTTAGCAAATTTTTTCTTAGTGAATCTGTTCTCTTTCTCATCTTTTCTCCATTTCATTGAGCCTATCCAAATTTGCATTATCTATGCAATATGCCATTTGAAATGTGCATCTTTTCAACACTGGAATATTCCTCTAATAAGTATCATTTGCTAGAACATCTGCAACTGCAAAAAGACTGCAAAAATAACCAAATCACATGGGATGCCTATGAAAAATACAGGAATTGGATTTTACAGTGGTAAAAACATAATTCTAATCTACAGCCTTTACTAGTACTGTTTTTGTGCAGCTATAGTGATGATGAGAGATGACCTTGAAATTTTTTTTTCATCCTGTTGGTAGGGAAGAGGGTAAGGCAGGGTTAAAATTTCTGTATGTAGTATTATATTTTAATATGAATTAAACACCTTTTCTTATGCCCGTGTTGGATTTTCTTCTGGAAAAATCTTTTATGCAAACATTCATGTAGTACTTGCCAACAGATGTAGCAAGAGCTTGAACACAGGCTGAAGTATTATTTCGACCTTCCAGAGATGTGTTAATACACTATTGCCATGACTGTGTGTCTTTTCTCTGACACCAGTGGAAGTCAGTATGTTGAGTGATAGATTTCTACAGGAAGTCTACTGAGTAGGTGGGGGCCCAGCATATCCCATGGACCATCTCTTCTTTGAGCTGGTGCGCAGGTTCAGAATTTGTGAAGATAAGGCACTGCATGTTGTTCTTCTCTCTTTCTGTTTCTCTTCAGACTTGAGTCTGTGCACATACCATTTGTTCTTTCAGGCATTTCTATGCATCCAAAAGACTTGCTTTGTCTATGAGTAAACACTGAGATCTCACAAGGTGACTTTAAGTGCTGAGTTTTGTCAGAGATGTGGAACTAAATGTTCTTGCTGTGGCTGTTAAGCTAGAAGGAACAGTAGTAAGATCTTCCCATTGAGGACATGATCTTTGCAGTTCTTAGTGGCATTGTTTTTAAGGTCATTTGGAGATGTGCATTGCAGTTCGTGTCAAAGGAGTATAGACCACACTCAGTTCTCTGCTGCAGTTGTTGTAAATGGAAGAAGACCTAGCATTGTCATAGGGGCACATCTATAAAATTTCCGTATTTTTTACCTGTGCCTGTTTCCCAGAATTAGGATTGTGCACTGGAGAAGTGCTTTCCCAGAGGCAGATCATGATTTTTCCTGTCACCATATCCCTAGAGGACCAGTTAAACTCCTGAGTGTGCCCAGTTGTCAATTATTTGTGTTCCTTGGCGTCTTGCATTCGTGACACATTCATCTCAGCTACTTTATTTATCATGTTGCTATTTGTCTTTGCTTTGTGTGAATCTTTTTCTCTTCCCACTTGCTTTCAAACATGTAGGCTTCCATTATTTATCCCTGTACCTGTTGCTCTGGTGAGTCTGCAGCTTGCTGATCTGCAGCTAACATGGGCTCTTGCTTCAGTTGAAGTGTACTGGAGTGTGAGAGAGAGAGGCCACAGGAGAGCAATTCAGGCTTCCTGCAGGCACCATGGAGACTGACTGTGGGCACTTCAGAGGACTTATAGTATGTGTGTGTGTCGGCACAGCAGCCACCTACCCTCTGCAGTGGGGTTGTGTGCAGGAAAGGCTGTGCAAGTGCCAAAGGGTACTCATGCTTACTGTCTTGGTGTCACTACGACAGGGCAGCTCCCAGATATGCTTTCTGCCTATCTGAGAAATCTGGAAGTTGTTACTAAAACTGAAGGTATCTTTTGAGTCCATTTTGATGCGATAGTGTTTTGGTGGTGCATCAGCATAGTTCTTCAAGAGTTTATCTATCACAATCCTTATGTCCTTTCAGCATATTGCAATAAGAATTGTCAAAAGTGACCGCATTGCCTTAAATGTAAGAGATTTCAGGCGATTAAATTGCAAATCCTTAGATTAGATTATTTCTCTTGTTTGATTTTGGTTTTTTTTTATTAAGTTTGGGTACCTACTTTTACTGTAACTGCAGGATTTAGCTGTACTGTTTTATGCTGTGATCATCTCATGAATGATAGCACTTCTTTTTTTAAGAAGTCATACATATAAATGTGCCTGAATAAACAGATACTTGAGTTCCGTACAGCATCCATTCCAGCTGTAAGGTTTGTGGGCATGTCCCATAAACACAGGGTTTGACATTTTCTAGAGGAACTTATAACTTCTTGTTCTCAGTCTATGGAGCCAGGGATTTTATGCATTGAAACGTGCATAAAAAAGTGAGCAGGGCACAGTGTGAGAAATGCACAGGGGAAGTTCTGAAATGATGATGTAATTTGGTGACATCTGATGGAAAACGACGTCTGGCTATATTTGGGGAATTGGAATTTCCTGCTGTCAACTGACCTGTGAGAAATTGTACATCATAGGAATCATAGGAAATTCCTCATTCTTCTAAGGGTTTAGTAAGGTTATTGTAGAGAATTGATTACTGATCCCCAAGCAGGGATTTGGCTCCAGGAGGTTCAGTGATGAGAAGATACTTGCATATCTAGGCAGTGTGTGCATACCAGAGCCTGAAAATTCATTAGAGCCTGTTGGATTTCTGAGGCTCCTGCCTCATGTCCGCTATCTTATGGGGTAAAGGCTGCCCAAGGTTGGTTTGTTAGGGAGGGAGAGCTATTTTATATACTCAGAGAAATGCTTGAGGTAAGAATTTAATATTTAAGGTTTGCCTGTTGGTTAGAGTGTATATATGTGTATTAGCAATGTCTTTGAACAGAGGCTTTATTTTGACTTGCGAGAAAGAGAAGATCAAGTTCCTGTGTATGTATTGAACTTCCCAAACACTTGAAAAATGTAGTTTTCCATGGAAATATGATTTGGACCTGCTTCTGTAAGATGATTTGGATGCTGTATATTGATGCTGTGATGTACTTACCTTACCTGAGTTAACCATGTAGCTGCTATGCCTTGACAGGGTGGGGGAGTGACCCTCTCCCACACTTGGTGGGATGACTCCTCCTGGAGCCTTGTGGGTGGAATATGACTGTGAAGGGCAGTCTCCCCAGGTTAGACTTCTTTGCCACTGTGCAGGATTTTTGCTCCTTCCTTCTGAAGTACTGGTCTGATGAGAGCCAAATGTTTGGAAAAAAGAATAATAATTCTGTAAGGAAATTAGTGGATAGTATTTAGATGTCCTGCATCAAACCCCTAAATCTCTTGTTTTGTGTTAGACGCTGTGGGTGTGGGGATGGGCGTATATATTTTTCTTCTTTCCTTTTTTTTCCAGAGAGATAATTGTGCCCGATGATGGAGTTTGCTCACTCTGGTTTTTGATCCTGTAGTGCAGCTGCTGCTCTATTTTCTACATGGCTGGGCTTTACTGCAGACCTGTCGAGCCATAGCTCACTTTGATTGATTTTTCTTTTCTTTTTTAAGAAAAGAGATTGCCATAAGCCAGTGTTATGGCAATGCAGCCCAAATATATAATTATCAGGGCATGGAGACCCCTTGGGCAACCCAGACTGCCTACATTTGGTGTAGCTGGATTGGCTATCTTTGCTTCTTGAATGTTTCTCACAAAAAATCCAAGTTTTTCCCTTCTGTGATGAGTTTGTATGATCTCTGTTGTTTATTTACTTATTGGGGCTTTTGGCTTTTATTTTTATTTTGTCTGGTTTGTTTTGGGGTTTTCTTTAAGTGGAGGGAAATGAGCAGACCAAAGAACTCATTTAAAGAAAATAGTTTTGTTGACTTCAATGTGCTTGTGATAAGGTGGGGGCACTTCATCTCTGGGTTCAGAAAGTGTTACTGGTGAGCACTGTATAAGACTATTTATGGTTGCTGTGTAAGTTTTATGAACTGTATTGTGATCCTTAGCTCAGCCCTAAGGTCTAATCTTGACTGAAGCAGCCCAAAACTCAACAAAAATGCTGTATCTCCATTCTCCTTACCTCTCCTTTTTTGTGGCAAGACGCTATAGGTGAGTCACTGAAGAGTACGCATAAGGGGTTGGGAGGAAGGATGAAGGAGATTAGAAGTGTGTGCTTGTTGAAATAGGGAACATGTACTTGAATAATGGTAATAAAATAGCTATACCAGAATAAAACCCTGAGTTGGATGTTCTTTTACTACAGAGTGAGTGTGTCACCTTAAAGTTTAACCGGTGAAGGATTTGGATGCTACATCACACTATATTGTGTTAGGTGAGTTGCTTTAATTAACTGTTTGCACACTCTTCATTGCAAAGGCAGGGTAACACTTAGCTTAAATCTCTTTTATGGTATCCTGTTCAATTGCAGTAATGCAGTAGTACACCTAAGAATAGTCTGCTGTAACCGTGTCACATAGATCGTTGTTGTTGTATACTGTTGTCAAATAAAAACATAAAGTCGGAAAGGCAGAGAGCATTTATCGATTTCTCAGTTGAGGCATAAAAGAAGTGGACAACCTTTCTAGGCTCAGTGGCTTAGATTTGAGGAAGATGAAGGAGGAAAAAAGGGATATCTTTGACGTAGATGACACAGGGAGAGTGGTTATATTTCTGACATAACCCGATAGGCCTGAATGTTGAGAATGCTGCGTCTGCTGGGATGAAAGGGAAGCTGTAAGTGCAGGGAGAACTGGGTGCTGCTTGAAATATCTCCTGGAAAATTTTAGTGGAGTGTGTCTCATAGATATGTATCTTTTCAAATGTTTCCTAAGCAGGTGGATGAGGCTGCAGACAACTTGTAAGCAATGCCTCCAAGGGAGGTTTGGACTGTGTCTGTTTCGAAGGGATACAGCTCCAAAGCCTAACAATATTAACTTTAAATATAGGCATAATTCACTCTTTCCCAGCTGATTGTTTTGGTGGGAACATGTGGTGAGTTTGAAATAGAAATATGTGAGACTTTTATAGTGAATTATAGTTGAATGTCATCAATCTCCTTTGCAGATTTAATCCCCTCTTGTTGGTGGTGCTTTAAAAAGACCGTTTAGAATAGATGCAACGATTTCTCTGTAGCAAGCTTTTGGGGCTTCTCCTGGCTCTGCAGCTCAGGTCGTCTGAATCAATCATTAACACTTACTACGTTTTGCTGTGGCAGCACTTTGCTAATGTCGAGTCCTAAATGAAGTGTCCTAAGCATGGTTATTAATGAGGAATAACTACTGTGTTCCAGATATTTTATTTGGTAGATTTGTAATAACAGCCATCCTTAATATTAACATTCCTTTTATGTTTATGACAGCTGTTCAGCCCTAAAGAGTGAAGGGTAATGAGGAGCCTTTAGGTAACATGATGGCATCGTGGAGGGTTCTGGTTGCTGTTGCCTGTTTTTTAGAATGTAATATTTGATTGTGTGGAAGAGGTTGTCTTCTGCATAGAGCTAGATCTGATTTAATCTGTCATCTTATGTAGGATGATTTCAGAGTAGTAACCATCAGTCACTGTCAGCAGCGTGCTCTTATTGAAGTAATAGATGCTAGATTATTTATTGCTGCTACCTTCCTATTAAAAACTGCTCCTTTTCATTACCGCAGCTGGCCTAAATTTGGGGGATAGTAGTTTATTCCAGTTATGGAGAGGAAATTAATTGAATGGAGTCAGAGATCTCTAACTGTTTTTTGTTATTTTAAAGGAATGTAAAAAATTCCTCTGTTCTCAAACAAAATAAGGTATGAAACATAAAGGTTCTTTTCTATACTCAGAGCACCAGTTCTCTCTGTATGGGATCCTTCCCCAAATGCTCCATCCCACAGCCATGTTGTACCACACCACACATCAGCTCAGCCTGAGCTGGACTTTGTCACTGTCTCCACCTGGAGAGTATGCTCAGCTCTTGCTTGTCTTCTGAAGGATTTTTCCCAGCAATGGTGTGTTGTCTTGTGGTTTTTCTGTTGTGGTTTGTTTTTTTTTTTTTAATTACTCAAAATCTGAATCAACATTATATTATCCTTTTGTCTGAAGCAGAAACCTGTTTTCAACTCTCTGTTGTAAGTACCTTACAAGTACCTGGGTGGCAATTAAATCTACCAGTTCCACTGAGATTTAATGTCTGCTTATTATTATTTTAGGCAGACCTTTGTCAACCTGTCAACAGTAAACCTTCAGTCTTTGCTTTCCTCTGCCATCAGTTGCACCAGTTTAATTTAAGATACTGCTTCATTACACCAATTCACTCACTTGGATTTAAACCTGGTTTTCATTAATTTAGCTGAAAGCAACTAAAAGCAGTTTAAATACAAACAAGAATTCAGTTATTAAATTAAGCCAACCTTTAGTAGAAATGAGAACTTTTACATATTAGTTTCTCCAGTTAAATTTTAGAGACTTGTTCATAGCTCTAGCTGTAATGTTTTTAGGGAGAAATACAGGTAAGATAGACAAGAAAAAAGATAGAGGGGATGGATCGGAGAGCAGGATGGCATAAACTCAAAGGAAAGAAGATCAGCAGGTTGGTTTTTTATGTGACTTTGTGTAAGCACATTTACACGTGAGTTCTTGATAGCTTCTTGTTCAAGCTGTTAACTATTTCACATCACTTTTGTTTTAGAAATGTCGGGAAAAAGGAAGTTACTGAGTCTTCTGGGGTCTTAGCAAGATGCTAATTAAAGGTTTGGATTGTTCTTTGTTTTCTTGATCATCACCCAAAATAGAAGTCCCAGTGTTGTCAAAAAGCTAAGAGTTGATGATTTTGTTAGAGAGGAGGAAGGGGACCAGGCAGGGGCAGTTAAAGTATTGTGGTTTTTTATTTGCAGAAGCATAAATCTCTGTATTCCAAAAGGACGGGCTCTGTGTGCGCATGAGAGAAAGAGAGTTAGAGTGAGTGCAAACACTAATGCATCATGGAGGACAGGTCATTCCGCTGAACGCAGTTCAGCTCCTGAGTGTTTGGAGATTAGAGGCAGCAATAATTTCTGGCTGCTGTACTTTATGTTAATGTGGCAGCCCATGGTTGTATATTTCTGCTGAGATGGCCATTTTTGTGAAGGTTTAATTCTGACCGCAATGGAAACCGCAGGGGTTTCAGGTATTGGTGTTTGCCTTTTGCTGATTTAGCCAAGTAGTGAAACAAACAATTTTTTTGTTATTTAATTTGGAATTTAGCGTCTGTTTCTTCTGACTCCTATAGACTAAAATGGTAAAATGAACAGGAAGGAAGCAGTAAGTTCTGACTTTCACCTTTGGGTAAATTGGCCTGTTAATGGAGGATCTAGCACTCTTTACAGATCCGATGGAAGGACAGAAACATCCCTGCAGGAGCTTGGCAGTAATCCCTCAACCCTAGAGCTCTTGTGATACCATTGATTTCTCACTCCAGACTCCAGCTTTCTCCCATCATCCTGTGCACTGCAGGTAGTCTGTCCTATCAGGAGGGAGAAAAGAAGTACTAGGCAAGGTCAAAGAACATGCTGTGTTCTGGACTAAGTGCCTAACATTGGAAAAGTGGAGAAAGTCCAGGGAAACAAATGAAAAACATTTTGGGAGTTTAAGGAATTGTTTTTAGAGGTAGTAATGTGAGAGTTAGTTTTATATTGCTTGATTAAGTGATAGCTGGGAGAAGAAGGGGCAATATAACTCTGCTGGTGTTTGAGGATAGTAAATATTATGGCTAGAGACAAGGTATTTAGATAACTACAAGTAGAGAATAGAAAAAATTTAAGGTACGTCTCATGGAAAACTTCTTGTCACAGATATGTGTCCTTGCACTGTCAAGCTTTGGAATCATTTCCCAAGGGAATAGACTAGAAACTCCATGGCTTGACAGGTTTTGAATTAGACTTGGAAAAATGCTACTCCATGCAGCATGTAGAATAATCTTCCTCTGGCAGCAAGATAGCATATGAAAGGAGAAAACGATGATCTTGCAGAGGAAATTATGGTCTAGTGATTTATGTACAGAAGTGGGCATCAGGACACCTGATTCTTTTCTGTATTTTATCACTGATTTACTTTATAATACTGGGCAAGTCATTTAATCCCTCTGTGCCTCTGTGTTCCCATCTGTAAAAGGAATGTTTCATCATCTCAAGGATTTACTCCCTGAACTATGTTTTCTTAGCTAGATGGTACTCTGGAGTGTTGTGATTATTTTTACAAGTACCCACAGTCTGGAGGAAACTGGAAACTCCCTGTCCCGTGTGAGTTACTGCCTTACCTCAAGACCCAAGCAATTGGTTAAAGCATCCAGTCTTTCATCTCCTTCACCCCGACAGATTAAAGTCTGTATGGCATAGCTGATGGAAACCACCTAGTTTGCCCACAATTTTGCTGTGTTGCTTTTGTCTTTTGTGGATCCCACTGTAAAGCAATGCTAGCTTGGGAGACTAAAGAGAGAGGAAAAATCATCAGGCTGTGTCTATTTACACCCACCCAGCAAGGCCCCAACCCTTGCAGTGTGTGGCTCAAACCCAGAATGGAGCATTTCATTGAGGCATCGCTCTGCTGCCTGCTCATTACAGCGGATGCTGCCATTCCTGTTTTCCTCTAACAAGCTTGTTTTCCTGAATTACTAGCTCAGTCTCCTAGAAGAAGCCACTAGCAATCATGCCAATTTCATCACTGCTTTTCCCCTTGAGGATCTTCCCTCATCCCTTGGTACTACAGTTGTGCATCGCTGTGTCCCAGCCTGAGCTCTCTGCCATGGAAGGAGAGAGGATGCTTCTCTCCACCTTGATTAAAAGCTCTTAATGCACATTACAAATAAGGTGTGATCTGTGCTGTCAAAAGTCTGGCATCCCATGCTAGGCACAGTAAATGCATGCCTCACTGGGGTCTCCACAGCATTTTCCTGGCGTACTCGCTGACTACCCTGTTACCAGATTTGGGTCTCTCAGGAAGGGTTTCTTCAGCAGGAAGCTACAACGAGATTGTAATAGATCCAGTGGCCCCCAGGCAAGCAATGAGCTAACAAACCTTTAGGGAACTTGCTGGGCTTATTTGAGAACACCTGGAGCTACTGATTGTTTGTATAAGTAATATTCCAAACAGCAGCAAAGCCAAAGATCTCATTATTCAAATTTGGGTTTACTGTCTCTTGTTTGCATTATTTATTTATTTTAAATTATTTGTGGAGCCACTGAAGGGGCTACATTAATGTAAGGGCTGGTCTCCTTACCACAGACCTGATGTTTTCTTCGACGCTGATGTGACTTCTCTGAGATCAGTGGCATTATTGTTTACCCATGCCAATTTAATTTAGAGGACAAAAACAGACCCAGGCTATCGTAATCCTGGAAATGGAATAAATCTGATGATGAAATCCAGGATCTTTCAGCCCTATTAGAAAGCTCCTTTAGGTATTTGGAGGAATATAGGGCCTTGTAAAAACTTGTCTAGAGTTTACATGTCAATTTTCTCATGTCTGCCACAAGATACTACTTTAACCTGGAACATAATAGCAGAAAAGCCAGAACAGTCAGTAGTTAGGGACCAAGGAAAATAAACTGAATATACTATGTCCCCCTTGTGGAATACCCTCTTACTACACTGCTGAGTCTGCTCTGTGTCCAGGGAATAGTGTAAGTATTTTGCATTTTTGGTGTATTCTCAATTTCCAAATGATGTCACCAGCTCTCAGAAGTAGTTTCCCAATTAGTTTGTGAGATAAATCTCTAGGTTTTATCCTCATCTTGAAAAAAAGAAGGTGCAGAAAGGAAAGGTTAATTGATAGATGCAGGAAAAGAGCTCGGGAATCCCTCTGTTTTTTGAAGTACAAGTTTAGCAGCAAGATAGCCTTGCAAAAGCAGTTTTGTAGCAGTTGTTTCTGCAAGTCCCTCAAGGGAGCACACACCCGTTGCATAGGCCTAAGCTGTCTCCACAGCTCCACCTGCTCTACCACAGCCTGCTGGAGTGTGATCCTCCCACTCTGTATTATCTGACTCATGCCACAGAATGCTTTGTTTAAAAAAAATAAATAAAGTACTAACATGCAGCAGGCTCTGTTCCTTGACATAAAAATTTCTTCTCCCTTTGTTTGTGACTCAGCAATGCCCATGTAAATAATTTATCATAACAAGCGCACAAGATGACACAAAGGTCCAAATAGGAGGGACCTGAATTTGAATCTTAAACGTGAGCGTTCTCTGTCCCTGTTTTAAGATGTAGAATTGTGAATGGATGGTGGTCTCAAGTCTTTCTGCCTGTCATTTGGGATGGGTTTGGGACTTCTTTATCAAAGATACCAAGCAAATAAATTCTGAAAGAGAGCAGTTTGCAAACCTGACTCATCATCTCTTTCCTTCCTTACCTCCAGCCTCTGCACTTCCCTCGGCTGCTCAAGAAGGTTTCAGCGGACCTTGTTAGTATTCGAATAATAGGTGTCACACTGACACCTCATACAAAATTCATGTTTTCTAACGTTTATAATAAGGGTTTTCTAATGTGCAAAGATCACTTAAAGGTTTTGTGGAAAATCTGTGTCAGAGCAGCAACAGTAGGAAATAAGTCTTCCAATTCTAACCTGGTAAGGTCTTTGGAGAAACAAGGGGAGAAAGGAACAAAGGGGAAGGAGTGGACTAGAGCATAAGGAAAAGAGCTCACTACGAAGGGGCTGTGTACATGTTCTTTCCCTGGCAGGCCTTCTTGACAGCTCTGTTGTAGGTTTTGTCCAAGCAAAGCTCAGAGAGCAGTTCAGGGATCCTCTGTCATAGTTATGTTCCTCTAATGATGGTGTCTTTCTTCTCTTGACAAGTCAGCAGGGTGAAAGATTTGCTGCTATCAATGAAAGTGGAGGGACACTGTAAGCAAGAAAATCATAGTGAATGTAATTTCTGAGACAGTTTTGATGTTTTACTTATTTAAAACTCAACTAGACAAAGAACAAGAGAATGGTCTTTAGAAAATAATTCTTTCAAGCTGAAGCAGCCAGTGACTAGCCATTATGTGACAGTTTACCTAATTTCATCACTAAGTACATGGTCCCTTACACACCTGCCTACTCATTACTCAAGTAGTAAAGACTTTTACAGCTTGCAATTTGGAGATGTTGTAAAGATAAGTAAGATACAGCAAGGTGCAGTTATCCCCATTATGAGAAGAGGATCCAACAGATTTGTAAGGATATGTTATGTGCTTAAATTCCTTTAAAAACCCTTGTCTTTAAAGATTTTATATGTAATACACAAGAAACCTGTGGTGTGGTAACGAGCTGAACCTGGGTTTTACAATGCATGATTTGCCAAAGGGTGTCATTGAGGCCAGGAGCTTAGCAAGATGCAGAGAGAGATGACATTTATGTAGATAATTGCTGTAACTTTGGATATTCTTGTTAATAGGAACAGGGAAATTGGAAAGGCTACTAAACCTCATGCTTTAGATCAAGTTTAGAGATTAGGATGTTACCTTTTACGTGAGAGTCTGATTGCCTCACTGCAATTGCCTCCCTGCATGTTCGCCTCGACGTTTGGGTCTTGGCAACTATTGCTTCATGAGTCAGGCTGCTGCAGCACACTGCATCTCTCCCAACCTCCAGGTTTAAGCAGATTACTAGTTGCCTACTCACTAGATTATCCTTCTCTTCTTCCTTCTTTTTTGCCTCCTGCAGATGTTGGTTGTAAATTTTCTGTCACTGTTATTACATTGTTGTGCTATTCTCATGCCTTGAAAGTGGCTTCATTGCTTTGTGTAGCTAGTGGTATATGTATATACATGGGAAACAGCATATGACAACCAATATCTTAAAATTATTATTTCCCCATTTTTCTTTCCCTTTCCTTGGTTTTCCTTCCATATTGCATTTCTGTAGTTTTGGTTTCAGTGAGCAATGTCCTTCTCTGCAAAACCAAACCTCATTATAATGTAGCTACCTGGATGTTTGCATTTAATGTAAACAGAGATTAGTTCTGTATTTAAAAGTTAGGTCACTGATTAAGTAACCTGTCGATTCTTTAGTAATCACAGTAATATAAGTATTTATGAAGATACATCTGTATTTAGGGATAATTAATCAGGTTTAGAAGTAAAATCTGTATGGCTAAAGGAAACACCTTTGTTATCTTTTAGAAAAAAATAAAAGCTGGTACTAGTGAGGAGAGATGTCACTATCTTCAATTAAAAATCAAAGGATGCATTTAAGACTGAAATGAAAATAAATCAGACCTCAAAGCATTGCTGCTTCTTGGGCTGTATCTGTTCATAACACAGGACATCATCTCCAGAGCTGTCAATCTGAGATGTTTTTGTGAGTACCAATCTCAATAAAAAATAATTAAATTGACAAAAGCTACCAGGCTGAATTATTTCAATGTCTGGAAGCCTCTCACTTCTGCAGAGCAAGGTTCCCTTAAGCCCTTGATTACAGGAGAAAATGTGTGTGTTGTTCTCTTTCTGCCTAGTCCCTATTCCTGTGCTTCCTAAGACCATGGTGGTAGTTCAGCATGTTCATTTTTCTTGAGAACACCCCCCAACTTTTCTGTAGTATTTTCTGTAGTAGTAGCAGCACTGATCATGTGAGGTCCCAAATCTGCATGGGAACAAGGTAACAAAGATCTATAACAAGGGAGTTTAAGACAGATCAGAACTCTGCTCATGGAATATGTTCTACATAAACACTGGCAGTCTCAGCAGTATGAACATTTATATGTGACTCAGCATAATAAGTAGAGGAAGGATGTATGTCAGAGTGTGGGACTGAAGCCAGGAGAGATGTTTTTTAAACTTTCTGCATGTCTGTATGTCTGCCTCTCTGTATGTCCCAATCTGTTGAATGGTGTAAGTAGTAGTGGCCAAGCCTCTTCAAGAGATTAGGGAGCAAAATGCATTTGTAGGCTGATTTTTCAGGCATTGAAGGTAGAACAGATGAGCAGAACAGGTGTAGCTGTAATGATTCCATAGATGAGTAGAAAACTGGAAAGCAAAGTCAAAGGTAGCTTTTTTAAATTGTTGTATGTAGGACTGAATTGCAAAAGCTGTTTTTATAGTTTGCTGATTGAAATAGAAAATGGAGTGTTGGAAGGAGTCAAGAACTTTTCTTTGTCTCTTCCCTGTATAATTAAATTATGCTTTAATGTATTTCTATATGTTATAGAGCAAGTGCTCAGTTGCTTTTTTTACTGACTTCTTAAAATGTAGGAAAATTTGAAATTGAGAGTTTCACTTTTAGATGAAGATGTAAAGGCTTTCTTTTGAACCACTGTGTAGCCTTTTTTTAGATTGTACTTGGCATTATTATTTTGGCTGGAGCAGCTTGAGTATGATCTCATTTAGAGTAGCTTCATTAGATTGCATATGCATTTTTGGGAGGTGAATGAAATATACAATTAAATGTTATATACCTTTATTATGGAATATTATATGAATGAAAACTTTCTTTGTAGGAGAATGGAAAATGTAGAGGTATGCAACCCATTTTCATTCTCCGTGTGTTCAGAAAACTCTTACTGTGATTGATGTGACCTCCTCTCTCAGTCTTCTGAGGAAAGGAATCTAATCAGGTTATTGCATTTAGAATGGACAAAAACCCAAGAAGAATTAAAAGCATTAGCAGAACAATGAAGTGAAAGCTACAGTCAGAGAAGGATCATTGTTAGGGAGAAGCCGCAACTGCTCTGTAAAGCCACGGTGCTGCTTTCCCAGTAAGACATTAGTGGGATGGATGATATTGTAGGAAAGGAAGGTTTTCTTTGAACATCCCAGATAAAACTAATTGGGAAGCAAAATCTTTCCCCCTGTCCTGCTCCCTGGGGATTCATACAAACCTTGTATGAAGGCATTTTCTCTGTACTTATATCCAAAGCCGGGAGTATTTTGGAGGTACCTAAGAGAACTGAATTTATGTAATTTGAATTCTACCGATATGTATTCTAAAAGGAAAGAGATGTTCAGGAAGTAAGACAGAGAGTCCTATTATGAAATTACCTTTCTGGATATTGCTCTGACAACCAATTTTGAAAAAGTCCTAGCCAACTTCCTTGTGAGTTGGTGGGTCTCAATCTACTTGAACAAAAGGCACGACTATAATCATGAAGCTCAGGAACACAACTGACTCCCTTTTGGGAATCTTAGCAGCTGGAATAATTAAGCAGTGAGGAAAATTAAGCTGACTTGATGTGAATTAATCAGAGTAACTTTTAGAGTTTTAATGTACACCCCCACCAGTACCAAAAAAGGCCCTGCCTACTGGCCACGGTGCTCATCTCCAACCCACACACGTGCTGAGAGACACTGGAGCTGATTACAATCTGTATGAATATTATTTTTAATGGTTATAATAGTCCACTTCTGAATAATCATTAAATGCACTTTTTTTATTTTTTTATTAAAAAACCAAACTAGAATGTATGCAGATGACTAAAATATCAACAGTTCCTTTCGTCCTACGCAGAACTATTATGCTCAAACATTTCCAGTGAAAGCGTCTGCAGCAGATCACAAGCAGGATTTTAACCGTTCAGTTGTCTGATGTTCAGATTTCTCTGTTCGTTGTTTTGCAGCCTGGGGAGCGGGTTGCCAAGGTAAAATTTTCAAAAGCTCATTAACTTGCCTTGGAATAATTGAAGACTCCTTCTCTGGATGGCCCAAAGATATGTGTATGACACTAATCCAGTTTGCCTTTAGAATTTTCTATCAGCCCATCACCTTTACATCTGAGCACCTCTTGGGTTAATGGGTTTTGGCATTCTTCCTGCTCTTCAGGGCTGAAGAGGCCAGGGAAATGAAAGGAGGCTGTTAAGTTGAGAAACAAAGAGAATATGAAATGTTACCCAGAATGGGGTCTGTGGAATGAGTTAGGAAAGAGGGGAAAGGGAAGGAGCGACTGGTTGAAGATGGTGCTATGGCTCTGTATTTCCTCTAGCATGTGTTGTCTATTGACTCCCTAGTTGGTGGAGTGCTTTTATGTGTAGAGTTATCTTCCACATTTTAGAGACAATTAAAGGAGGTTCACTTTTGGCCCTAATGGTGAAAGCCTGTGCTTTTCACACACTTGGGTTTTAGCAGAAGGTTCTATTATGTGTTGTTCAGAAATAGTTACAGAAAGGGTTTAGAGCTGTTGAGGTGTTTTTTCGATCTCAAGTATGTTCCTTTTGTGAGTTGTACACATTTTATTTGAACTGAATCTCTCTTAAAGCAAGTGTGTTTATACATTCCTGGAGAGGAGGCTCAGTCTTTCCTTCTCAACCCAGATGTGCCACTGCAGCTATGCCAAGGCTGATGCAAGTTGATCTGGATTAGCTGCTCAGTGCCAGTACTTGGGCAATAGTATCTTACAATCAGCTGGAGTAAAGAAGCCACGAGGGGGTCACTATCTGTGAAATCCTTTGAGTGAGGTATCTCTGCAGGTCCTTAGTTCTCTGTTACTCTTGTTATTTCCCCTCTGCAGTTCCCGTTTCAAAATGGGATGGCTCCAAAAATGACCATCCTGTTCTTTTCCGCCAGACTGACCCCACATGCAGGCTCATTAAGCCCCAGCTTGCTTATTGTTTGTGTTCTCAAGACTAATGTAAGTCGAGGGAGAGATAGTGCTTGGCTTTGGCTCAGAATGCCGAACAAACAGCCCAATGGTTTCTAACTAACTCATTTAAAAGAAGAAAAGCTAACTCCGTTTTTCATGTTAGCTTGCTCTAGTAGCAATTTTTCCAGGGCATTTGTCTCTATTGGTTGGAAATACAGAACAAGGATGAATACAGTCAGAAGCTTTGGTGTCTGTACTTTCAGGCATTTGATAGAGATACTGGAGTGGAATAAGAATCCCTGACCTAATGAGACCAGCAGAGAGAACCGTAGATTTCCTGTGCCACAATGTGGCCAATGAAGGCCAGGATGTGGCAAACCCTGCATCCTGGTTTGAGGTAAAACAGAACCAATTTTCTCTTCAGTAATTTTACTTCGCAGCTAAGCCTCTTCTAAGTAACTGAACTCTCTGAAAGTAACGGTGTATTGTTCAGAGTGTTCACTCCCAGAGAGAGAAGACCTGATTGTTTCTAATTTATATCAAGGAATGGTACATAGATGCAGTTTCAAACTGTTGAAATAAGCTGTTTGATGGACTTCCAAACTGTTGAGGAAGTGGAAGATATTGCAAACTTCTGTCAGTTGTAACTAAATATTCCAGAAAAATAAAAACATTACTTTATCCAGATGCTGCAGTTACAGCTTTGATTTATTTTAAGCCTCCTCTCAGGGACAGACAGTTGAGTCGCACTGAGGGTTATCCATAACAGGTTAGGAAAAAGAACAGGATTCTCAAACTGGTCATTCCTCTCACCTTGAGTGGGAGTGTTAGCATGAGCTAGTTTTCTGTGAGCTGAGGAAGTATCAAAGGAAAAGGAGAACTGTTGCTAATGGGTAGACACTGAAAAGGACCTCCTCTCCATGATGCAAAGTGAGTCCAAAGTGCTGAGGGTATCTGGCAGCAGGCAGTGGAGATGATTGCTGGAAATCCAGAGATAAATTGTCGAGACAAAGTCTTGGATTTTGGAGAGGCAGGGTGAGGGAGCATCTCGTCATTGGATTGCTGAAGAGGGAGGAGTTCAGATATGCAAAGTGGGAAAATGAGCAAAGGATATCCGAGCAGCAGTTTCTTGAAGATTTAATGATGCATCAGATTTTGGTTGTAAATTCAGCTGGCTGTGAATAAAAAACAAAAGATATGTATCTGAAACTATGGCCTTTGCTCAGCAAGGTCACCTTGTCTCTGCATTCAGTGGCAATGTTTCAATATGCTTGTAAGATTTGTCCTACCTTCCTGTGTACGTGTCTTACTTCTGGAAGATTGTACCTCTGTAATTGTGCCTTCTCTAAAGACATAAGACCCTCTCATCCTTTTCCCTCCGTGCACGTCTTTTACTTTTGCTACAAATACATTGTTCAGAAATTGAAGACTCATTTATACTACTCTAGACATCAGTAGGGCCTCTACAGGTTTTTAAAGTGTCCTTAGTGATGAGATTCTTACCCTCTGAGAAATGATACTGTTACTTTGTGTTTGTAATTTAGTTTGGACATTCTGTGACAAGCAATATGAAAAATAAATAATAATTCCATAACATCTTCTTACTTTCTTGAAGATTTCCATGCTCTTCAGTCTAAATTTTTCTGCTTTTAGTTTGATTTTGATCTTTTTGCATAGGTTCTTCCATTTTTCCTATGCATCTCATATTTGTAGATTTTTGTTTCTCAGTCAGCATTCGTCCAGGATTTTCATATTCAAATTTGAAACTGTCTTCCCAAATCAGCCTAAGACAATCACAGATTTTCTTCATGTCTATTCCTGCTTAGCCTTGCCGAAAGGAGCTTTGCAGTATTTGGTAGGCAGTCCAAAGAAAAATGAAGAAGGAAATGTCAGAGCCTAACCCACTAGTGAAGTAAAAATGAATAATCAGTCCTGTAGATACTTTTCCAAGCTTTTGTGTGTTGCAAAACAAAACAAATCAGGTTAGAATTCTATGGGGAAATCAGGCTTTTGTGTAAGACTTAAAAAATTTACTCCTTTCTGAGTTCTACCTACATGAATTCTCTTTCAATACGCTTTCTTTCTCTCTGTGCAGCACATAACTGTATATTTATTTATTATATATATGTAGTATATTTTATATAGTATTTTTGTCCCATTCTTATACTTTGATCATAAGATGCTGTTCATCCACAATCCGAGTCATTCTGTCTGAAGCATGGGGTAATTTTTAATGATACCTATATTGTAAATTCCTTTCAATGTAGAATAAGCTATTAGGCAGTGTCAGTAGAACTCTAAATTAAATGCTTGTGAACCTTGCACTGGCTCTGGTTGCTTTAAAATTTGAAATAACACTTTCCTGCAATGCTATTTCTGGGAGTGTGTTTTGTCTTTGTGGAAGTCCCTTGTAAAGCTTTATGAACAGTATCTTCTCTGTCATCATGGCACAAAACGTTATGGCTGGTTAGTTGCAAAATACAGCAAAAGAAAGAATACTATCTTCAGGGGAATTTTATGTAGCCAAGAATATATCTACCCAACAAGGATTTTAGTCAGACCACTGAAATTCTTGCACTATCCTTATGCCAGATCACATATATAGGACTTAATGTCTTGTGGTGTTTGTGATCGTTTTTTGTGCTGTGGTCAGGACTGCTCTAGCTGTCTCTGGAATTTGTTCCTCAATAGGTTCTCTACTGGTAGGTTGCATCACAGGCCTCTTCAAATCCCATTTGTTTCGACTTCTGCTTTCAAAACAGTATCTTCAGTGGCCATGCATGTAAGGAGGCTTGGGTTCCCACTTGCAGTGTGGTAGTTCTGCATGGTTTTGTCTCCCATCCTTTTCTCCTTTTCTTCATCTCCTTCTCTGAGCCTTCATATTTCTCTTTCAGGGCTCGTTTCCTTGTAATCTCACAGTGGGATGCAGGGTGCAAGCCCCTGGGGCTTTAAATCCCAAACCAAGTCTTAGGTGAGAAAAGCAAATGTTGCTCTCATACTCTCACTGCAACCACTGCTTTGATTTGTAGCTGAGAACTTCTCTTTTGTTGTCGAGTATTATCACCTTTGACTCCTTTGCACAAACCCCAGCATCTTTGTCTTTGCTGGCCATAGAGGCATATGTAGTTGCATGGATCTGAAGTGTCAAACTGCTCAGTTTCTGGTTCTCTCTATCAAGATATATGATAAGCACTCAAAAGACTCTTGACTTTGTCTGTATTGAATCTAATTTAGAAAAAGGAAAAAAAAAAAAAGCATAAGAACTCAGGTTATTTTGGGAATAAAAATATTACTTTATTTTTTGTTTTCTCTCCCTCAGCAAGCTTTGTAGTTGGACACATGGTTACTAAGAAAATACAGCTGGAGCAATATAAAAATAGTTTCAATTAAAAAGATGTGAAAAAATATAAAAGTAGCACAAACATTCATTTTTCTTAATAAAAGTGTGAAATTTACAGAGACCAGGATAATGCAGTTGGGTATAAAGATTTTGTTGCTAGTCAGTTGCTATGACCTTCATGAATCACTCTGGGCTTTTCTAGTTATGAATAATACCCACACTTCTAGCAATAAAACCTATATACCATACCCCACAATATTTTGTTGTTTTTCTGTAATTAAATTATAAACTTCACTTAAAATATTCTGCAAATTGCTCCATCTGGACCCAGTTACCAGAGTAGCTGGAAGTGATTCACTGTCTACAAGGAGTTCATAACACTGAAGTACGGAGATGAAGTCCACCCTTATTGTACTGGTAAAGAGTGGAGCCATAGGGGTCTAGTGACTTTCCCAATGTCATGTACTGAGAGACAGATCCCCTGAGTGCTGGGCAGGCAGCCTAATGACTGAGACATCCCTCAACCCAGTGGAGTTTGTGACCCAGATGAACATGTTTGGTGCATCTGGCAACACTTCAGCCCCGTTTCTGCTGAGCACATCTGTAATTTTTGGCTGCTGTGCAGATATTTTGCCTCTGTGCACATCTGGAAAGCTGGCAGGTACGCGAGCATGGCCATTGTGACTGTCTGAAACAGGTCTCAACCAACAGTTAAAGTTTCAGTGAGTTGTGCATTATGATATCCTTGCAGAACTGAGCTGGGTTACCAGTAGTAGCTGCAGCAAATTTGCAGAGCGCTCTGGATAATGGAAATCTGCCATAAGCTGTGCTGTCAGTAGGTAGAAAAGGTCAGCTGTGTATTCTGTTGGAGAAAGAAAATTGTGGTAAAGGTCAGAAGGATTAAGACATTTTCACTCTTCCTCAATCTGCCAGTTCTTCTGGTTCTTTATTGTGGTGCATGTTTTAAGGAGTTTCTAATTAGAAAGCTGAGAAACCCAACAATGAAGGCCCATCTCCAACTTTTTGTCTTTAGCCCTTCAAGCTGGGATTAAGTTAAGGAAATACTACCCCCTCTCCTCCCTACAAAAAAAAGTAAGCTATGGAGCACAGTGTGCTTTCAATAACCTAAGTGATATTAATCTGAAGCGAAACACACTTTGTTATTGAATACAGCTCTCCAAAATTGAATACTGAAATCACAGCAATGGCTTTATTCTATATTGTGCTCTAGGCTTCCCTTGAGAGCCAGTAGATTTATTTTTACTTCCTTGTAAGTAATGTCCTTAAGATGGGCTGTTTTATATTAATTACGTATCTTTAATAAATGCAAGGAGACAGTAAGTTGTCTAATGCAAGGTTATAATATAACAATCAGTGCATATTTGCAGGGGATTCCCAAAGAAGCTGTATATTTGAAATCTAAGGAAATCCTCTGTGTTTTTGTACATAACGAGCCTCTAGAACTCAGTGGTGTGCAGTGTTTTGGAATCTTAAGTGTCTTAGAAATAGTAAGTGTGTTAGAAATGTTATGTGGAACACTGTAAGTAAGTAATGAGCAATCTCTCTATGATGAAAGTTGCTTAGAAAGCCTTATAAGAAATACAAAATCCAATACTCTGGAATATAAACAAGCTATCAAGTAAGAAGGAAATATATAGTTAAACCAGGTATTTGGGAGCTACCTACCAAAAGTATTCTTATTAATGACTTCACTCAAATATCTGTTACCAATAACTCCAAAGCACATTCTTGGTAATTCTGCTAACAGCTAAGTGTTCATTTTTTTTCCTCGACATTTCTCAGGAACTGCACATTCACAGTGGCACAAGCCATGAGGCAGAACTGAACACTGAATATTAGCAAAGCATATTTCATGCAAAGCTTAACCAAAATTTCAAACCACTTGGTTTTCAGTATTCACTAGCTTTGATCTGCTAACAGTTGCCTTTGCCTTTGCTGGCATTGATATTAGCCAAAAGGTCTTTCTTCTTTTCTTCTTTTATTTTTTTAAATAATGTTATAATTACTAAATATTGGAGCCCATGATACATATCTCTTCCTACTGTAGCTGTCTGCCTCTGAAGAGGGAGCTGGCACTTTCAGGGTGGAATGGGAAAGGGGGAGTGTTTGTCAGGATAAACAGGGTTGTGGTGAAGAGTGCGAGTCCATGGTGACCAAGACAGCTGCAAGCCACCGTCCCTCTTAACAACAGCAGAGATACCTGCAGCAGCACAGAGAGAACTGTAAAAACTAATGAAAGGAGAAAATGGATTTCATAAACTCGCGGTTTAAAGTTGATGGTGCGTACCTTAGGGACCAGCAGATGCATTGCTTAGTGAGGAAAATCTTTACATTTATTAAAATAAAGAGATGGAAATATATATGGTAGAGAAATCTGACCTTTTGTCCCGAATGTTTTCCTGTGGTTCCCATTACACTTACTCCTTCTCCCATTAAGTCTTTTCTTGTAGGAATGTTCCTATGCAACTTTCACTGGTTTTCTCCTGAGTGGAAATCTGCAAAATTGAGCCCAGGGTTTGGAATACAAATACTGGCTGTGAAATAGCTGAACCTGGTATTGCAACGTGAATGATAGCAACCCAGGAACTTGTGCCGTGCAGACCTACCAAGATTCAGAGGCAGCTTTTTCTTCCTACACTGCGAGCCATAGAGAGCAGCTCCTCTGCCCATGATGGATAGGAGCCGTTCAGTAGCATCTGTAGCTATGCGTGCTTTCCTTCCTTTGGCCCACTGCTGGGTCTGAGCTCCAGCCGGTTAAGACTAAACCCAGTCTTCCAGCTTTATTCATACCTCCATTTTAATCTCTTGCGACTTTCTTCCTTTAGATTTCCTTGAGTGCAGTTCAGTCGAGTGGCTGCTGAGGTAACAACCTGCAGCCGTTTCTGTGTTTGTGCCTATCTTGCTCTCTTTGCATTTCTTTCTGAACTGCCAGTTGTTTTACATTTCATGCTCAAATTGTATCACTTGTCATCCAAAGCACTGCAAAATTCTTTTCTTCCTTCTGTTTCTGCATAAGTGCTTCCTGTGATTTCTGTCCAGCTCTCATCAGACTCCAGTATCATCATATCTTTTTTTCACTCTTCTGTTGTTACGTCTTTAACAGCCATTTGGCATGAATGCCATGCCTTGCCCTGTCTTTTTTTTTTTCATGTCTAAAACACTTTCAGCTCATTCAAGTACTTCCTGGCAGGGTCCTTCCCATACACCATTTTTCTTGAGTAAATCATTGGGAAAAAGAGAACTGTAGCAACTGGTGTGAAAGGGGAAGTTTCTGGACAAAAAGTAGTTTGGAGCTCACTTATCTTCTCATTTATTACATCTTGGAAATGTATTTCTAGATCATGAGTTATTGGGCTATATAGTAAATGTAAAAGAATTTTTGCTATAAAGAGCTCAGTGTTGCCACCTTTGTGTAGAGTATTTTTGGCTCACGTGAGCTAAGGGTAAGTTTCGAGGATCTTTTGCTGACAAATATGCATTTGGAATTGCATTTGACCTGGTCGCTGAGTAAACAGGGTGCTCTGGAAGCCATATAAGTGATCCTGTGTTCAAACAAATGATCATAGCCTCTCAGCAGCCCTTCAGCTTCTGGGAAGAAGTTGGATCAGTGAATAAGCAAGTCCCTCCATGCTTTGGATTCACACATAGACATGTGCTACAGCAGGGATAGCCCTGTTGAAATATGAGGGGCTTATGTGGGTAACTCACAGAGGAATATGGACTCAGCAGATGGGGTGGTGGGGCACAGGGAGTGATTGTGGCTCCTGGTAGGAGTCGTGCCTGGATGCTCTGTAGGGAGTTAAGATAAACTGCTTATGGTTGTGGGTGATGTGGTAGGTGTATTGTTCTCTGGGAGATAACGTTGAAATGATATATTTAAAAGTCTTGGCCAGTTTGGACGTATTTTCTATATTAATTTCACCTTGCTGTATCTTTGGAAATAGGTGTTTTACTTTATTTCTGGCTATAAACTCTTGGATAATGTTGTTTGTGTGCCATTGAATGGGGGTTGTACCCATCCCAGAAGTGGTCATAGTTTATTGTTAAGTGAAGGAATTTGTGATCAGGTTCTCACTTGTTCAAGATAATGACAGCTCTATTATTAGTGGAGTAAGGCCATTTTCAATATATCTGAGAATTTTGCCCTTTGTAAGCATACAGACAGCATACATTAAAAAGGTAAACATGGTAGGCATATGGAGAACCATTTGGATAAAAGAAGCTATGAAATATGGTTGCTTCCATTGCAGTTTTACTAAGATGTTGCCAGATATGATGAATGACCTCATATTCAAGATAATTTTGTGTGATTCTAATATGCCCATTCATCAGAGAGTACTTTCCAGCTGTGTGGGACACTATAGTTGTGTACAGGTGCAGTGTGTAGAATATGTTGTCTTTGCTGCTGTATAAGCGCTGAAGCTACAGGATGCAGCAATTATTTAAAAATGCTGCTGAAAATGGAGAAGGGAAGTACCCTGAAGACCCTGATTCATGCTGAGAATTTTGCTACAGCGTATTTCATGGAGATAATGTCATGATTTTGGATTTGGAGGAAGCAGAGAAACTGTATCAATGCATTAAAATAAGATCTTCTATATATTTGCTATTTCGTTGATGAACGTTTCCTTAGTGTATTTTTGCCTTTAAATATTGTCTATCATTTTATTCTGCTTCTGTCACATCTAGCACAGGGGGAAGCTATTTCTCTACTGGGATAGCAGCACACCAAGCAGTTGTGTGTCTGTAATTTCCCTAAGCTGAAGGATCTGACATCAGTTTCGAAAGATATTACTGAATTCTACTTGGTAACATTAAAGTAAACAGCTATACCCTATTCACAAGTTTAATAACTGTGATTGGCATTGATAAAGTATGGGGTCTGTTTCCCTTGCATTACACACATTTAAACATGGAAATAGGTGGCCATGGGAGGATCACTCAGAGAGGGAGCTCTTTTTTTTTTAATATGTCTAGTGCAAGCTTATATTGATTCCATTCTGATGGAACTGCGGATAGATACAGGGAATGTGGGCCAGGTCAGCTGCCACAGTTGTTCGCTGGGTGCTTTTGGCTGCCACTGTAACCTCCTGCCATAAATACCACCAGGAAATTGGTGAAGAAGGGCAGTGGCTACGTTTGTGATCCTGCTCTGAGCTGGGCAGTGTGCTTTTCAGCTGCTACTGAAAATCTGGGCCAATTAGTGCAGTACATTTTTGAGAATGTCATATATTTGTGATGGATTATAGCAGGTCTTGCATGGGTAATAATATTTTAGAGTCAAGAATATAGATGCCTAAACTTAGGCTCTTGAATCTGTTTTCAAGCACCTAAAGATGTGGCCTGATTTTCAAGTTTTGAGCGTTTTACAGCTCTTGGCAATTTCAGCACTTCTGAGAATGAGGCCACTTCTGTAGATGCTTAAATATGGATTTTGGAATGCCTAACTTTGGACATCTATTTTTGAAAATCTTGGCCTACATTTGTGGAGGAAAATCTTAATCATGAAAAGATTCCCGTAAGACTCTCCTTGTGCAGGTGCACACACAGATACACGTGTGCGAGGAGAAATACTTGGCACCACGGGTGAGTTCTCGTTGCTAGTCCTATCCTGGCCCTGCTGGATGTTAACTCAGTCCTTCCCAGCAGCCCCCTTCCCCAGCTTAATGAATAGCTGTGATTCTGGGGCTGTCATCAGGGGATGTGGCATCCTTTGAGCTTCTGGCTTTTGTTGTTACGCCTGTGGATAAGTAATGAGAGAATTAGAGCCAGGAAATGGGAATGTCATTGTAGTAAGTGTTCATTAGCTTTTGTTTAACTAACACTGTTGTTGTTAAGAATCTTGCTTGCAAAGTCCATTGAACACCCAAGTCATTTGCTAGCTGTTTACTTACTGTACTGCCAGGAGGAAATCAGTGTACTCAAACACACAAAGTGTGCTGTTTTGAGACAGCAATGGTCCAAATGAAATCTCTGTCAGGAAGAAAATGAGATGGAGTTGTCTTCCCTCCCTCAAATGTCACAGTAAGAATCTCATGACTTTTGAAGAGCTGATTTATTTAACTGGGAGCTGCATCCTGTGAGGAACTTTATGAGAGGAAAAATATGGGTTTCTCTCTCTTTGAGATGTGCATCTGTTAAAACCCGAGTTGATATTTTGAGGCTCAGTGTTTTGGTTTAGATACTATTAGAACTCTTCTGAGTGTTCGTACTATATATGGGTCAAATTGTCAAAATCTTTCCAAGATCTAAAAATCCTAAGTATTTTCTTTTTAAATTCCCATCCTTCTGGAAGCAGTCTTTCTGCAATTTGCATTTAAAAGAAATAGATGGCAAAGCTTCTACAACATCAGTTTCATTCTGAAATAGAAACTACTGTGATTTTTCCAACTCGAGGGGCTGTCTGTAACCCCAGAAAATATACACAACTTTTAACAAGGCAGAAGTATTTTTGAATATAAGGTGTTCCCTGGTGGCCTACAAGTAGCTAAGTGCCTGTAATGCCATGGGAGCAGCCTTGTTCTTCCTTCTCTCCCCTTACAGCTTTTCTCAAAAGCCAAGGGTTTTACCAGATGTAACTGTTCTTCTTTCTTATATGCGTGCGTATTAATAATAAGGTAATAACATCTACAAAGCTCTCACTAAAAGAAGAAATCTATAACATATACAGCATAGATGAGCATGTATGTAACAAAATGACCTGTAACAACAGCTTCTCTAGTACGTTGTACTTCTATGCCTAACTAATGCAACATGTACTACAATGTATAGCCATTGCTATCATTCCCTCTGCTCTGAACTCTTTCCTCCTCATTGTCGCTGGCCTTTTGTTGCATTGTTGCTGCAAACCTTTTATTTGAAGAGGAGGAGGGACAGGTGTGCGTGACTGTCCCTGTGTGCACCACTGCTGTTTAGACTGAACCCTGTAAGTTTGCCTGCATCATCATTTTCACCTTTCACGGGGGAGTGTCTTAGGTTTCTTCCATTCGCCTGAGGTTCTGACATGGCCTCCTCTTAAATCAAGCTTGAAAGGAAATTGATTGAAAAGAAAACACCATTATGGGAAAACAATTTATTCCCTTCCCCTTGACAGAAGGCAGAGTTTTGTCTATACTGTGGAATAAATATTAGCTGGCTGTTTGCTTTAAGAAGTGGAAGCTACTCATTCCCCTACGATGGCTTTGGCCGTTATTTGAAATGGGATTTTTCTTCTACTCTGTACAGTCATTTCATGTCAAGATCACATAGTAAGCATCAGATACCCTGTGCCCTGCTGAATACCCACCTATTTTTTTTCTCTTGCATGTGCAAACACACAAACACACCTATGTGTATGTACATACCAACAACAGGGGAAAATATTTTCCATTTTTTTGCTGCTTGATTCCTCTTTGTTTGTCCTTAACTGATCCAGCAGTGCTGCGACGTGATGTCTGAGGAAATGTGGTATCCTTTAGTGCTCATTCCTTCATTTGGCTCCTGGAAGGGTCCTCTTTGGGTAGACAGGGCCAAGTACTGTTGTTGTTCCTCAGGCGCAATCGTTCTTAGGTCTCTGGGATATTTATTTTTTATAAGGCTAAGACCTTGTGCTGAGGCTGTTGGTTGCTGTAAAAGACTTGCTCCATCGAAGGCCAACTCTGGAAAAATGCTGCCAATGAAAGAAATGCTGTGGGTTCTCAGCCATGCTGCTGATCAAGGCCAGCAACTGTGGCAGACTTGTATTTTACCAGTGATTGCTGGAGCCCTCATGCTGGGCTTTGGGGGCTGGATACTACCACAATTAGTGCTTGACAAAAGAATTGCACAGCTCTGCAATTTTGCCAATAAACCCCCCGTGTGATCAGATTAAGAGCCCCAGAAAGGAGAACGGAAAATGAAAAAATGGCAGTTTCAAGCAAATCAGGCGCCTATTTTGCCTGTAGCGTGACAGGTATGTCACCCAGTAGGTCCTGTCTCAGGGGTGAGGAAAAGGGAAGGCCCTGAGGGTAGATGGAAGGGCTGAAGAGCCTGACGGTAGGAGGGAGTGATCTCCTCAATGAGGAGCTTGGGAGTGTGGCAGCAAGGCTTCTCTGTCAGGGACAGGAGGATAAGGTTCAGAGTGCCAGGCTGAAAATCCTGGCATTCTTTATCAGGATGGGGTAGCAAATTGCCCTCTCTTCTGCAGACTTCACACAAAGATGCAACTACATGGGACAGCTATGCAAAGGGAACATGGAAGTACTCAGCAGGTGGGAAGGAAATCCTAGCAATATCTTCTTCCCACCATGTGAAAGTTTTGGAGGGACTAGTATACCCAGAGCCGAAACAGAGCTCAAGGTGCTGAATGTGCACATATTAACGGTTCTGCAAGGCCAGTGCATTTCCCAGTAACATTACCCTCCCTGTCTTTGTCTGAGCAGTGACTCTATTTGTGGGTTGTGTGTCCTGGAATGTTTCTGCTGGGTGGCTCTGCTGTAATTCTCCTAACTGTTTGCAGAGTATCATCGGTAATTTCTATGTAAATTTGCTCAGGGTAGCAATTGAGCAGCTTTCTGTTGACAAATGAAGGAACATCTTAATAGCAGAGAGGATGCTTAAGTCTCTTTGGAGGGAGCTGAAGTGGCATCTTGAAGGTCATGGGAAAATCCAGTTGCAGTAATGTGGCGAAGGGGAGCCCTCTCTGGAAGGTCCTGCTTGACTTGGTGCTGCTGTTTCTCAATGAGGTCTCTGCTCTGACAGCTTTGCAAGGTGGTCACTAAAGTGTACCTTTCAGCCTGCCGTGACGCTTTAAAGTAGCGATGAAGTTCAGCTGGAGGGAAAAAGAAGAAGAAAAAAAAAAAAAAAGAACTTGATGGAGTTTGAACTTTTTGCTTCCTGAAATTAATACAGGGAGAAAGGTTTGTAGGCCTCATTGTAAAGAGAAGTTTCAGTGGTTTCTGAGAATGGTTTCACCCATGACCTTGAGCCCTGAATCTCCTTAGAGCAAACGGAGTGACTGACTTTCTTCAAGTGTGAAATTGCAGGAGGACAGAGATATATGTACTCTTCTGCATTATCTCTGTAGATTTTGCGCATCGGCTGACAATAGCACGCATATCCTTGTCTCCTACTTTGTTTTGGGGAGAAAATTTGGATTAGTTTTATTTGCTTCATGTGAATTTGGCTTGGTTTTGCTTTCCTTGACTCTTGGGTGTAGTACCTTATTGAGCTGTCTTTGGAACAATCACAAAAAAATCCATGGTTGAAGTTATAAAGTCTTTACAGTAGATTGAGGGCTGAGTAAGCCAGAGGTCAAGGAAAGAAACAGAAAATGATTTTAAATGTGTTGGAAGATGGAAGTGTATAAATTGGATCTGAGTTTTTCTTTTCTCTTCTTTGTCCCAATGTGGATGGCTTTGTTGCACTTTTGCCCTCCTGGAAGGCAACTACTAGATATTCAGGCATTAGCACAGATATAGATATCTATAATAAATTGCCCAGAAAATCATTTAGTATTTTTCCTCTTGCAATGCCAAAATCATTAACGGACAGATCAGGAAACACCTTATCTTTATGGGGACTCTTGGGTCTGAGTGGAACCCTCAGGTATCTGTATGCAACATTTCAGTTGCTGCTTCAACCACATCTAAGTGAAATGGGCTCAGATGCTTATCAGTACACAGAAAATAGGACAGGAAATGACACAGAATTTTTAATTCAAATTAATACTTGCTTATCACATCCTTTTTTTGGGTTACTCCTAAATTCCTCTCTCAGCATCAGGGTCCAATGTATTACATGTTGTGTGAATATATACAACAGTGTGACTTAACACCCTTAGGAATTTCCAGTCAAATTTAAGAAAACAACAAAAAGAGTGCAACAACAGGAAAAAAGGAGAGAAAAAAACTGTGATAAATACAGATGTAGAGATAAACAACATGAACAAGTGGAAAGTTCCAAATGAGTTGCATTTATTTATTACGTGCTTGATGAAACAAAATAATGAATCTAAATCTTGTACAGACCCCAAAACAGGCATGCAAATAAAATAGGAGCATTTTATAACCAAGAAGTAAAACGAACAAGAAACTTTTTCTGCTGAAAAGTTTGAAAAACTCCCAGCATCTTCTCATCCAGACGACTTCTTTTACCCCAAAATGTAAGCCAAATAAATGATAGGGGAGAGACAGAAAGCCAGTATCTCTGCCCTGTATTCTTACTAATGAGCTGCCAAAATACAGCCACAACCTCAGCTCTGCAGTCAGTGATACTAATGTGGCACTGCTTCTGGGATATGTTTAACTCAATTAGCTTAACAAAAGAAAATACAAAAGAGTGAAATGTCTGTATTCTAATTCAGAATTAGAAACTGACAATCGACTATTTAACCAGTTAAATCATTCATGCAAAGGCATTTTTAAATGGATAATGTAACAAAGAGAAAAATAATCAGTTGAACTATGAGGTCATCTCTTTTAACTCATGTTCGTTCTTGTCAGAGTCCGTGGAAGTGCAAACACACAACTCAACTGAGCAAATATTTCCTTGGAGATGTGTGGTTTGGCTAGGAGGAAATTAGAACTGAACTATACTTTGACTAAAAAAAAATAAAATAGAAAAATTAAAAAAACCCCAACATATCCAGAGTTGACATCTCAAAAAAAAGAGGATTATTATTGCATCTTGCACAGAACTAGGAGGTACCATAAATTTTCTCAAGCAGTCTACTTCATTATGCTGTGATCCAATTTTCCAATTTCTCAGAACAGAGAGGGGATCTGATGAAGTTTGGAGAAAGTTTTGAAATATCTTGCTGGTATGCATGCTACTCCATGATACTAACTTGACAGAGACTATTGTTCTCAGCTGTGTGTCAAAGGGTCTGAATTACTACCAACAGCCAATGAAGATTGTACTTCAGCTCTCACAGCACACACCCACTTTCTGAAAACCTGGATGGGATCATGATTTTCCAAAAGTCCACCTTGTGTGATACAGTAAAAAATGAACAAACAAACAAAAAAACCCACCCAAAACCCCAACAAATGGCCATGACTACTGCAGTGAACGAAAATTTTTGATAAATTGGGCTAAACTTAATCCCTGTAGTGTCACAGTGAGCACGGCTTGGATTCCTGTCTGCACGTCCTATTGTGACCCTTCTACAAAGGAGGAATAAGCTTTAAGTGCTTCTACTAATAATTATTGTCATACAGTGCAATACGAGTACCTGGATAGTACAAAATGAGACACATTAGAAATGCCTGAAGTTCTACTAGTGGATAAACCAGCGACTGTAGGTGGGAGGGTAGAGGAGTCCCTTGTAATGTGTCTTTAGAACACATCTGTAATTTGATTGCACAGCTCTATGACATGTCCCCAGAGCCCCTTGGCTTTGGCTGCAGCTCTGAAGAGGTAGTCTGGTTTGTGAGGGGTGGTGGCCCTTTCCATAGACACCTACCTTCCCACCAGGAATCACTGCTGCTGTTGTCTTTCCAGTGCCCTCATGGGACAAGAAAGGAAAAGGGTGGTGTGCTCAAGTTCTTGTGCTGCCTCAGCATTCCCAATCTACTTTAAATTAATTTTTGGATCATCTGCTGAGAAATCTTGAGCTAGTTTTAGCAGGGGGAGGGAAGGATTTTAAGTAAATTTTGCTGCAGCCACGATGCATGAGAAGCATCCTTTTTGGAGAAAAAAACCCATATAATTTATTTTTCAACTTTATAAAAACTCTGTCCTTCTTTTGCAGCTGCCCTTTCTTCACTTCTTCACTCCTGTTCCAACTTCTTCTTTCTGTTCCTTCTCGTCTCCTTTTCCCGGTTCTATATTTCTTCCATTTTTTTTCACCTTCCATTATTTTACCTTCCATTTTTTTCCTCTTCAATACATTGCTCTTTTCTTCTCTCACTTCCTTCCCCCAGTTCACTTCCTCCTCCACCATGTGCAGTAAGTGATATTTTTAACATTTCTCAGCACTGACTGCCTGGACTGTGAAGATTGAGGATTTGCTGGCAATAGGTAATCATCTGCTAAATTGCAAGTCAGCCTGCAGGTGGCTACTGTGTTGATGAAACTTGGGTCTGGCACAGGTTGATTTGTAAGAAACAGTCCTTTTCTCTAACCGAATAAACATATTTATTCTAACAGAACATCCTTCAAACAGCATCAGTCAAAAGTGTGAAACACAGGGCTATTGTGCAGTATCTCCCAGTATCCTCCTCCTTCCTGGCTGTGGATGGTGGTCTCTCTCTTTATCAGGACCTACCTAGCTGTTCATTGAAGCAGGTCGAAAGGCATGCTTTAGCTTTGCTAAGTGGTTGTATGGAAAGTAACTCAGATACAGAGAGCAAACGGACCCGGAGATAGGTGAAAATACAGCAAATATGTCAGGGAATGGACAAAAGGCTATGGTTGGTTTTTTCCAAGTTCTTTTCCTGGCTCTGCTGTTATCTGTTGTGCTTCAGTTCTCCCACCTGTGAAGTTTCTGATTTTTTTTTTCTTGTAAGGATTTTCAAGCACTTACAATGCTTTTTTGAGTGAAAAGCTGAAATGTGAAAAGGAGTTTAGTTTGTTTCTTCACCAGGTTGCCAAGCAGATGGTCTCCACTTCTTTCCACTCACTTCCCAGTGAAGTAAGTGTCTCCCTGAGGTTTGGGAACATCCTTAATTTGGAGTTTGACCCCTTCCAAAGCACACGCTGAAAGTAGGCTTTCCCACAAATAGCACAGCTACTGTCCATTTCAGGTTTATTCTCATCTGGACCTTTACTGCTCAGGTATCACTGTGCTGTTCAGTAGACAGACCTGCTGTGTCTACTAAAGCTTCAGTAGATACTTTAGAAACTTTAGAAATTGGAAAGAGAGATGTCACAGTTCTTAAACCATTAGGTTTACCTCTGCTACCTCATACATCAGGAGATGCGGGCTGAACAGAAAGAGCCTTGTACATATGCTCGTTTGACACTTAAAACATATAGTTTTAATCTCAACTCAACTGATTTGATTTATATTGGCAAGATTTAACTTTAAACTTGCAAGAAGCATCTCCCTGCAGGCCTGTTCCACGAACAGCTCTGTATCACAGTGAGCCTCTTAATTTATTTCTTGGCCTTTTTTTTTGTTGTTGTTCATTATCCTAAACAAAGACTTCTGTTCCCATCAAGCCTTGTTTGTTTTTATTCTGTATGAAGTTCTGTATCTATGAGGTTGAGCAGAGCCATAGGAGGAGGAGGTGATGAAGGAGAGTATACATGGTGTATAGAGTTTATGTGAGAGCGGATGGCCTGGTGGAAAGTATCTTGGATATTTGGTTTCATCCTGCTCTTGACTGTGCATCCAAAATGAGCCTGTCATTAAGTGTATACAGCACCCAGCATCCTCTCGTATGTAGCCAGGCTGACTCCAAGCTCACCCTGATGGGTCTATGGTCCTGATTGTACCTTATGTACACAAACACACTTCGCATGTGTGTTTTAAAGGCACGATACAAGCACCTCCCCTACCCTCTGCCTACAGTTGCTGGTTTACCCACCAGTAGAACATCAGGCATTTCTAATATGCCTCGTTTTGTGTGGCAGCACTTTGCATGTTCCCAGCAGGCCTGGCAGTCTCCAGCTGATGTCCCTGTCCACCTGCTGCTTAGCACCCCCCCTTGCCTGCCTTAAAACCAAATCCATCAATCAAAATTATCTTTATTTGTAAAAGAGGATGCTCATAAAGGTATGGAAAGGCATGAGAATACAACTTTAGTTTTGTTTTGCTTCTGCAAGAAACCTACCCATGTTGTATAATCCTATTAACATTCCTCAGAGCTATTCAGATTGGTTTAGGTACTTAAGAAAAATCTTTTATTTCTATAGTCATTTTAAGAAAAGCAAAGAAAGAAAATGAAGTAAACTATTTTTCATCAGTCTTGCTGTTTCATGCTGACTTTGCTTTTCGTAGTAGTTTATCTTTTACTTCAGTATCAAGTTACGAAGTTTCTATTAAAACCAGCTGGAAATGCTTACAGAGAGCAGTCGTAACTGGCATGGACTGGAGGCTGGCCTCTTTTGGCAACATCCAAGTTGTCTTCCACCCGTCTGATTTCTTACCCTTATAGGCAGGAAGTTGAGGACAGAATATGGCATGGTGTGTGAGCCCAGCAGTATCTAATGCTTCTTTGCTGCAGTTACTGTGAAAAATTGCATTACATTTCACTAAAATAATTGATCACTTCATCACTAGATTTGGAAACTCTGATTCTCATAGGGATTCTTACATTAGATTTTTGTGCCTAATTGTTTTGAACTTAGTATTTGAGTCCTGGCAAAACTCTGAATTAAAGAAAGAGAAGGTTGCTGTGCTTTCATGTGGGATTGGAGTGTCTGTGGATGCTGCAGGTCACATCCCAAGTGCAGTGGGAGGGTGGTTGGGGACCATCACAAGGAAAACAGAGATTGGCAAGCACTGTAGCAGGGTTGTTATGAAGGACGCTTGTTCTTCATTCGCATTGTTTATGTCCAATGCTGTTAACAAGTTACTTCTACTAGATATTAGAATGAATCCTAACCTATGGAAAAATTCAAACCTCCCATGTCCCTCCCCTCAGCAATGTTGCAAATCCTTCAGCTCCCTCCCCCTAATGCCGTCACACATACAGAGGCACCAATGTTCATACTAAAGGCTGTAAATTTTCTTTTGTCATTTCTTTAAGCTGTCTGAAGTTTTATTAATTTCTCAGAGGAAGGATATGTGCCCCTTATTAGCATCCAAGATTGTAAAGACTAACTTCTCTGTAACATAGACTAAATGAGATCTGAAGGGGTTGGCACACAGCCTCATCTCTTGCTCTCTGTCTGTGTCTTCCACCCTCATTTGCTTTATATATAAAATAAAAATGTCAACTGACTCAGAGACAAACTGTGATCGGCATTTCTTGCGTCTCTATAAAAGCTGCCTTGATTATTCATCAGGGCACACTGAGTGCAGAAGGAGAAGTGATGACATGTCACTTGTGTGTAAGCACCTAGCACGTTCCCTTTGAAGTTTGCATTGAATCAAAGTCCCCATCAGCCCTGGAGCTTACAGTCAGCTCTTAACTGTAAAAAATATTTTTAAAAAGTAGCATATATTGATGGCAAGAAGGAGGGGGCGAGCACTGTATTGGCAAACAAGAGGGAGGATTTGAAGAGCAAGGAGGGGTAGGGTAGCTAGGCTTACAGGGGCGTAGGAAGTTTGTTGCCTTTCATTGTCTTGATTTTTGGCTGATTTCTTCTGACATTAGTTACAGCATTAGATTTTTTCATGTTTATTACTGCCAGTTCAAAATAAAAATAAAAGAGGACTCGGAAGAAATGGATTCTGTTACTATAGATGGCTAGAGTGGTACTTATTATATCTATCTCATTTCTGACTTTTGTCAGCTCAAACAGCTTCTTGTCTGTTCCTTGCCTTAAAAAAAATGAAGTCCCCTAGGCAAAGTCACGGCACAACCACACCCTCTCAAACTCAGTGCTGCAACATCTCTCCATCAATCAGCCACCCAAATGTCATCGTGCAAACATTGTGACACTAAAACTCACCCATCGCAGCATAATGCTTTTATTCACTCACTACATAATATAGTATAGCATCTCTTCTTTTTCTGGCACAGAAATAGCATAACTAACCTTTACCTATTGAGGTTGATGCCAATACATTTTTGGCCATCTCCCTTCATGGTTATCATTATGCTTCACACTGTAATCAGAGAGAACTTTGCAATTGTTAGTTACCAGATATTGGAAAGATATGGGTGGATTTGAAGTGTTACAGCTTTGGAAGGAAGATGAAATTACTCACATAAGTATACAGCACACAAACTGGGAAAAAGAAGTGGTGGTGGTGGCGATTATCTGTAGTAAAGGTGCTGAACCTGGTTAAAAATGACAGATTTTTCTTGGATGTGGCTGTTATTCTGCAGTATAGTATCACTGCTTGGGAGTTTAAAACTCTCAGTCTTCGATGTTAAAATTTGCTGTTTAATGCAAAAAGCCATTTGTAAATACTTTTTAAATTAAAGCACTGAGTGTGATTACGACTATAAGTGGGGTCAGATTACTCCTTTCTTGTAGGTATATTTCTAAAAACGTTTCTCTGTTTTGTAGGATTCATAGACTTTAATGTGAGCATGTAATCATGCAGTCATCTATCTTAGAAAGCTATTTATGAACAGTGATTTTGCATTTGCTACTTATCACTCCCCCATTTAAAAAGTTTTATTCCACTAGTCAGGAACTGGAAACAATACAGTGCTACCACTCGCACACTTTGAATAGGGAATAATTGAAGTGAGCAGCTCCCAAGTGTTCTGGAGGCGGAAATGTGCTCAAATGAACTATTTGGTGGATGCTTCTGAATAACAAATCCATTCACAGAAATCTGGTTCAGTCCATGAAGGGAAAAAAGGGGCCAAACTTGCATGGATTTTTAGTCTCAGTGAGTTATCTATCTAGCCATAACCATTATTATTTAATATTTATACGTAGTACTGGTGATAAAAGACTTAGCAAAAGTGAGTTAGAAGCGCTGCCTTCAGCGGAGAGCGTACAGTCTATGTTGGTCATAAGAAAGAAGTGGGCGATAAGGCAGAGCTGTTCTGTTGTGTGTTTCCACATGTGCATCAGAACCTTGAAGTTTGTACTAATAAAGAACCCTCTGGTTGCATCTAGGTGTGTATTCCAAGAAAAACATTGAGCTATGAAATGGCAATGCAGTTTTTCAATCAGAAAGATTGGGAAGGCTGGGGTTTGAAATTTGGTTATGATAAATACACGGCTGTGTTAGATACCTTTGGCATTGTTTCTTTTCTATTTACCCATTGACAACGGAAATAGATCCAAATGCCCTTGAATCTGAATTTGGTAGCAAGGATTCAGAAGCTCATCCTTACCACAGATGAACCAGTATCATTAAAAAAAAAAAAATAACTTGTCACCAAAATCTGCTCCACTGGATTTCCAGTCCTTTCTATGCCATCTGTGCCATCATATATATGTAAAGGGTTATGTTCGTAGCACTTTGGCACTTCACCAAAAGGTGCAGAAGTCACAGAGGTAATTGCAAAAATGATGTAACTTGTAAGGGGTTTACTAAAGAACTTTTTCATAGAATCACATAGTGGTTTGGGTTGGAAGGGACCTTGAGGGTGATCTAGTTCCAACCCCCTTGCCATGGGCAGGGACACCTCCCACTAGACCAGGTTGTTCAAAGCCCCGTCCAGGCTGGCCTTGAACTCGTTCAGTGATGGGGCATCCTCATTTTCTCTGGGCAACCTGTTCCAGTGTCTCACCACCCTGACAGTAAAGAATTTCTGCCTAATATCAAATCTAAATCTCCCTTCTTTCAGTTTAAAAGCGTTACCCCTCGTCGTATTGCTACACTCCCTCATAGGGTCCCTCCCCATTTTTCCTGTAGGCCCTCTTTAAGTAATGGAAGGCCACTATAAGGTCTTCTCAGAGCCTTGTCTTTTCCAGGCTGAACAGCCCCAACTCTTAGCCTGTCTTCATAGGAGGGATGCTCCAGCCATCTGAAGCCCTCTTTCCTACATTGTAAACCTCTTAAAAGAATCTGTTTTATTGAATTTGGAAAAATAATCTGTTATTTGTCCCAAATGTGGCACCTGTTCTATGTGGTTAAATTCCATTGCAACTTTTGAAAGGTAAGCTCAAATGAAAATTAAAGCTCTATGTTTTCATATCACTTTACAAAATTGTTTTTAGTTCAGATTGTACTTTGGATGTCTTTGTAACTGCAACAATGGTAACGTTGTGAGCTGAGAGCTGAAAAGGGATGAGGTAGGATCGTCTTCCAAAAGAAAAGCCTATTTTCCAGAAGCTGAATATGGAGAAAAAATATCTAATCTCTTAGCTGAGAAGACGACTTTGGATTGTGAACTTAATGTAAAGCCTCACCAGTTGTCTCAGAGTGCATTTTTAATTTAGAAACTTAATGATTGTAATTGTTTCCATGACTAACAAATTTACTGAAGAAAAAGATAAAACAATGATCAGATCATGTCACTGGATGAATGATATTGATGGAGAACTCTACAAAGATTAGCCATATATTCTGGGAGAGGAATGGTTGTGGATATAAAACCTTGAGGGGTGCCTGTTTCAAAATTCTGTCATGTTTTGGTACTGTGATTTGTGTCCAGTCTCTGTGATCTGAGAAATGGGTATTTTCTGTTGACACCTAAGATTTTTTACTCATGTTGTAGCCAAATTCCTCTTTTCATTACCATGTACAAATTCTAGTGAATTTAATGGGAGTGATAGAAGAATAATTGAGAGGGGGAAATTTACACCCTAAGGAAAAAAAAAAAAAAAGAAAAAAAAGAAAAAAAAAAGTGGGGGGGGGATAAAAAGAAGAAATTACTTCATGGAGCAGAGCTTGGCATTAGCGCTTAAACAGATGGCTGTGATGATAGGACTGCAGGCACCAGCAAGTCAAGGTAGAGCGGACAGAGAATATTTGTTTTGTACATGTGCATGATAAGTGGGAGCAGTCACATCGCTTGTTCTTTTTATAATGTGAGTCATGACAAAATTACTTTAGCTTTCAGGAATTTGAAAGAGAATGAGGGGAAGAAAACACTTGGCATCTGCAATTTAATGCTTTTAACTGGAGAAAGAGAGCTAAGCTAATACTCAAGTGTTTCACGTGTTGCAGGCAGGCGCTAATATACCCAGAGGGTAGTTAAAGACTCCTTGGAGAAACCTCACAGCCACCTCATTCTCGCCTCATCACGACAGCCTCACTTCCCACAGTTTAAAAAAAAAGAAAAAAGACACCCTGAGTTGCCAGTAAGGTGGGAGATGTGTGGATCATTCTTCAGTTCTGCTGTTCACAATAGCTTTCCTACTGTGCCTTCTTTTCAGCTGGGCCCTCAGATCTTTAAGTCATTATCTAATAATTTTCTCCATGTAGTGACTCCTCAGGTAGAATTTCTTTCAGGTCAAAAGAAATCCAGGGTGAGTTCCCAACTGTTGCTATCCTACCAAAAAAAAAAACCAAAAAACCAAACCACCTTCAATACAGTATGTTGGCACTGAACATTGTCCTGCTCTTCCCAAACCCAGAGACTGTCACTACCTGAGCTGAAGGAGATCCCTCTGCTCCGTCTCATAGTGGAAGTGTTGCCTGCTAGAACAGCTCTGATTCCATCCTGTGGGAGCAGCAATATAGGAGGTACATCCAGTCTCCCACAAGCAAGTCAATTACAAATTCATTGTCTTTAAAAAAAAATTAAAAAGCGGGCGGAGGGAGAAGAAATGTAGTTGCTGTTTTGCTGAGTGTTAAGTTGCAGAAGTAAGAGATGGAAAAGCCCTGCCATATTCTATTTAGTTGGTTTGCCTAAGCGCAAAGCAGAATTATTCCCTAGCAGTAAAACCTGCAGGGGTTTTCTGTTATGTATAAAGGTAGCATTTATTACATATTTATTACTGCAGAGCCAGTGGGATTTTCATGTTACCATTGCAGCTAATGAACTGGCACAGCTCTGCCCTAAGGTCTGACCTAGGCAGCTTCTCTGGCTCTTGTCTGTTTTCTTGCCAGCAAATCATCATTGGCTAACTTTGCTGTCCTGAAGGGGCTGCTCCTGGATTCACAAACACTGAAGGGAAGAATTATATGGATGAGAGGAGACAAAGGATGAAGGAGAGGAAAATAGTTTATATGCTGGAAAATATAATACAAAAGGTGACTGCTGAGAAATCGTATTGGCAACCAATTATTCAGTTCATTGGCAACCAATTAGTCAGTGTTGTGAATACCTCAAATTCCTTTAAATCACGGGGTGCTCTTTGCTTGCGGGATTGAGTCTGTGGTACCAAGATTCATAAACCTTAATTATCAGCGGCTCCTAGACACATTTGGCTGTGAGTCATGGCAAGCAGGGCAGTTCTGGGTTTATCTTAACAAGTTCTGTCTCTGTGCCTGTGTACTGAAAGAGGCTTTCCCTGCCATGCATAATGATGATATTTCAATGACACAGTTGATCCAGCTTTAGGACATCTCAGATAAAAACAGAAAAGCTGGGCTACATGGCACCAATAAATTTATTCTGCTTTCTCAGATTTGTTCAAAGGATTTTGGTGTGTACCAGTAGACTTTGTGCTGTATCTTGGACTGTCTGTTTACACGCCTCTGATTATATGCTGGGTCAGGTATATTCAACTCCAGCTGGTATGGCAAAGGCCTTAAATGCTCTATCATATTCTCTGGCTAATTTAAGAAGTGCAGCTGTGGGTCTATGCCTGATCTGTATCAAATTAGTACTGTTAGGCAGTGAGAATGTCTGGTATTAATGATTGTGTAATTGTGCCCTCCTGTCAGAACATTCAGGGACAGCCAGCAGGATGTGGTATGAGAGAAATGACAGGAATCTCTTTTCCAAGGTAAGGGATTAAGGATTATTAAAGGTGCTCAGGTCTCTTATGATTTTGTCTGTCTTGCTTTGCCCTGTGTCTCTGCAATCTTTATCACAAACTTTATCCTCTGGTTCCAAGCCATCATCATGAGTGTGCATCCAGGCATGCAAGTAGGCTACATCCAGCTCATGCAGCCAGGAGCTCAGCTCCTGCAGATTTTCAGAGCCAGCTCTGAGGTCTCAGAACGCTCTTATGCAGCATTCTTGCTTTCATGTATCAGAGAGAAAGCGGGATGTGCAAAGGATGTGTCTGAGGAAAGCAGAAATGGGGAACTTCCTTTGTTGCTGGTGGGGAGCACCAGGTTTGGTATGACAGTGGTTTTGGTGCAGCTCAAGGCTTTCGTGCAACTCCATGAAAATTGCAGATACCTTCTTATACCACTGAAATCAAGTATTAACATAGTAAACCAGGTCAGCATTAGTCTTTAAGAGGCTATTTGGAAGAGGGTAGGTGTGGATCTGGATTCATCAGGCAGAAATTCAGCTTTTTCTTTTTTTTTTTAATCTAAAGATGTCTTTTGGTGTCAGAGTCTCCAGTGATGCTGGGAGATGTGCTGAAGATGTGCTAAAGTCACAAGCCTTTAGTCTGTACTAGTGATTCTTGTTGGACTCAGTTCAGAAATAGAGGTAGGTTGTCTTACGATGGAGTAAATCTTAAGGAAAGAAGGAGGTGTCACTGCTTTGTCTCCTCTAATTCATCTGTGGGATACAGTGCCATGCTGACCTCTGATGGTCCCTTTATCAGGGAATTAGTCTGGAAGTTTGAGGATCAAATCTCCTGAATTACTTTTTTCTTTGTTAATATGAGTTGTTTTATATGCTACATTTTAGCTGTAAAGGAGGTTTTAAAACTATATGCTAGGCACTGGAATGCAGCTATTTCTGACTTGAAATGTGACAAATTTTTTGATTCCCAGGTGCTTTTTCTCTGTCCACTGAAGTTTCCGTTTTGTTCTCTCTCTCTCTGGTCTTTTAAGCTTTGTGAGTTCACTCCCACTATTAACCTTTTTCTTAGGAGCATTCTCTTGTCACTGTGCTGCCTCACATCTAACTGATATTCTGCTCACCCTTTTTAGGGCTCATCTTTTTCTCTTGACTTGTCCTGTTGCCTATTGCTACAGCATTTGAGCCAGTTTTCTTTTCAAGAATAGAGGGAACAGCTTTGTAAGCATGTGAAACTCAGAAGACTAAAAACGACTTTTTCCAGACCTCACTTCCCACCACTCTTAAACTGCCAGAGGTTTCATACATGGTTACACACGGCAGGGAGAGATGGTGGTAGAACAAACTCTGGAGGATGAGGGAAGTGGGGGCAGAGGAGACTTCCTGCCTACCCTTCTAGGAAGCTTTCCCCTAGGAATGGAATGATGTACCTTCTCATAACTGAACAGACCAAAAGTGGAGAAATCTCCAGTGATATCCTGGGTTTTTTCTGTCTCCTTTTTCACCCTGCAACATGCAAAGCTTTGCTTGAGGTAGCTTCTTTCTGGTAATTTCTTGTTTTCTGAAGGAGTAAAAGGAACACTTTACATTCTGAGTATCATTCCAGCTATAACAGAAGAGTTTTTCGAAGCAAGCATGGTCAAGTTTTTCTTCCACTTCTCAAGAGTTTGTCATCTCTTCCGCACTGTGCCGTCAGTCGGTGTACACGAAGCCACTGGCACCCTAGAGGGAGGAACTGTATCCAGGAAAGGTAATTCTTAGTCTCGCGTGCGTATAAAGCTGTTCCCCGAAGTCCTGAACAGAGAGTTGGCTCTGGTCCCAGCTGGAGATGAGAGCATAGTAAATTCAGTCTGTGAAAAACCTACTTACACAGGGGGGGTAGCATAGGTCGCTTGCAGTCATTTCTTCCTTTCGCTGCTGTGATGAAAAGGGAGCAGGAACAAGTCATCAGAGGACCAGCATCCTGGGATAAACTTGGATCTAGAATTGACCTCTTCTCCTTTGCTTGCTTTCCCTTCTCTCCTCCTCCCATTTTCTTCTATTATTTAATTTTCTAAACAAACGTCCCCCAGTGTGCACTGTGTAAATATTGTCACTGAATTACTGTCTGTTTGCTTAGCTCATTAGAGAAAGCCATGATAAGCTTTTTAATTACAAAATTAGCTTCGCCAAATCAATTTCTTTCATTTAATGAACTGAAGAAAACTGCAGATGGGAGGGGTAACATTCCTTTTCCCCTGAAGCATAAATTCACTACTTCCAACTCCTAAGTTCCTACATAAAATCAAGGTAGCCAAGAAATAGATTTTCTAGGTTTTAAAAAATTGTAAGTTGAAGAGTATCTTGAGCCTCCCTTTGTTTTCTCTGTTGTGTAATTAATTCCTTTAGGCAATTAATGTGCTCATCTCTTTTGCATTTTACACTATGTATCCTGGACCCACCCTGTACGCAGCAGGCAAGTTGTATTCCTGGACTTTACTAAAGTCTTTGACATAGTTTACCACATCATTCTCCTGGAGAAACTGGCTGCCCATGGCTTGGGTGGGTGTACGCTTCACTGGGACACAAAATGGCTGAATGTCTGGGCCAAAAGAGTGGTGGTGAATGGATCCAGGTGGCAGCCAGTCACAAGTGGTGTCCCACAGGGCTCAGTACTGGGGCATGTTCTGTTTAATATCTTTATCAACAATTTGGACGAGGGGATCGAGTGCACCCTCGAGTAGCACCTGATTGGATGTGAGTGTTGATCTGCTTGAGGTTAGGATGGTCCTACCGAGGGATCTGGACAGGCTGCATTGATGGGCTGAGGCCAACTGTATGAGGTTCAACAAGACCAATTGCTGGGTCCTGCACTTTGGTCAAAACAACCCCATGCAGTGCTACAGGCTTGGGGAAGAGTGACTGGAAAGATGCCCAGCAAGAAAGGACCTTGGGGTCCTTTCAGATGGCCAACAGCCATCTGAATATGAGCCAGCAGTGTGCCCAAGTGGCCAAGAAGGCCAACAGCATCCTGGCCTGTATCAGGAATAGTGTGGCCAGCAGGACCAGGGAAGTGATTGTCCCCCTGTACTTGGCACTGGTGAAGCTCAAGGGCTGTGTTCAGTTTTGGGGCTGTCACTACTAGAAAGACATTGAGGTCCTGGGTTGAGTCTAGAGAAGGACAACGAAGCTGTGGAGGGGTCCAAAGAACAAGTCTTATAAGGAGCAGCTGAGGGTACTGGGGTTGTTTAGGCTGGAAAAAAGGAGGCTTATCACTTTCTGTAACTACGTGAAAGGAGGCTGTAATGAGGTGGGTTTTGATCTTTTCTCTCAAGTAACAAGCAATTGGACAAGAGGAGATGGCCTCAAGTTGCGCCAAGGGAGGTTGGACATTAGGAAAAATTTCTTCACTGAAATGGTTGTCAAACATTGGAAGAGGCTGCCCAGGGAAGTGGTTGAGTCACCATCCCAGGAGGTATGATAAAACCAGGTAGACATAGTGCTTAGGGGCATGGTTTAATGGTGGACTTGGCAGTGTTGGGTCAATGATTGGAGACTTGATGATCTCAAAGATCCCTTCCAATCTAGACGATTCTATGATTCTTTTCATTGTATCTTCACCTTAGAGCAGCACTCAATGTACTTGAAAGCAAAACCATTCATATAGCCTTTCAGACCATTCTTCTTGGTGAAACTTTGCTTCTCCATGAAAGGACAGCACCAGTAGAAGGAAGCTTCTTTAGCAATTCCAGAGGAAACTAGTTGGATGGAAAGAGATTGTTAGTGGCTTTACAGGCAGTTCACGTCTAAAGAATTGTAGGAAGACAGACAAATTGGTTGAATATTACAGTGACCTGGTAATATGGTTGCACACCCTTGGTTTGCTGTAAGACCTTGAATTGAATAGAGTAAGATGTCAAAGGCAGGATAGTGTGAGTGATCCTAGGGCATCCATATGTAGACTATGGCAGATGTCGGTGTATTGAACGTTATCTTTCTCGGAAATTTAACCCCTAAGGAAAAAAAAAAAAAAAGAAAAAAAAGAAAAAAAAAAGTGGGGGGGGGATAAAAAGAAGAAATTACTTCATGGAGCAGAGCTTGGCATTAGCGCTTAAACAGATGGCTGTGATGATAGGACTGCAGGCACCAGCAAGTCAAGGTAGAGCGGACAGAGAATATTTGTTTTGTACATGTGCATGATAAGTGGGAGCAGTCACATCGCTTGTTCTTTTTATAATGTGAGTCATGACAAAATTACTTTAGCTTTCAGGAATTTGAAAGAGAATGAGGGGAAGAAAACACTTGGCATCTGCAATTTAATGCTTTTAACTGGAGAAAGAGAGCTAAGCTAATACTCAAGTGTTTCACGTGTTGCAGGCAGGCGCTAATATACCCAGAGGGTAGTTAAAGACTCCTTGGAGAAACCTCACAGCCACCTCATTCTCGCCTCATCACGACAGCCTCACTTCCCACAGTTTAAAAAAAAAGAAAAAAGACACCCTGAGTTGCCAGTAAGGTGGGAGATGTGTGGATCATTCTTCAGTTCTGCTGTTCACAATAGCTTTCCTACTGTGCCTTCTTTTCAGCTGGGCCCTCAGATCTTTAAGTCATTATCTAATAATTTTCTCCATGTAGTGACTCCTCAGGTAGAATTTCTTTCAGGTCAAAAGAAATCCAGGGTGAGTTCCCAACTGTTGCTATCCTACCAAAAAAAAAAACCAAAAAACCAAACCACCTTCAATACAGTATGTTGGCACTGAACATTGTCCTGCTCTTCCCAAACCCAGAGACTGTCACTACCTGAGCTGAAGGAGATCCCTCTGCTCCGTCTCATAGTGGAAGTGTTGCCTGCTAGAACAGCTCTGATTCCATCCTGTGGGAGCAGCAATATAGGAGGTACATCCAGTCTCCCACAAGCAAGTCAATTACAAATTCATTGTCTTTAAAAAAAAATTAAAAAGCGGGCGGAGGGAGAAGAAATGTAGTTGCTGTTTTGCTGAGTGTTAAGTTGCAGAAGTAAGAGATGGAAAAGCCCTGCCATATTCTATTTAGTTGGTTTGCCTAAGCGCAAAGCAGAATTATTCCCTAGCAGTAAAACCTGCAGGGGTTTTCTGTTATGTATAAAGGTAGCATTTATTACATATTTATTACTGCAGAGCCAGTGGGATTTTCATGTTACCATTGCAGCTAATGAACTGGCACAGCTCTGCCCTAAGGTCTGACCTAGGCAGCTTCTCTGGCTCTTGTCTGTTTTCTTGCCAGCAAATCATCATTGGCTAACTTTGCTGTCCTGAAGGGGCTGCTCCTGGATTCACAAACACTGAAGGGAAGAATTATATGGATGAGAGGAGACAAAGGATGAAGGAGAGGAAAATAGTTTATATGCTGGAAAATATAATACAAAAGGTGACTGCTGAGAAATCGTATTGGCAACCAATTATTCAGTTCATTGGCAACCAATTAGTCAGTGTTGTGAATACCTCAAATTCCTTTAAATCACGGGGTGCTCTTTGCTTGCGGGATTGAGTCTGTGGTACCAAGATTCATAAACCTTAATTATCAGCGGCTCCTAGACACATATGGCTGTGAGTCATGGCAAGCAGGGCAGTTCTGGGTTTATCTTAACAAGTTCTGTCTCTGTGCCTGTGTACTGAAAGAGGCTTTCCCTGCCATGCATAATGATGATATTTCAATGACACAGTTGATCCAGCTTTAGGACATCTCAGATAAAAACAGAAAAGCTGGGCTACATGGCACCAATAAATTTATTCTGCTTTCTCAGATTTGTTCAAAGGATTTTGGTGTGTACCAGTAGACTTTGTGCTGTATCTTGGACTGTCTGTTTACACGCCTCTGATTATATGCTGGGTCAGGTATATTCAACTCCAGCTGGTATGGCAAAGGCCTTAAATGCTCTATCATATTCTCTGGCTAATTTAAGAAGTGCAGCTGTGGGTCTATGCCTGATCTGTATCAAATTAGTACTGTTAGGCAGTGAGAATGTCTGGTATTAATGATTGTGTAATTGTGCCCTCCTGTCAGAACATTCAGGGACAGCCAGCAGGATGTGGTATGAGAGAAATGACAGGAATCTCTTTTCCAAGGTAAGGGATTAAGGATTATTAAAGGTGCTCAGGTCTCTTATGATTTTGTCTGTCTTGCTTTGCCCTGTGTCTCTGCAATCTGTATCACAAACTTTATCCTCTGGTTCCAAGCCATCATCATGAGTGTGCATCCAGGCATGCAAGTAGGCTACATCCAGCTCATGCAGCCAGGAGCTCAGCTCCTGCAGATTTTCAGAGCCAGCTCTGAGGTCTCAGAACGCTCTTATGCAGCATTCTTGCTTTCATGTATCAGAGAGAAAGCGGGATGTGCAAAGGATGTGTCTGAGGAAAGCAGAAATGGGGAACTTCCTTTGTTGCTGGTGGGGAGCACCAGGTTTGGTATGACAGTGGTTTTGGTGCAGCTCAAGGCTTTCGTGCAACTCCATGAAAATTGCAGATACCTTCTTATACCACTGAAATCAAGTATTAACATAGTAAACCAGGTCAGCATTAGTCTTTAAGAGGCTATTTGGAAGAGGGTAGGTGTGGATCTGGATTCATCAGGCAGAAATTCAGCTTTTTCTTTTTTTTTTTAATCTAAAGATGTCTTTTGGTGTCAGAGTCTCCAGTGATGCTGGGAGATGTGCTGAAGATGTGCTAAAGTCACAAGCCTTTAGTCTGTACTAGTGATTCTTGTTGGACTCAGTTCAGAAATAGAGGTAGGTTGTCTTACGATGGAGTAAATCTTAAGGAAAGAAGGAGGTGTCACTGCTTTGTCTCCTCTAATTCATCTGTGGGATACAGTGCCATGCTGACCTCTGATGGTCCCTTTATCAGGGAATTAGTCTGGAAGTTTGAGGATCAAATCTCCTGAATTACTTTTTTCTTTGTTAATATGAGTTGTTTTATATGCTACATTTTAGCTGTAAAGGAGGTTTTAAAACTATATGCTAGGCACTGGAATGCAGCTATTTCTGACTTGAAATGTGACAAATTTTTTGATTCCCAGGTGCTTTTTCTCTGTCCACTGAAGTTTCCGTTTTGTTCTCTCTCTCTCTGGTCTTTTAAGCTTTGTGAGTTCACTCCCACTATTAACCTTTTTCTTAGGAGCATTCTCTTGTCACTGTGCTGCCTCACATCTAACTGATATTCTGCTCACCCTTTTTAGGGCTCATCTTTTTCTCTTGACTTGTCCTGTTGCCTATTGCTACAGCATTTGAGCCAGTTTTCTTTTCAAGAATAGAGGGAACAGCTTTGTAAGCATGTGAAACTCAGAAGACTAAAAACGACTTTTTCCAGACCTCACTTCCCACCACTCTTAAACTGCCAGAGGTTTCATACATGGTTACACACGGCAGGGAGAGATGGTGGTAGAACAAACTCTGGAGGATGAGGGAAGTGGGGGCAGAGGAGACTTCCTGCCTACCCTTCTAGGAAGCTTTCCCCTAGGAATGGAATGATGTACCTTCTCATAACTGAACAGACCAAAAGTGGAGAAATCTCCAGTGATATCCTGGGTTTTTTCTGTCTCCTTTTTCACCCTGCAACATGCAAAGCTTTGCTTGAGGTAGCTTCTTTCTGGTAATTTCTTGTTTTCTGAAGGAGTAAAAGGAACACTTTACATTCTGAGTATCATTCCAGCTATAACAGAAGAGTTTTTCGAAGCAAGCATGGTCAAGTTTTTCTTCCACTTCTCAAGAGTTTGTCATCTCTTCCGCACTGTGCCGTCAGTCGGTGTACACGAAGCCACTGGCACCCTAGAGGGAGGAACTGTATCCAGGAAAGGTAATTCTTAGTCTCGCGTGCGTATAAAGCTGTTCCCCGAAGTCCTGAACAGAGAGTTGGCTCTGGTCCCAGCTGGAGATGAGAGCATAGTAAATTCAGTCTGTGAAAAACCTACTTACACAGGGGGGGTAGCATAGGTCGCTTGCAGTCATTTCTTCCTTTCGCTGCTGTGATGAAAAGGGAGCAGGAACAAGTCATCAGAGGACCAGCAACCTGGGATAAACTTGGATCTAGAATTGACCTCTTCTCCTTTGCTTGCTTTCCCTTCTCTCCTCCTCCCATTTTCTTCTATTATTTAATTTTCTAAACAAACGTCCCCCAGTGTGCACTGTGTAAATATTGTCACTGAATTACTGTCTGTTTGCTTAGCTCATTAGAGAAAGCCATGATAAGCTTTTTAATTACAAAATTAGCTTCGCCAAATCAATTTCTTTCATTTAATGAACTGAAGAAAACTGCAGATGGGAGGGGTAACATTCCTTTTCCCCTGAAGCATAAATTCACTACTTCCAACTCCTAAGTTCCTACATAAAATCAAGGTAGCCAAGAAATAGATTTTCTAGGTTTTAAAAAATTGTAAGTTGAAGAGTATCTTGAGCCTCCCTTTGTTTTCTCTGTTGTGTAATTAATTCCTTTAGGCAATTAATGTGCTCATCTCTTTTGCATTTTACACTATGTATCCTGGACCCACCCTGTACGCAGCAGGCAAGTTGTATTCCTGGACTTTACTAAAGTCTTTGACATAGTTTACCACATCATTCTCCTGGAGAAACTGGCTGCCCATGGCTTGGGTGGGTGTACGCTTCACTGGGACACAAAATGGCTGAATGTCTGGGCCAAAAGAGTGGTGGTGAATGGATCCAGGTGGCAGCCAGTCACAAGTGGTGTCCCACAGGGCTCAGTACTGGGGCATGTTCTGTTTAATATCTTTATCAACAATTTGGACGAGGGGATCGAGTGCACCCTCGAGTAGCACCTGATTGGATGTGAGTGTTGATCTGCTTGAGGTTAGGATGGTCCTACCGAGGGATCTGGACAGGCTGCATTGATGGGCTGAGGCCAACTGTATGAGGTTCAACAAGACCAATTGCTGGGTCCTGCACTTTGGTCAAAACAACCCCATGCAGTGCTACAGGCTTGGGGAAGAGTGACTGGAAAGATGCCCAGCAAGAAAGGACCTTGGGGTCCTTTCAGATGGCCAACAGCCATCTGAATATGAGCCAGCAGTGTGCCCAAGTGGCCAAGAAGGCCAACAGCATCCTGGCCTGTATCAGGAATAGTGTGGCCAGCAGGACCAGGGAAGTGATTGTCCCCCTGTACTTGGCACTGGTGAAGCTCAAGGGCTGTGTTCAGTTTTGGGGCTGTCACTACTAGAAAGACATTGAGGTCCTGGGTTGAGTCTAGAGAAGGACAACGAAGCTGTGGAGGGGTCCAAAGAACAAGTCTTATAAGGAGCAGCTGAGGGTACTGGGGTTGTTTAGGCTGGAAAAAAGGAGGCTTATCACTTTCTGTAACTACGTGAAAGGAGGCTGTAATGAGGTGGGTTTTGATCTTTTCTCTCAAGTAACAAGCAATTGGACAAGAGGAGATGGCCTCAAGTTGCGCCAAGGGAGGTTGGACATTAGGAAAAATTTCTTCACTGAAATGGTTGTCAAACATTGGAAGAGGCTGCCCAGGGAAGTGGTTGAGTCACCATCCCAGGAGGTATGATAAAACCAGGTAGACATAGTGCTTAGGGGCATGGTTTAATGGTGGACTTGGCAGTGTTGGGTCAATGATTGGAGACTTGATGATCTCAAAGATCCCTTCCAATCTAGACGATTCTATGATTCTTTTCATTGTATCTTCACCTTAGAGCAGCACTCAATGTACTTGAAAGCAAAACCATTCATATAGCCTTTCAGACCATTCTTCTTGGTGAAACTTTGCTTCTCCATGAAAGGACAGCACCAGTAGAAGGAAGCTTCTTTAGCAATTCCAGAGGAAACTAGTTGGATGGAAAGAGATTGTTAGTGGCTTTACAGGCAGTTCACGTCTAAAGAATTGTAGGAAGACAGACAAATTGGTTGAATATTACAGTGACCTGGTAATATGGTTGCACACCCTTGGTTTGCTGTAAGACCTTGAATTGAATAGAGTAAGATGTCAAAGGCAGGATAGTGTGAGTGATCCTAGGGCATCCATATGTAGACTATGGCAGATGTCGGTGTATTGAACGTTATCTTTCTCAGTTGTGGACTGTCTCCCAGTGCACACGGTTATCACTTTTGTCAATGGAGTGAGTCAGAATGAGCAGAGTGTCTGCATTTTCACAAGTAAATCGCAGTCTAACAACTCAGATGAAGCCGTCAGAGAAGAAGGGTTTGTGCCAAGATGCTGGGCTAGGTCTGTGACCTGGAGCAAGTAAGTCATGGGCAAACTTTCTGTTTTGTTGTTTTAGTTTGGAGGGTGGTCTTTTCCAGTGAAGTGGTGGCATAAACTTGTGTGTATGGTACCGTCTTAAACTGCTTGAGTTAAATTTCCCAAAGCTTATCTTTCAGAACTATCTACATGTTTTTTAGAACTGGACGGGCAGTAAGAGCAAAGGTTCTCTGCATATTTGTGTAAGATTTCCTACTGTTCTTGTTTCGGTATATTGTAAGAGTGATGTTTCAGAAACTTTCGGCCAGAGTTGGATAGGAAGTGGGTGGTGTTATCCCCAGGTTCTGCTTTAAGCCTAAAACCAATTAGATATTCCTGCTAATGTGATCAGAAGTGAAGTAATTCACAAAACTAACACTTAACTTGTCACCTGTACATTTCAGCGTCAGTGTTCCACAGAACTGTGGGGGGACAACCTACACCTCTCATAGCCTGCTTGTTCTTACCTATGTCTCTATGGGCTCTGTCAGCTCTGCCACTGGGACAGATTTTCTTAACATTTCTGATGACTTTAACCTTATTATCTCATCCCTTCTTAGTTTACTACCTGTAGAGAGTTAGGAAATACTTAGTACCGTGGCATTGAAAAGAACCAAAGTCCAAATTATATTTCTGAATCCTTAAAAAAATCTCTTTGAGCTCAGATAAAAACTGCAGCCAATCCTTTTCCATGCAAATCAACGCTCCAGTTTCTTGCCACTTTGGTTATTGTTTAGATGAGAGAGAATGGGTGCAACCACAGGACTGAAAAGGAAAGAGGAAGGGGTAAAGCCAAGCTTCTCAAGGGTTTCTCTGATGTATAGATGCACTCCTTTCACCAGGCCACTGAAATCATGCGTGGCTGTTTGCTACTGTGCATCAGCTCTGTTCCCTATGGCTGGGGAAGCTTTGGCAGGAATATGAGGAAAGATGAGCCTGATTCTCTCCTGATCAGCATTGCATGGGGCTTGTTCTTAAAGATAATGAAGCAAGTTCTTGTCTTGTCCAAGCATTTCTTTGCAGGTTTCGTAATTCCATAAGATAAAGTTTTTTATATATATAATATAAATAATAATAATAATATAAAGCTTTATATTTCATAATATAAAGTTGTATTTATTGTATTTCCTTATCATGAAATTCAGTTGACATAATGCTAATTTATGGCTGCCCAAAAATGACACAAAATGGAAGTGCAGCTGTAGAAGAGGTGGACATGGCTGTGGCTGTTCTCAACTTCTTGCTCCTAATTGCCAGGATAGCTCTTTGAAACTGTGAATAAGATAACAGCAATCAAAGCAGCTTCTTGGAGACTGAAGGGCAGCAGTTAGCCATTTCTGCCTTCCACCCTCTGATTGTGCTAAGCTTAGCTCTTCTGCTGCTCTCAGTAGAACCAGAGTGTGTTTGCCAAGAGAATCCATGTGCTGCAGATGAACAGGTGTCCCTTATGTCAGATTACAAAACATCCTAGAGCTGCAAGGCCCATGGCCTCCTGGGGAGCAATAATGAAAGAAAATCTAATCTTCTGTATTTAAGCAGTAATAAGAATCCTCAGTGAAGCAGAACCCTTTTCTGTGCCTTTCTTCTGCTACCTGCTGCTTCGCATAATGATTATACCTACTGAGATGATGCACCCAGGACTTCTTACTACAGTGAGAAATCTACTCAAAGGCTACTCTATGGTGAAGGTGGATCCTTTCTTTTGGCCTTGCTTTGCTATGCTCATGGTCCCCAGTAGTTTAGTGATCAGAGAGGCGAACAAGGAATTTGAGGGTATCTGGCTTCGGGAGCTCAGTTGAAGGCACCTTGATTTAAAGTGCTGTGGAGTCTTTAATGGCAAATAATAGTTGTGAGAAGCGTGTGAAGGTCAATGAACACCCATTACTATGTATTATTACTTTGCATACACAGAATCCAACAGATTCTCTAAAAAAGAGAAAATTTACAAGTAACATGGCCATTTCATTGTGAAGAATCCCCCAGGGTTTTTGAGTGTTTCACAAATACTTAGAGGCAGAGACGCTAATGGGACACAGCGCTTCTAGCTTGACCCATGCTTCTAGGTCAATGTAAAAAGTTCTTCCTGCACTTGGTATAGGACTTGCTGAAAAGATATTTCTGGAGTGACTAAGCCTTTTTGATTGTATGTATCTTTTCCTGGAACCGTGCCTTCTGTAAAGAAGATTCCCAGCTTGGTGAGATTTTCTAGGAACCATTTCAATGTGGGTGAAGTCTGAGGGTGGTGAGACACTGGAACAGGTTGCCCAGAGAAAATGTGGATGCCCTCTCCCTGGAAGTGTTCAAGGCCAGGTTGGATGGGGCTTTGAGCAACCTGCTCTAGTGGGGGGTGTCTGTGCCCATGGCAGGGGGTTGGAACAAGATGACCTTCAACGTCCCTTCCAGCCCAAACCATTCTATGATTCAATTAGGAGCTGCTTAAAAGGCGTAATACCAAAAAGGTGAGTAGCTAGTCAGAGCCTGCTGAACCTTAGCAGCAACCCCTGTCTTGTTCCTTTCAAGCCAAGGTAGGGATGAGCTATTAGGAAATTAAAAAGGCAGTTCCCGTCGCTTAAAAAAGAGAAAATTTACAAGTAACACGGCCATTTCATTGTGAAAAATCCCCCAGGGTTTTTGAGTTGTGTGCCTTTGCAACAGCCCGAATTAATCCATGGCACAAGAGGTTGCGTGGCCATTGAGTTCACATGAGTTGCTCCCAGAAGGGAGCAGGGAGAGGGCACGCACTCGCCCTCCTCTCTCACGCTCCCACTTGCCTGCCTGCGCCTGCTTATGCAACCCTGCAGCTTTCCCTCCTATTATCCTGCCTGCTGATCCGTGCCTGATGGCGGTGTCAGGCCTCCAACGCCAGGAGCTCTCTGATTGCTGCACTCTGTGCTCTTTAACATGACAATTAAAAATGATTTACAAATGGTCGTTTCGGTTCCAAATAGAGAGCAGGAAGAGGCCGTGATGCTCGCTGCGGAATCAGAGACACCCAGCCACCTCGGCAGCTGCTGCTTTGCCTTCACTGCTCGTTTGTCCCCCGGGGTTTTGCAGAGGATGCCTGTTCTCGAAAGAGGTGCTTTGTGAGAGCTCTCTGTAGGGCCAGACGAGTCAGTGGAGCAAATTCAGCCTCCTGGAGATAGTGGCCTGTTTCCAGTAAGGAGACATTTGGTAGGTTTATGGGGCTGTTATATGGATATCCCTGTAAGAGGGAAGAAGGCTTTGCAGGAGGACAAGATAATCGTGGTGACTAATTATTAACCATCAGCGAAGACTGAGTAACGTTAATTCTTTGTTACTGTCTTAGCCTCATAGAGAAGGTTGGGCCTGAAGTTGATCCATAAGAATTTTGGATCTAATTTTGAGTAACTATACTGTAAGGCAGGAATTGCTGTACAGTCTGTGGAGAGAAATGAGATCCCTCAGAGAGTTTTGGAGTACCGATGTCAGGCACTCATCCTGAATCACCTTCTGAAGAGGGCTGCTAGGTCCCACCAACACAATATGAATTCCTGCTCCTCTGCTTGTTGTTATGCTAAGTTGCTTTGTCTGCCTAATGGGTGTGTATTTGGGCTTGTGGGAGCTATGGATGATCTTTTGGTTCCCAGACCTGATGATCTGACACTTTTATCAAATACTTTTGGTTTCTTAGGGTCAACAATATTTCCAGTCTGTGACAAAAGATCCTAAAGAAGTCCTGTACATGTCTACCCTGAACCCAGTCCCTAGCTCTGCAGCTACTGAGCTGTATTACAATACAGGTATGTTCTGACAGGAAAGATTTTTCCGAATATTAACATTTTTCAGTGAAGGAGGAGTAGCTGCTATGATATTTTGTCCACCAACAGTGGTCAAGTCAATCTGTGGAAGTGAAGGTGAATACAAAGTATTAATGCTACTTCCCTTCCAATTTCTTTCTCCTCTTGCACATTTTAGCTCAAATTGTGTCAAAAACTTAAGTCATTTCTTGATGTAGCTCAAAAGGAGAGAGCCCATCTTGAATTTTGCATCCTCTTTACAGGAAACTCTCCTTGCCTACAATTCACTGGCAGACACTGGCCAGCATCATCCTCCTGTATGTGCTGCTCTGCCCGTTGCCACAACTGTTTGCTTACTGCTGGGAATACCATGGGATTGACACGCTGTTGTTGGGCTGTGGGCAACCCGCTGTCCCAAAGGGATATCACCATGTAGTGAGTGAGAGGGAGCCACCTAATCAGGGTTGCTGATGTCAGTGTAATGCTAAAGGACCTTCCAATCAGTCTGGTACCAGCATGGGACACAGTCATGCTGTTTCTCAGAGGTGGATACACGATAACCCAAAGTTAATTGCTGCTACCACACACTTCAGCAGAATTTGTTCAGTGTTTTCTCAGCTGACTGAGGTACCTTCTGCTGTCAATGACAGATTAGCTCTGTTACAGAGAGATTTTTCTACTTTTGAATACAGAGATGGAGGTCTTCAAGTGTTCTTAGTTCTACCCAGATGTACCATCAGCAGTCACTGCTTCAAGGCTTGTTCACATAGAGGATTTGTGAGCTACAGGAAGTTTAGTTCAGCTACATACTGCTTCCTGCTGCTCTGGGAAAAAAAAAGAAGGAATGGAAAATCACATTTGAAAGAAAAAGGAGGAAAATAGCATATACACGTGAGCAAGATCTGCATGCCACTGTAGCAGGAAGCAGGTATTCTCATCTAGTGGCCACACTCTGGCCTTCTCAGAAAATCCTAATTTTGCATGGTGAAAACAAGAAAGAAAAGGGACTGGGAAAAGAGATTCAGACTATACTAAAACAGTAATAGACAAGTTACAAATTTTTCACCTCTGTAGGTATGGGGCCAAATGTTTTCCATAATGGAGTAAAGGAATCTGGTGATCTCAGACTCCTCTGCTATAGATTTCCAGCCCCAGAGGGGACTTTTTCGGTTCTTGAAAAACTAGAAGAACACAAGGTTCAGCACATGTCCATTGATGGACTTGGTTGAGGTACCTTGTGGAATAATTGCTGTGGGTAGGGGAAGGAAGGGTATTGAGTTCTGAAGAGGGTAGCAATATTATTGTAGTACCTGGGCCTCAACTACCTGGGGAACTGCAGGTCGGGACAGCAGCCTGAGAAAATAAATTGTATCACCTGTCCAAAGTTAATGTAGTTTTGCTTGATGCTTTCAGTCATTCTCTGCTATAAGCTCTGGAAATATTTTCCATATTTAAAGTAAAATGGTGGATAAAATAAACTCCAGTGCTATTTAAATGAGAGAAAATGATTTTTTTTCATCTTTAATTTATTTTTCCTCTTCGCCACCAACAACTCAGGATGGAGTATTTAGGGTTTGTGCCATACAATATCATGTGCAATATGGCATAGTCTGGTATGTCACATACCTTGACATGACAGAGACTGGTATATTGGGCCAGGAACTGGAGCACAATTGTTAAGCTAATTTAAAAAATGAGTAAATAAATAAGTGAGGCAAGTATTGGTTGTTTGACCTGATCTTCAGGGTTCCACTAAAATGCCATTTTCCTGACAACTTTTTAACTCTGGACTTCTCCAAAGTACTCATTATTCAGATGTTTTTGAGTCCCAGCTTTCAGACCACTTGACAGAGATGGAAGACTCTGCTACTGTTTTAAGCAGCAAGAAAACAGGAACGGAAAGAAGTGATGTCAAGCTGACCCACTTGTAGAATTAGGGATATAACTTGAGTCCTCTGACTTGCAGCTCTGTTCTCAATCCCATGATAGTACTTTTTGACAAAATGGATGGGGAAACTCAGTTTTGCAGCAAAAAGGAAATGGAAATAAAGCTGTGGCTCTTAGGGTGGTAACTGAACAAAGGTGATGTTTATGGTACCTTCTTTGCTAGCTAGAGGTCATATCAGGTGAGGTTAGGGTTTCAGTGTAGTCCTTCAAAAACACTGATTTTTCCATATGGCAGCATTCCTCTTTGGTTGTACTCTGCAGGCAGGAGAGCCTCTACAGTAGTTCTGGGTGTTTAGACACTAGGCATGGCTCATTTCAGTTCTGTTTCAGTGTAAGCACTTAAATCCTCCTGAGCAAGAGTTAAGCTGTATTTCAGTGCATGTTGCTCAAATCAGAGGAGGTAATTAATTCAGAGAACGACTCATTTTTCTGCTCCTCCCATCCCAGCAACATAAAAACAAGATCAGTCTGTAGAGCTGAGGCGTTTGCAGCATTCACAAGTGAAAAGTTGTCAGACACTGAAACACAGGTAAATGCTTCTGAAATTACCCTTAATTACAGTGTTGTGTGTGTCTGTATCATATACGTTCCCTCCCTACTACCCAGCCTCCTTCCTGCCTCCCCCACCTCAGCTGTGCTTGCTAACTTCTGAGCACCAAGGTATGCGCATTGCAGTCAACAGAACCCTTCCCAGCTGCTTCGGCTGAGGCAGGGTTTGTGGAGACTTTGTGATGAGGCTGTTCATCGTGGGTTATGTTAGTAATACAGGGAATTTGAGAGAGCCAGATTGTGCCTCAGGCTATGTCTTTGTCCAGCAGCCATCATATAGAATCTTCTTGCATAGCTCTCGTGGGTAAATCTCATTTTTCCACCAAGATGATGGCACAGGCTTGCCCTCTCATCCTTCCATAACACACTCTTCTATAGCAGTAAAGGTATCATAGGCGGAGGAAGAGACAAAGCACTTCTCTCTAGCAAAGGGCTTTGAAGATGGAAAGATATAGTTCTGGTAGTTAGTCTGATGATCTGAGAAATAGGCTAAGTTGTGATGAGAGTTTAGTGGCCTGACATGGGAGCTTCACCTGGGCAGCTGACATCATCATCTAGTCGTATCTCATCTGGGATATTTGAAAAGTTCCTATTCCTTGTGCTGTAACTAAGATCTCAGGAATGTCTTTTTCTTGCTCACAGAAGAATTTACTTTGGGGAGGAGCTACCTTGATCAGACCCGCAATAGGAGCAGACAGTATTTAAAAATGTGTGCAGAAGAGATGGCATGTTAGCGGAGCAGTGTGATGTTTCAGGCTGCCTCATAAACACAAGCCTTACACCAATACTACACTGTGAATCAGTCTTGGCTTGGTAGCTGGTTCTTGTGCTCCAGTCCCGGGCATATTTGAAAACATGGCTCCATTTATGAGGGAGATCACGACAGACTTGGATTTACTTCTGCATTATGGAGAAGCACAAGATGGTGGGAAGAAGCAGGACTAAAGGAGAGCTCCTCTGCACGTGGGACATATTCTGTTGTGGCATAGATAGGGCCATTACCTTTTGCATGCCTGGCACATAAAGAAAAGATGGTGTAAAAGCTTTCCCCTTTTTCTTTTCCCTCTCTTAATTAGCTCCTTCCAAATGACCCTTTCCTGGTCAGACTTGTCATGAACCGCACAGCCTGTGGATAGCACTTGTGAATATGCATGAGCTTATAAGTGTGATTCACACATTAGATTCTCTTAAAACAGACCCACCCACTCACTCCCTGACATCAGCTTTTTCAGAACTGTAAAGTGAGAGCGATTTTAAAATTAGAAAGCATGTCATCGGGAACTTTTATCAGCCCTGAGAGAAAATAAATAACCTCTCAAGATGTGAGAGTGGATTTAACTAATGCAGTTATTTATTTATTTTTGCTTTGCAGTTAAAAAATTGTTTTCATATTTCTTCAATATCAATGTTCCTCTTCAAAAAAGTGAACAAGAATTGTAATGGATGTCAGAAAATTCTGTAATCTCTAGTTCTTCTCCCATCTCTCCTGAGATCCTAGTACGTAGTTTCTGGAGGATTACTTTTGCATGTGGTATACACGCAACGTATTTCATTGGGAAGAACAGAGGGAAGAAATGATAATCCTATTTCTGCTATGTGTTTTTCTTGAAAATTTGCATTTTAAAAGTAAGCAATCTTGCATACTTTTTAAAGGGGGAAAATCAAACCAGCTAGGAACTTAAATTGCCAAGTTTTTGCAGAATAAATAAGTGGAGAGGAAAAGAACTCAACATCCTATTTTTATGTTTGTTGTTGGTTTATAAGTGTGGCCCGTGGGGTTTTTACATTTTCATAGATTTCCAAGGCTGAGCTCTGTGCTGAAAAACATGTCGGGATGGTTGTCTATAAAAGAAATCAGTTGACTTCCTGCAGCCTCACTGCTGTGATCTCATCAGATTTTGCATAGGGTTAGTTTGGGCTTCAAGAGAAGATCTCCAAAAAAAGACCCTAAGAAACAGGTTTTTGCAGGAAGTAATGGGGATGACTCAGTAGATGGTCTTTTGCCCCTTGAAGGTGGTGCTGATGCCACTGCCCTTTTGGGATAAAGCATAGGCCTATTTCATGAGTGTTGGTGTTTGTAAAGATCTTCTGTCAGTTTTCACAATTGTAAATATGTTAAATCCAGGGTTCTGGTCTAGTTCCAATTTGAGAAGCTATTTTCTGCTTAGTTTCTGCAGCAGATTTGTATTGGCTACGATCTCCTCCTCCACTTGCTGTCATACATTTTCATGTTTGCTGAGCTCTTTTAAACAGCCACCACATTCCCCTTCTGTGTATATTAGCAACTACTTCTGGAGTGGAACATGGCAGCACAATATTATACTTCACTTAAGAGGAGACACGATAATGCCATAGCAAATCAAAACCACAAAAAAGAAATTTAAGGTAGGCAGAAACTAATTACTAAATTGGACTTTTGCCAGGGTAGTGGGATTAACAGGTTTATACAGAAAGGCTAGAAAGCACTTATGGATGAAGTGAAAGATGCCTTAGACACAAGAAATGGCAAACACCTGTGCCATCAAGTCCTTCCCTTGGCATTTGCTGCAAGTTTGTTCTTTGTCACATTCACCAGTGATATATCTAGTCTAATTATAAACAACTAAAGCAACACAAATTCCACCATCACTCTGCAGAGGCTGTTCCAGGGGATTCGCTGCCAAACAGAAATGCATCTCGACATTCCTCTGGCATCTTCCTTTGTGTCTTTTTCTTCCTAATGGCACAACCTGGAATTGTTTCTTTCCCCTTCTATCTCTCCCCACTCCAGTCTTTGCATGGCATGCCCTTCAAAGGCTCGTAGATGTTTATCGTAGCAGGCTGTTTTCTGTAGGATTGCCTTTCCAGCCATCATCAGGCAGGTTTTGTCAAACAGCTCCTGCAATCACTTGTAGCCTTGTCTACAAGCAGCTTGAGCTGTGACTTTGACTTAAAATCACTACCTCCGTTGAATGCCACAGTCACTTACCCAAAGCTGGAAGCAGCACAAGGTCAGGGTTATGAGGCACAAGAGGGATCATGCGCTCAGGGAGGCCAGACTCATTCACCCAGTGGCCTGTGTTCCTTTTCAAGTGGGTTTTGTTCATGCCAGCTTAGATGGTCTGACTGCTAGTTCACTTTGGAAGAGCTAGGCTTTTTAATGGAAAATGGCATTTGAGATTTGTTGGCCTCTCAGGTTTTCTGGAGCTTTGCTGTTAGCTGTGCATGTTAGTGGCAAAATATTCTGTCTGTGCTACAGGGAATGTAACTTTGCATTGTGTGGCTGTTCTACTACTTACCTTATGTTGCGCAAATAATAAATTAGCAGCTGTAAATGATGTAATTAGGGATTGGATCTCATTTTAGGCTCAGGAAGTTGGAGTGGTTCACAGAAAAGGGTTTAGTGTTTCGGTCAGACTGCTGTTCCCTCTGCGCTCTGTTCTCTCAGGCTGGAGCGTCTTCAGTCCCGAGCACGCACATCCCACCCATTGCCAGGGCCCGTGAGTGAGGTGAGTTTTGATGGAGGCCATATTTGCAGATTTTCTTTTCACTTTTTTTTCCTCATATTTTTTTAATACTTGAAAAATATTCATAGATGGAGTTTTGTGTTTTTCAGCATGTCTTGGTGTACAAGTGCCAAAAGCAATACAGACATACATACTTCTCAGAGCAGAGGATGTTTTCCAGTATTTCAGGCCTTCATTCTGCAGTGACTTGTTCAGGCGAGGCCTCTACATCTGCAAACCTTAGTTTGTGACAAGGTCACATTATGTAATTACCTACGTATTCTGAGTTTATGTAATATACTCGATGGATATTCTTAACGTTGTTTTGGGAGGAAAAGAGCGGCTGTTGCGTTTCTTTCTTTCTTCTATTTATAGCACAAATTACACTTCGTTAATCATTTGTCTTTAGAAAAATGATAAAAGGCTGCAATTACTAAAAAGAATGCAGTAAACAAAAATGGTTTTGATTGCTTCTCCTGACACATTGTCTCAAACAGAACTTGAAAGTCAGAATAGATCAGATAATCTGACAAAGAGCCAAAACTGAACAGATTGCTGGCTTTGTCTGCTAGGGACTTAAATTCCTTCTCAGAGTGTGTGTCATCACGTAGGATTTGGTCAGGAGCAGAGGTAGAAGTTAAGATGAAGCGCAAGTCCATGAAGGAAAAAGAAAGTGAAAGCTTTCCAAGTGTCTGGAAAGTAGTTCTTGAGATTCTGGGAAATGAGGCATCCCTGGCAAGCCTGGGGGAGTGTTAGGAAAACTAGAACTTTATGGTGTCTTCAGTTTTATTTCAGAGTGATGCTATCAGACCTTACTGAAACCCCGGGGAAATTTCTGACATTGCATTTGCTGCAGATATGTCCTTTATTGTTGTTTAATTTTGCTTTTCTACCTTTAGTGTTAACAGTTAGAACGTTATAATCCAAAAGACATTGTGTTTGTGTTCTACAACTGCAGCTGTCAATCAATCTGTTGTTATCAGAGGTTTGTTCCATAAATGTTAGACAACTGGGGCCCAATTATCCTATCTATTATGCAGTGTGAATTTGACAAATAAAGGTGGAAGTTACAGTTAATCTTTCTGGAGAGAGCACAAGTTTTAGGAAGATGCTATCGTATGGTTTCAGAAGAGCCAAGGAGTTTGAAGGCACATCAAAGATGCAGGGCTATATGATATGTGACCATGCTGGTCTTTAGATCAGTGTGTGGTCAGACCATATCCTGCATTGTTTTTTCTCTTAGATTTGGATTAAAAAGGGAAGAGCTAGAGCTGCTTCAGGTAACTTTTCCTTGATCTGCTTGATGGGAATTGCCTTGATTGGCAATATGGGAATGCAAAGTATATTGCTACAGTACTAATGCACCGTTCTTCATGGACTTGGCATATCTGTTTGGGCCCCTCACTACAAGAAAGACATTGAAGTGCTGGAGTGTGTCCAGAGAAGGATAACAAAGCTGGTGAGTGGTCTAGAGCACAAGTCTTATGAGCAGCAGCCAAGGAGCTGGGATTGTTTAAGGTGGATATTAGGAAAAATTTCTTCACCAAAATGGTTATCAAATATTGGAAGAGACTGCCCAGGGAAGTGGTTGAGTCACCATCCCTGGAGGTATTCAAAAGCTGTGTGCTTAGGGACATGGTTTAATGGTGGACTTGGCAGTGTTAGGTTGACGGTTGGACTTGATGATTTTAAAAGTCCCTTCCAACCTAGACAATTCTGTGATTCTGTGATATTGTAGTTAGGGGTTCCACTGGCAGTTTAATTTTAATATAATTTTTTATTTAGGAAAGCTGAACTTTCAGCAGCAACTGCATTGTGTTGCTGGGTGTGGGAACTGGGAACTGTCTAAACCGACTCATTCAGGAACATATTTTTACTCCTATATTGGATACCTTAATGCACAATGTGCTTTTTTTTTACTTAATATGGCCACATGTGGTATCTCAGAGAAGCACATCAGTGAAAAGACACCAGTCTAAAGCAAAGGGACATGCCCAGATTAGGCAGATGCAATGCTGATATTTAAGAAGTGTTAGACCATAAAATAGGGTGACTCACATCATCCAAGACAGCTAAGAACTACTTCTCTCTCTCTGATGTAGCTAATTTATTACAGATGATTATCTCTTATGGGATTTAGGAAGACATTCCCATTGTGCATTCAGTAATAATATGCTAAGCTTATCAGTGTCATGTTGTACCATCAGCTGCCCCTGCACTGTGCTCTGAAACCCAAAAGTTCTTCATGTATACCTGCAAAACACCGTTTGAGTTTCTCATAGAAATAAGTAAAACTACTAAAGAAGATAAAAAAGTCTGGAAGAAGATGATTTGAGAACATGGACAACTTCCTCTTTGTGCCATTCTAAACAGGCACATGGACATTTCTCTTAACTACTTTCATCCCCTCTGACACCACCTGATACCATCCAGAGGTATGAAGGGATCTATGATACCAGCATCTCACCTCCACACAATTGGGTGAGTCTGTGGCTTTTCCTGGTGGAGTACTTAGAGCCCACTCAGGGTATTTTCAGATGGCTGTTTCAATATCAGCAGAGATCCAGTTCCCTTACTGTTTCCTCACTTTTTCAGCTGAGTCCACAGTTTGCTGTTACTTATCCTTAGAGACTTTTGAAGGAATAAAATACCTTAAACCTCAACACTGACTTCATGCCACCCCATAAGGATTGTACTCCAGCTTGACCCGAAATCTCCACGGCATTGCTTATTGGTCTGTCCCCTGAAGAAAGAATGGCTGGTGCTACATCACCACATCTCTAGCTGCTGGGGACCTTATCAACCTAACCCACTGGTACCAGCTGATATTCTTGTATGCTGTGTCTTGCCTGTCTACACAGGTGTAGTACGCAGGTAGCTCACATTGAAGTCAACATACCTGTATGTTTGGGCCCCACACCTATAAAAAAACGTATCAAACTTTGTCTTTCAGTTTTCACCCGTTCTTTCCGCACTGTTCTTTTCGTTTCTTTCCCTCCACTTCTCTCTTGATACTTTTCTGTGTGTCCTTCTTTATTCTCCATTTCCATGCACATTTGTGTTACACTAGTAATGGGACCTGATTGCACTGCACAGCATGCAAATATTAGGTAAAAGGACACAGTGTTCAGAGAAGAACATGAGGTGACCAAAGCATTCTAATGTGTTAATACTGAGCAGACTTTTTATTTCTCCATTTATCCTTCTCCTGCACCTGTCTCCACTCTGATATCACAGTTCACTTTGCTGTGTGTTTGAGGATTAAGCTCCCCTTTTCCCTACATGATCTGTTTGTTCCCTGGGCTTTTTTTGGTTTTGTTTTTATACTCAGACAAAAACCTAATGATCTGTACACAAAAATCAGCTTCCTGCTCTGGACTGTAAGTGCCAGCTCTTTCCTGAGAGTTTGGCATTATCAGATTTTCTGTTGATTATATACAAAAGCATTCTCTTGGTTGATGTGGTGTTTGGATAATGCTTTAATGATGTTGGCATAAACAATTAGTTAATATATTATTAGAAGGACTTAGCAGGTGCTCATGTGTGTTTGTGGGATTTTTCCAGCTCTCTGCTTTATAGAGAAAAAAGCAGCATGTCTCATTGTTAAAGGTGTTTCCGAATTAGGTCTCCCTTCTTCCTCTCTCCCACTGTTTTTCTCACTTTCCCTGTTTCTCTTTCCCTCTTTCTTTCTCTTTTGCAATCATTTCTCCTTCTTCCTTCCCCACCCCCCCCACCCCCCCTTTTTTTTTTTTTTTCCTCCACTTTCCCCCAG